>NC_138376.1:23970533-24058853 GCF_054177405.1 Leptonychotes weddellii | reverse complement strand
TTTTTTTTTTTAAAGATTTTATTTATTTATTTGAGACAGAGAGAATGAGAGACAGAGAGCATGAGAGGGAGGAGGGTCAGAGGGAGAAGCAGACTCCCTGCCAAGCAGGGAGCCCGATGCGGGACTCGATCCCGGGACTCCAGGATCATGACCTGAGCCGAAGGCAGTCGCTTAACCAACTGAGCCACCCAGGCGCCCGAAAAAATAATCTTAATTACATGAAACACAGAAGACCCCAAATAGACAAAACAATCTTGAGCAATAAGAAGAAAGCTGGAGGCATCACATTTCCTTTTTTTTTTTTTCACAGAAAGTGATTTATTGCTTTTAGAATAAAATAAAATGCTTTCAGAACTTTTATTAGTGAAGAAAAACTGTTAGAACTTGAAAACTTTTCTAAAACATTACTTTGTCAGCTGATGAAGTAGGCACTTCAACACAGAAAACTTCCCATTTGCAACTGTGTGGAGCCCAAGCTGTCCAATTAGATGCAGCTAACTGCTTAGAAGTGGGGCTTGCACTTTGGCCAGTGTACTGTCAGGTCTAACCTCTTTGCCCTGATGCCTGTGGTGCTCCTTCTCCAGCACCCACTCACAGCTCTTCACCACCCCATGCCTCACAATCCTGTATGGGACTCTGTGTAGGAGACAGCTCTGAGTGGGTGGATGGAGTGGCCTGGCAACACCCAAGCTAATCACACAGGGAAAAATGGTGATCCTCCCTGAGTTAGGTGGCCTCGGATACCCCTTCTACAGCAGAAGTCCCCACTTTTGGACACCCTCTCCTCTCCCAGTGATATTCCGCAGGAGCCAAAGAAGTTGTTTAGTAGGAGAGCAAGAGGTGAGAGGCCCCACTCCCTCACAGGCATCTTTGTGGTAGATGACTACCTGTTTAGGTGTTTGTTAGGTGTTGCCTATGGGGTAGGCAGGGGGCTAAGTTACTTTTGGGGCAACACAGGCCAGGATCAGCTCATGAGAGCCTGGCACTATCTAAGGAGAGCCAGAGGCCCCATGTTGCCACTTCAGCCCCTAGTCTGGCTGTGGGGCTAGCATGCCTGGTATAGACCAAGTGGGAGCTTCCAGCAACTCCAGATGTCTGAGGCAGGAAAACAAGGCTGCCAGCTTGTGGCAGCCCTGACAATAACCCTCAAGGGCTGATCTTGGCCTCCAGCCCTGGCTAAGAGAAAAGGGACCCTCCAGCCCCATGGGAGAGAGGCCTTGCCTAATTTCAAAATACACTACAATCAAAACAGTATGGTACCGGTAAAAAAACAGACATATAGGAAAATGGAACAGAATAGAGGGCCCAGAAATAAATCAGTGCATCTATGCATCTATCTATGGTCAATTGGTCTTCAACAAGAGTTTCAAAAACATTCAACGGGGAAAAGAGAGTCTCTTCAATAAATATTGTTGGGAAAATTGGATATCTATATGCAGAAGAATGAAACTGGGCCCTTGTCTTGCACCATATGCAAAAATCAACTCAAAATAGATTGAAGACTTAAACGTAAGACTTGAAACCGTAAAATCCTAAAAGAAAATAGGGGGAAAACTCCTTGACATATGAGAAGAGATATCATCTCATACCTGTTAGGATGGCTATTATCAAAAGACAAAAATTAGTGTTGCTGAGGATGTGGAGAAAAGGTAATCCTTGTACACTGGTAGTGGGAATGTAAATTGGTACAGCCATTATGGAAAACAGTATGGAGGGTCCTCAAAAAATTAAAAATAGAACTACCATATGATCCAGCAATCCCACTTCTGAGTATATATATCCATGGTATATATGTATGAATATATATAATAAATATATAATATATTGTATATATATTAAAATATTATATATTATATTATACATAATACCATGCTAATTAGCTACATAGCAAACATTATGCTAAGTAAAATAAGGCAGACACAGAAAGACAAATACTGCATGATCTCACATGTGGAATCTAAGATAGTTAAACTCAGACAGGCAGAGAGTAGAATGGTGGTAACTAGGGGCTAGGGGGAGGTGGAAATGGGGAGCTATTGGTCAAAGGGTAGAAATTTTCAATTATCCAAGATGAATACGTTCTGGAGATCTTATGTACAGCGTGGTGATATAGTTAACAATGCTGTATTGCATACTTGAAATTTCTTGAGGGTAGATCTCAAGTGTTCTCAACATACACACACACAAAGACTCTGGCTATCCTGTGGAGTGATGGATATGTTAATTAGCTTGATTGTGCGATCATTTCACAATGTATACATATATCAAAACATCAAGTTGAACACCTTAAATATATATAATTAATATATATAATTCCTATTTGTCAATTATACCTCAATAAGATGGAAAAAGTCTTCAGGATCTGCCAACTCTTACCTGGCTACATGGGAATCAGTAGGGAGCTAATTAAAAATACAGATTTCCAGACCTCAAAACCCACTCAGGATCTGAATCTCTGGGCAGTGATTCTGCGGAATCTGTGCTTTAGGGAAGATTTCTAGGAGATTCTGGTGAGCAGGACTTGGGACCTGGTGGCCTAGAAGATAAACCCAGACTCCTTGGGCTGGCATCCAGCACTCTCTGCTATCCAGCAGCTGATCACTGCTAGAGAAAATGATGGCATTTAGCAGATTTGTGACCCTACAAAATCTTTTAAAAGGCCCCCAACAATTTACCATTCCTATGACTTGTCTTTGGGCATTTCTCTCACCTAATTACCCCAGCAACTTGCCTTTGAAACAATATTACTCTCTTAATTCCTATCCAATTTGTCCACCATCTCATTCTTGGCAGACGACCTTGCCTTCCACTTTCCCAAGAAAAGAGGAAACAAAAGCTGTCACACACATACACAGCCTCTCCTTTCTCCCACCCTTCATCTTTTCCTTTGTCTCTGTGACAACAGTCCTTGTTTTTGTTCACAGCTCATTCCTCCACCCCTCACTGCTATTGTCTCTGGTCTCCTCAAGTTGGTGTACCCAATCTCCTCCTCTGTACAAGTTGACAGAAAGAAGCCTTGAACAGTCTTCTTGACTCAGCGCACAGCTCAGCTCTCCTCCCTTTATACTCAGACTTCCTAAAAGAACAGCACAATTCAGCTCAAACACTAATCTGTACCAGCGATGGGAAATCAAGACAGGTCAAATGCCATCTCAGCCCCCAAGGATCTTAGGCTCCACACTCATCCTCACCCCCCTTACTTCTCAGCCCGTCCTGCTCCTGCTCCTGCTCCCCGTCCTGGAGCCAGCCTGCTCTCCCCATGTCTCCCTGATTTCCAAACCCACACTTCAACCTGCCTTTCCTTCATCTTCCGAAGTCATTGGTTTAGGTCACCTTAGGTCACCGCAGCCTCAGCTCGGTCACCGGCGTGTCTTTCCCCGTCCCCGCGGAAGCGCGCGCTCTCCTCTCCCGTTTACGATGTGTCTGTCCACCAGGCGCCGCGCCCCGGGAGACAGCCGGCGCCCTCAGCGTCCCCGCGGCAGGAGAGTGCGCTGCGGGGAGCGGCGGCGCTGAGCCGGGCGGAGGGGGGGGGCGCCGCCCGACTCCCACTCCCCGCTCGCCCGCCTGGGTCCGCGCGGTCCCGGGGGCGGAGCAGGGCAGCCGCGACCGTCGTTACCCGCCCACCCTCCTCGCCCTCCCCGCCCTCCCCTTGCTTCCCGCTCCGGCAGTACCTTAAACCCGCGCCACCACCCGCCAGCGGGGAGAGCTAACCTGGAGCCCCCGGGGTCCTAGTGCCGCCCAGATAGCGCTGCTTCGTATTGGGGAGCTTTCGCTGGCTGTCCCGCATTTATTGAGAGATAGAGCCTATTAAAATCAAAACCGAACGAAGACTAGCCTTGAAAATTCTAAGCAGAGTAACCAGTATGATCATACAAACAAAGCATAATTTAGCTTATTTTGCAAGGCTAAGTTGACCTAGATCATTTCTTGTTTGAGCTTCTGGAAATGATAAGCAAAACTTGAACTGGTTCCCATGGATGATATGAAGGGACCACTGAAAAATCTCATATTGCAGCCAATCTGTGAAGAATAAACAGTCACTGCTTTCTCACGGCACAAGTTGCTTTATAACAATATATCCTGAGCCTCATTCCATGCTCTGGTTTGAGAGCTCCCGGTTTGCAAACTGTATTTTTGGTGTGTGCACAATAAATTTTTACTAATTACTTTAGTGGTTCATTGGTTTTTACTTTAGCTATTTTGAACCTTTGACAGTATATTTAATGTGCATGGTTCTAGCTATTCTCAAAACGTCTCACCTCAGGGCTGGATTTTTAAAAACTGTCTTTTCAAATTGTGAGTTAGGTGACCTTGGTCACAGAACCTTTCTAGGCCTTGGTGTTCTCACCTATGAAAGGAGAGGATTTAACTAAATGATTTCTGAACATTGAACAATAGGCCTTTCACAGGGAAAAGGAAAAGGTAAATAAATAAACATGCGTACATATATATGAATATATAAAATGTAACTCAATGCTAAAGGGTGATTCAGTGATCTTTAGAGGGGGTGGTCGTATTAAGGGGAAAGCAATCAATTCTGCTGGCAGCTGGAAGAGGAGGGGGCATGAAGGCTTCAGGGGGAGGTGATATTTCATGTGGGGTCCAGGGAGGGGCAGAAGCTCACTAGTGGGGAAAGGCCTCAGGTGGAGGCATGGTAGGGACAGAAAGAGTTGGGGAAATGGAGAGTGGTGCTATTCTCTCTGATTCCTTTCCTGCTATTGGACAGTCTCGGCTCATGTGTCATCTCCTCCAGGAAGCCTTCCCTTATTTCTTTCTCTTTTCCACAGTTAGGTTCTCTCTCTTCTGTTTCTAGTGTTACATCTTAAATATACCTCAGTTTTGTTGTGTTGCATGCTGGAAATGTAGAAATAAATTTCATAAAGCTTTCTTAAAGCCTGGTGTAAGTTAAAATATCTTTTCACCTTTCAAGCATTGCCATAGAGAAACTTGACCTCAAGAGGTGTGGAATGTATCTTGATTGATCAATGAAAATTACCTCAACCTCCAGATAGAACATTTAACCTAAATACCAGCAGAATATATTTAAAAATGTGATGCATTAATTTAAAATATCATTTAGAGACAACAGAAGACAAACTGGAACATTCACAAATTTGTGGAAATTAAATAAAACACTCAAACAACTAATGGGTCAAAGAAGAATCACAGGGAAATTAGAAAATACTTCAATGAGCAAAAACTAATGCACAACACACAGTGCAGCATACCAGCAGTAAGGGCTGCGCTAAGGGGCAAATTTATATCTGTAAACACATTAAAAAGGAAAAAAGGGGGCACCTGGGTGGCTCAGTTGGTTAAGCGGCTGCCTTCGGCTCAGGTCATGATCCCAGGGTCCTCAGATAGAGTCCCACATAAGGCTCCTTGCTCAGTGGGGATCCTGCTTCTCCCTCTGCTTCCCGCTCCCCCTGCTTGTGCTCCCTCACTCTCTCTCTCTGACAAATAAATAAATAAAATCTTAAAAAAAAAAAAAAGGAAAAAGACCTTGGGGCGCCTGGGTGGTTCATTTGGTTAAATGTCTGCCTTAGGCTCACGTCATGATCCTGGAATCCTGGGATGGAGTCTTGCATGGGGCTCCCTGCTCAGCAGGAAGTCTACTTCTCCCTCTGACTCTCGCCCCTATCATGCCCTCTCTCTCATTCTCTCTCTTTCAAATAAATAAATAAAATCTTAAAAAAAGAAGAAGACCTCAAACCAATCACCTACTTCACAACCTTAGGAACTAGCAAAAGAACAAACAACCCAAAGCTGGCAGATGGAAGGAAATAATAAAGATTAAAACAGAGATAAATAAAATAGAGAAGAGAAAAATATACTGAAAATAAATAAACCCAAAAGTTGCTTCTTCAAAAAGATTAACAAAATTGAGAAACCATTATATGGATTGACTGAAAAAAGAGAGAGAAGATTCAAATTGCTAGTTAGAAATGAATGGGGGAGGGCGCCTGGGTGGCTCAGTCGGTTAAGCGACTGCCTTCGGCTCAGGTCATGATCCTGGAGTCCCGGGATCGAGTCCCGCATCGGGCTCCCTGCTCGGCAGGGAGTCTGCTTCTCCCTCTGACCCTCCTCCCTCTCGTGCTCTCTGTCTCTCATTCTCTCTCGCAAATAAATAAATAAAATCTTAAAAAAAGAAAAAAAAAATGAATGGGGGTGGGGGTCGCCTGGGTGGCTCAGTCAGTTAAGCATCTGCCTTCTGCTCAGGTCATGATCTCAGGGTCCTGGAATCCAGCCCGTCGTAGGGCTCCCTGCTCAGTGAGGAGTCTGCTTCTTCCTCTCCTTCTGCCCCTCCCTCCCCCCCCACCCCCACCGCCCCGTGCTTGCTCACTACTCTCTTTCTCTCTCAAATACATAAACAAAATCTTTAAAAAAGAGATAATGAATTAGGGACATTTCTACTGATTCCACAGAAACAAAAAGGATTAAAAGACAGTACCATGAACATTTAGATAATCAACTAATTGGATAACCTAGATGGAATGGACAAATACCTAGAAACACAAAACCTACCTAGACTGAACCAACAAGAAATAGAAAATCTGAGTAGACCTATAATTAGTAAGGTCAAATCAGTAATTAAAAAAACCTTTGGACAAGGAAAAGCCCTGGAGTTGATGGTTTCACTGGTGAATTCTACTAAATGTTAAAAAACTAATACCAATACTCCTCAAACTCAAAGAACTGAAAAGAAGGGGAATACATCCTAACTTCTTCTATGACACTATTGTTGTCTGATACCAAAGCCAAACAAAGACACTACCAGAAAAGAAAACTACAGGCCAATACCCCTTATGAATATTGATGCAAAAATCCTCATCAAAATACTAGCAAACTGAATCCAGGAGCATATCAAAAGAATGCACACCAAGTAGGATTTATTCTTGGTATGCAACCATGGTTCAACATATGAAAATTAATGTTATATATGACACTAACAGAATGGATGAAAAAGCCCAATGTTCCACTAACTGATGCAAAAAAACATTTGACAAAATTTTGACACTCTTTTGTGGTGAAAACACTCAACAAACTAGGAGTAGAAGGAAACGACTCCAGCATAATAAAAGCCATAAGTGAAAATCGCACAGCTAATAGCAAAGTCAATGGTGAGAGACAGAAAGCTTTTCCTGTAATTTCAGCAACAAGATAAGGATGCCTGCTTTAGCCACTACTCAAAATAGCACTAGAAATTCTAACCAGAGCAATTAAACAAGCTAAGGGGAAAAAAAGGACATCCAAATTGGAAAGACTAAAATTATCTCTGTTCAAAGATGCATGATTTTATAAGTACAACACCCTAAAATTCCCCCCAAAACAATAAATAAATGAATTTCACAAAGTAGCAAGGTACAAAATCCACGCAAATCCAGTTGTGTTTCTAATGCAAATCAAAACCACAATGAGATATTGCCTCACACCTGTCAGAATAGCTAGTATCAAAAAGATAAGAAATAATAGGCATTGGCGAGGATGTAAAGAAAAGGGAACCCTGCACACTATTGGTGGGAATGTGAATTGGTGCAGCCACTATGGAAAATAGTATGGAGGTTCCCCAGAAAATTAAAAACAGAAATACCATACAATCTAGCAATTCCACTTCTGGGTATTCACCCGAAGAAAATGAAAACACTAATTCAAAAAAGATATATACACCCCTATGTTTATTGCAGTATTATTTATAATAGCCAAGAAATGGAAGCAACCTCAGTCCATTGACTGATGAATGGATAAAGAAAATGTGGTATATACGTAAAATGGAATATTACTCAGCTATAAAAAAGGATGAAATCTTGCCATTTGCAGCAACATGGATGGACCTAGAGGATATTATGCTAAGTGAAATAATTTAGACAGAGAAAGACAAATACCATATAATTTCATTTATATGTGGAGTCTAAAAAACAAAGCAAATGAATGAGCAAAACAGAAACAGACTCATAAATACAGAGCACAAACTGGTGGTTGCCAGAGGGAGGGTGGGTGGGTGAAATAGATGGAAGGGAATTAAGAGGTATAAACTTCTAGTTATAAAATAAGTAAGTTATGGGGAGGTAAACTACAGCATAGGGAATATAGTCAATGTTGCAATAATTGTGTATGGTGACAGACTTATCATGCTGGTCATTTACTGATGTATATAAATGTTGAATCACTATGTTGTACAGCTGAAATGAATATAATATTGTATATATATACTATACTTCAATAAAAAATCAGTTGTGTTTATATACACTAACAATGAACAATCCAACAAATAAAACAATTCTATTCACAATAGCATCAAAAAGAATAAAATTCTTAGGAATTAACCTAACCAAGGAGGTGAATGCTGTATGCACTGAAAACCAAAAAGACATTGCTGAGCCTTTTGCGGCCATTGCTGAAGTGCCAGCAGCCAAAATGAAGTTCGATCTTTGTGACTTCTCACCAGAGCAAGAATCATAAAAGGCATCTCAATGCACCTTCCCGCATTCTCAGGAAAATTATGTCTTCCCCTTTTTTCAAAGAGCTGAGACAGAAGTACAACGTTTGATCCATGCCCATCTGAAAGGATGATGAAGTACAGGTTGTGTGAGGACACTACAAAGGTCAGCAAATTGGCAAAGTCGTCCAGGTTTACAGAAGGAATATGTCATCTACATTGAACGAGTACAGCAAGAGAAGGCGAATGGCACAACTGTCCATGTGGGCATTCACCCTAGCAAGGTGCGTATCACTAGACCACAAAAGATGGCAAAAAGATCCTTGAATGTAAAGCCAAATCTCGCCAAGTAGGAAAGGAAAAGGGCAAATATAAGGAAGAAACAATTGAGACGATGCAGGAATAAAGTAATCTTATATATGATTGTTCTATCTTTTGGGGGAAAAAGATAAAAAAACATTGCTGAAAGAAGTTAAAGAAGATGTAGATAAATGGAAAGATATTCCATGTTCATGGATTGGAGGACTTATTATTAAAATGTTAATATTATCCAGAGCAATCTACAGACTTAGTGCAATCCTTATCAAAATCCTAATTTTTTTTTCCAGGAATAGAATTATACATCCTGAAATTCATATGGGATCTCAAGGGGTCCCCAAAAGCCAAAACAATCTGTAAAAAGAGGAAAAGAGTTGGAGGTGTCACACTTACTCATTTCAAAACTTACCACAAAGCTACAGTAATTGAAACAGTATGGAACTGTCATAAAGACAGACACATAGACCAATGGAATAAAATAGAGAGCCCCCAAATAAACTCTTGCCTATATAGTCAATGATTTTCAACAAGATGGGCAAGATCATTCAATGGGAGAAAGGACAGACTTTTCAACAAAGGGTGCTGGGAAAAGCCACCCACATGCAAAAGGATGGTGTTGGACTCTTATCATATACAAAATTAACTCAAAATGGATCAAAGATTTAAAGATAGAAACTAAAACTATAAAAGATTACTATTTTAAATACATAGTGCTGGAAGTTGCTTTCATGTTCTAGAAATGTAATTGATCTCAAGGAGAAAATTGACCTTTGATTTAGGAAAACATATTAACGTGCTTTTTCATTATGAGAGAAATACTCAAAGTTAGTAGAGACAGGTGGAAGTCACATGTCTCTGTGATACAAAAAGGGATAATATTTTATTATAAAATATTAATGTACTGAAGGTCTTAATATTTTCTTTTTCACACATCTTTGGATGTGATCTTATGCCTATTCATCCAGAGATACTTTTTTTTACGTTTTTTTATTAATTTATTTTTTTTATTTTTATTATGTTATATTAGTTACCATACAGTACTTCATTAGTTTTTGATGTAATGTTCCATGATTCATTGTTTGCATATAACACGCAGTGCTCCTTGCAACATGTACCCTCCTTAAAACCCATCACCAAGCTGGCCCATCCCTCCACCCCCCTCCCCTCTGAAACCCTCAGTTGGTTTCCAGATTCCATAGTCTCTCATGGTTCATCTTCCCCTCTGATATCCACCCCTTCAGTTTTCCCTTCCTTTTCCTAATGTCCTTCTGTTGTTCCTTATGTTCCACATATAAGTGAAACCATATGATAATTGTCTTTCTCTGCTTGGCTTATTTCACTTAGTATAATCCCCTCCAGTTCCACCCATGGTGATTCAAATGGTGGGTATTCATCCTTTCTGATGGCTGAGTAATATTCCATTGTATATATGGACCACATCTTCTTTATCCATTAATCTGTTGAAGGGCATCTCAGCTCCTTCCACAGTTTGGCTATTGTGGACATTGCTGCTATAAACATTGGGGTGCATGTGCCCCTTCTTTTCACTACATCTGTATCTTTGGGGTAAATACCCTGTAGTGCAATTGCTGGGTCAGAGGGTAGCTCTGTTTTTAACTTTTTGAGGAACCTCCACACTGTTTTCCAGAGTGGCTATAGCAACTTGCATTGCCACCAACAGTGTAAGAGGGTTCCCCTTTCTCCACATCTTCTCCAACATTTGTTGTTTCCTGCCTTGTTAATTTTTGCCATTCTGACTGGTGTGAGGTGGTATCTCAGTGTGGTTTTGATTTGAATTTCCCTGATGGCTAATGATGTTGAACATTTTTTCATGTGTCTGATAGCTATTTGTATGTCTTCTTTGGAGAGAGATACTCATTGTCTTGGGGAACATTTGGATTTTTATCACAGAACTTCAAAGAGAAACAATTCCAAAACAGAATATTGATAGGTAGAGCGAAGCCATAGTCTTAAAAGTCAGACATTGGTAAGAGAAAAAGAGGTTTCTGAAATTCTTGGTTTTAGAATTTCAGGCTTGGCTTGGTTTTTAGAGTTTCTTGCTGAGTGTGCATTTTAGGCGGGGACCATCTTCTTTTGTAGGTGAGTATTAACTGGCCAGTTCTGTGTTTCTGAGATCTTAAAAACATCAAAACTCTCCTTTTTCATCCTTCTACTACCTCCACAGAGGGCTAGAACCTATAGGATCCTGTGTGGTTGTTTGGACCTACCCATACATGTTCTAGAGTTCCAGGGACTGCCTTGTCCTTACTTTGTTGAAGACATTGTCTCTGGTTACTTTTCTTTGCTATCCCAATTGATCTGTTTTTGTGAGGACATTTGGGGCAATTAAAAAACTCTACAGCCATTATCATCTTCTTGTATTCATAACATTTGGCAAACTGATCATTACTTTACAAGCTAATATGAAGACAAAAGGAAAACTAATTAATTAAAATTAAAAAAAACTTCAAATGCTGTAAAACCACTTAATTCAATATATAAAGTGACAAAAACTTCATAAAGAATCAAGTTTTTGATAAATTAATAAAATAAGAAAACTGTGATTTGGTGAATTAATTTCTGATTGGTTGGCCATTTGGTGAGTTTATTTTTATTTTTATATTATAAAAAATTTTTTTTTAATTTTAAAGATTTTATTTATTTATTTGAGAGAGAGAATGAGATAGAGAGAGCATGAGAAGGGGGAGGGTCAGAGGGAGAAGCAGATTCCCTGCTGAGCGGGGAGCCCGATGCGGGACTTGATCCCAGGACTCCAGGATCATGACCTGAGCCGAAGGCAGTCGCTTAACCAACTGAGCCACCCAGGCACCCTATATTATAAAATTTTTAAAAGATTTTATTTTTAAGTAATCTCTACACCCAACATGGGGCTCAAACTTACAACCCTGAGATCAAGAGTCAGATGCTCTACCAACTGAGCCAGCCAGGTGTCCCTGTGAATTGATTTTTAGAGAGTTGATTTTCAGTAAATTGATTTTCAAGGTAGTCATGGAGAGGGTAGAATTGGCCTGGATTCAAGGGCCACACAAGCCCAGGATCAAGTGGCACATACATCAAGATCTAAGGGATATGCAGCAAGAGCCACGCTGTGCTGGGGCCCATCAGTGGGGAAGGTGGCTGAGCTCTGTTGCCTTTGCCAAGGAGAATTGATCACCAATTAGACTAGCCACAGAAACTTTGATAATGGAGGGAGAGAGGGCAGAGGCTAATGATCAAGGTGATACTGAAAGTAGAGAACCATCAGAAAAGAGAAAAATGCCACCCAGACACAGCTTCCCACAGTCATAATGTTATACAAACTTACCTTCTGTCCCAGGATGTCATTCGAGAAAGAGGGAAGGAGAAGGGGAAAGAGGAGAAACCCTGAAAGACTTGGTCTTTCCCAAAGGAGAGATGAATCTTTTCAAAAATATCTCTTTTAAATGGGAAAAGCTGCATCTATACCTTTAAAAGCCTGGTTTGGGGTTTTCCTACCATCATTTGGAATTGTTGCTCCAGAGTATAATGAGACCAGTCATATATATATATATGTGTGTGTGTGTGTGTGTGTGTGTGTATGTGTGTGTGTATATATATATATATATATTTAAAAAGTTACTTTTTTCACATATGAGTTTTAATTTTTATATTTCAAACTACAGATATAAAGGAAGAGTGATTTTAGTATATGTGCTGCCGAAGTGAGAACAAAGAGTGATTTTAGCTTAAAATTTTTAGTTTGTTCCCAGGAGATAAGAGGTCTGGGATTTAGAGAAGTCAGAATATGGGAGGAGAAAGTTCTAGGGGAAGCAAGCAGCTTCCAGCAACATGACAGTTCAGAGCCTGAAAACATGACCAATAAGACACCTGCTATGAGAGCAGCCTCAAAGTGGCTGAAACAGTGTGCCCGGAGCGGGAGGTTGGATCAAGAGATTATCAAGCACCTGGCATATGGAAACACAAATTTGTATCACTTCTCTGTCCAGGAAATTCTGAAGAGAGAACTAGACCACTTGAATTCCTGAAATTACCTGGGTTGGAACTATTTAATTAATTACTAAGTAAGGGTCACCCCAGAAAGTTGAAGACCATATGAACATTCATATTGCACAGTAATATAATGGCTTTGATTCTTCTTTCTTTTCACATCATAATTAGCTGTTTATAGACTTCCTGCTAAATGGAAAGATCTGGGATGGCAGGAACCATAACTGCGGTCCCAGAGCCTAGCACAGTGCCTGAGGCAAAATAGACTAAAAGTAGTTAAATACATATATACACACACAAAATAGATCTAAGGTCCAGAACTGAAACAGTGAAAGGTAAGATCGCCCTCTGGTGGAATGTTTAGGTGGTTACAGGCCCACCCCCCAAACCCCGGCCCCGCCCCTGGCAAGTCGACTGCTAAATTGAAGAATCAAAGAAAAGGATTGAATGGTTAATTGGTAGCCAACCAAGAGCAACCAGAGCAGAACTGTCCAATAGAAATGTAATGAGAGTTACATATTCAATATCAAATTTTCTAGTAGCCACTTTAAAAAAGTAATAAGAAACAGTGAAATTAATAATATATTTTAAAAACTCAACATATCCAAAATATTGCCAATTAACCATCAATCAGTATAAAAACTATTAAGATTATATATATTTGTATATATAATTTTAAATATATATAATACATATATTTTTTACAAAGTCTTCAAAATCTAGTGGTTTTCTTTTTTTTTTTTTTTTTAAAGATTTTATTTATTTATTTGAGAGAGAGAGCACATGAGAGGGGGGAGGGTCAGAGGGAGAAGCAGACTCCCTGCCAAGCAGGGAGCCCGATGCGGGACTCGATCCCGGGACTCCAGGATCATGACCTGAGCCGAAGGCAGTCGCTTAACCGACTGAGCCACCCAGGCGCCCAAAATCTAGTGGTTTTCTACTTATAGTATATCTCAGGACTGGCCATATTACAAGTGGTCAATGGCCACCTGCGGCAGGTGGTGACTGTATTGGATGGCCCGGTCCTAGGAGGAAGGGGCCGTGTCCTGTTCTTTTCTGTGTCCCCAGAACATAGTAGGTGTTTCATAAATATGTGTTGAATGAATAATATCTCCTAACACCTACCTCAACTTATTATTATGCTCCAGAGAACATGGTGGATACAACTACGTTTATCTCAAAGTCAGTGTTTTAGACAATTTAGAGTAACTGAATTTATGTCATATTCAAAGAGCAGACACTTTACTCAACAATCTGTTGAGCCTGTACTTATTTTCAGTATTTGTTTCCAGGACTGGAACGTCTCTCCCTAGAACCACTGGTATTCACTTCATTGATTTTTTTTTTTTTAAGACTTATTTGAGAGAGAGAAAGAGGGAGAGAGCGCTCAAAGGCACACTTGGGAGGGGCGGGGGAGGGGCAGGGGGAGTGGTGAGGGGTGGGGGAGGGAGAGAGTCCCAAGCAAACTCAGTGCTGATAGAGCGGGGCTCTATCTCACCACCCTGAGATCAGACCTGAGCGGAAACCAAGAGTCGGAGGCTTGACTGACTGCGCCGCTCAGGCGCCCCCACTTCATTGATTTTTATTTGTTATCATCTATTTATTTGAAAAGTGTTTATTTAATACTGTGCTAGCATCCGGAGGAGAGATGGGATTATATAACAAAGAGTCAATGAAGCACGACCCTTTGGTATTTCTATATAGGGGGGAATGTAGTTCATACATAAATATTATAGGGAAATAATGGAGAGACCTGCTTCCTGTCAGGATAAATTAACATGTGTTCTTGGTTCCCAACTCTAAAAACCAACCCTGGAGAAGCCGTGGAGGGAAACTCCGGGGAATCCCTAGTGACTGTCAGTTGTTTTAGCGTGGCTTGCTCGCTGTGAGAAGATTCATTAAAGGCAGTCTGCTCTTGCTTTTCCCTGGTGTTGCCCTTGACCAATTATTGCCTGCCCCATAATGCAAAAAACAGGGGCAAGATCCTGATTGCTCATAGAGCAGTAGAGGGTTGGGGAGAAAGTCTAGGTTGAAATCCCTGCTGGAGCGGGGAGGGGAGAGGACAATAGATGCACCTGAAGCTGGGGTCATTCACTCTTCCACATTCCCTCTACCCTGGGGCTGACTCAGAGAGAGGCCTGGCCCCTTCCGGGGCTCTGTAGCCCAAAGCCCTGACCTGAGCTGTCACCAGTAAGGTGACACCAAAACGGTGGTAACTGGTTTTGTGCTGTCCTAGAACTTGGGTCCTTCCCTCTCTTTACACTGACGTAGATGGGCACCCAAAGGCCAAAATTATAACTCCCTCCCTTTGGGGAGTTGCACACCTTGAAAGAAAAACAACAAATAGGTCCATACGTGTCCTTAAAGAAGTATCAGAAAATATAGAATAGCCCCTTAAAATAAGCATGAAAAATGCATTAAAAAATAAGAAAAGCTATTACAATACAGAGAAAGCTATATAGAAGTTCTAGGCATGAAAAAATATGAAAGTCAAAATAAAAATCCCACTAATGGGAATAAATAATGGGAGAGACACAACAGAAAAACAAATAAGTGGGAGGACTACACTGAAGAACTCTCCTAGAGTAAAAGATATAAGAAGGAAGAAGTTGAAATAGAGAAGTCAAAAGAGACTGGGGAGAGAAATGCCCGAATAGGGATAATAGGAATTTCATAAAGAGAAAAAAAATTAAAACAGTGCGTAGGAAAGATTTACAGAAATAAAGAGGTGAATTCCCAGAATGAAAATATACAGGGGATCCATAATGTCCTATAGCAAGAGAAGGCAAAACCCATTTTAGATACAATATTTACAAATTGTAAATTTAGATACAAATTTAAATGTAAATTTACATAAAAATTTAGATACAAATTTCAAAGATCAAAGGCAATGAGAAAATTCTAAGATTCCAGAGAGAGAGACTGATATCAGATTTTCTAACTACAACACTGGATGCAACATTTGGATGATATTGAAAATATTAAAGAGAAAAAATCCTTGGTCGGGTGAGGCCGCAGGCACTCCCTGGAGCCCGAGGCCACCACACCTGAGCCCAGCGAGAACGCCAAGGGCAGGGCTCTTTTTAATTTTATTCTAGCCCTTTACTCCCAGGAATTTTAGATGTTGAAAACATTCCCTATGCGTGGGATTCGATATTGTGTGGTTCATTAGGCTCTGTTGTGGCTGGCCTTGGACATTTTTTGTTAACTAGCAGAATGAGATCATGTGATATTGGAGCCAGAGGATTTATCTTGGTGACTTGAAGATGCTGGTTCCACTGTGGGTATAATTATGCAAAGCTAAGATGCCAGGAAAGAATTGCCAGAAAAGGAATTAAAAATCAGATTTTACATGAAAGCACCCACCTTGATCCTGAAAGAAAACAAACCAAGGGCAACAGTGGCAATTGAGCAGGCGTCAAGCACAGAAAACCCAAATACCACTCAGTGTGTGTTAGTTGTAGAAAAGAAAGAAAGAAGGAAAGAAAGAAAGAAGAGGGAGGGAGGGAGGGTGGGAGGAAAGGAAGGAAGGAAGGAAAATAAAATCTCTAAACTTAGAATTTATTTATTTTTTAAAGACTTTATTTATCTATTTGAGAGAGAGGGAGATTAGGGGGAGGAGCAGAGGGGGAGGGAATGAGAATCTCAAGCAGGCTTCGCGCTGATCGTGGGCACGATGCGGGGCTCAGCCCCAGGACCGTGAGATCATGACCTGAGCTGAAAAGCAAGAATTGGACACTTAACCCTGAGCCACCCAGGAGCCCCTAAACACAGAAATTAATACATAACTAAACATTATTCAAAAGTGACGCTCTAACAAAAATATTCTCAAACATACAAAGCTTCAGAAGATTTGCCACAAAATAAATACTCAACACATTTTTGGAAGAAGTATTCCAATAAGAGAAAAAAATGTCAGGAGTTGCCAAAAAGGAGGAGAAGTAAAGTTGATCAAACACCTTGGTGAAGAAGAGAGGAAGTATATGAATAATTTGAAAGCACGCTAAAGTTCTTACCTGGTTAGAGGGAAGATCGGTAACTTCTTTTTAAAGACGATGAAGGAAAGGAAACTTAAAAAACAGAAATATTGAAATAAATAAAATATTAGAAACAAGTTCAAGTATGTCAATAATCACAATAAATAGAGCTGGGATGGGGCAAAGATAGTGCTGTGTGCTCACCAGACCACTACATCTTCCTGAACACACAGCTAAAATACATTTTTCCGGCCCTGTTGTACTCAGGCAGGGTCATTGTTTAATTCCTGTGGATGGAAAGTGGGTAGAAATGGCATGTGGTTTCTGGTCCAAAGCTGTAAGATCTTCTTAAGATCCTTCCGCAGGCTCTCTCTTGTCTGCAAGGCTGGAAGCATAGTTCTTTTCAGTTGCAGTGGTGCTCACTTAGGGAGCGTACTACTAACCCGGGTCTCCTGGTCCGACCCTTGAAAAGGCTACTTTAACTCAGGTCAGGATGGAACCGAGGAATCTGTATTTTTTTAAGTTTAATTAATTAATTAATTTCTTAAGAAAGAGAGAGAGAATCTCCAGCAGGCTCTGCACTCAGCATGACTCAAGGCTTGATCTCGTGACCCTGAGATCATGACCGGAGCCAAAATCAAGTCAGATGCTTAACCGACTGAGCCACCCAGGTGCCCCAGGAATCTGTATTTTTAACAAACTCCCCGGGTGATTCTTCTGTGTAGCCAGGTTTAAAACCATCGATTCAGATGATGTCTTAGTTCCCTTCCAAGCTGAAAATCATTTATTTCATGATCTTTCAGAAGTTGCTTTCAGATATTTGGTTAGACTTTTCCTTATCTGGAGAGATGGTTAGCTTTATATATGTTTTTCATATTGGACTAAATTCTGCCCATGGCTCCCATTGGCTGAGCCCAACCAGAAGCCAGAGGGAAGGGAGATACAATCCACATGGGTTAGCCTGCAAGCAGCATGGAGAAGGGTGCCCAGGGGGCCTGGAGGGACAAATGGATATTATCCAGCACCCTCTGTGCTCCTTAGAACAGTCCGCTAAGGCTCCTTACAGTTCTTCCTTACTCTAAACATCTCTGACAATCACACATTTTTTCTCACACAATGAAATAAAGTAATATTTTCCAAAGCGATCTAAAGATTTAAAGGATTTTAATTCTACTGTGTACCCACGATCTCCTTTTTAAAGTTTCTCAGTACAGTTTATATTATTATTTGGCTCCAAATTTGTCTGTAGAAACTTACAGGGAGACTGGGATTCTCTACACCACAGATCAAAATAGAGGCTTCTCTATTTTGGTTCTCTGATGGCCTTTTCTCTCCCTTCAGGGGATCTCTTCTTGGAGTTTGTAGTAATGGTTGATTTAAGCCCCTGACACCTCCCACACAGAAACCTCCTTTTGACTCTCCTGTGGACCAGGCCTCCCTGGTACAATGAAGGCCCAGTGCATTCTTCCACCTTCCACCTAGGCTCCTTACTACTTTACCCAGCAACAGCTACGTAAACTCAGATGATGTCTCTGGTTGGCTGAATACAGCTGGGGTCTTCCCCATCCCTAGAGTCCTTCCTCTTTCCTTTACCTCCTGCGGCGGGCGGCCCCACACCCAGAATTACTTGGTTAAAGCACCAGGGCAATGGTCCTCAGTGGGGGGCTTGTCCTGGGACTCCACACCTTGATGAGACTCCTGAGCCCCCACGAAACTGGGGCCATCAAGGGTGAGTGCGGAGGGGGATCGGGTGAGGAGAGGAGATTTAGTGTTACACGAGAGACAGTATAGAACATAGATTGTTCTCCTTCTCTGGTTAATGGGCAACTTCCTTTACCAAGAGAGCCCCAATCTCTCTCACGTCTATCACGTCCATTGCGGACCTAAAATATACAGATGCAGCCCAGGCCAGCCATGCGGGCTACAGGTTCAAACTCTTTTAGGTTCAGGTGCCTCCTCAATTCCTTCCTTCTTTCTGAGACCCAAACCTCCATCCTGCTGCTGCCCAGCACAGTGATTTCTCTGCCACTTCCTGGCTTGGAGTGTGCCCATTCAAGTCCAGTTTTATTGCAGTATTTACCACCATGTGGATAGTTAACTGTTTATCTGTCTTTAGCCTGCTCTAGACATGAGCTTCTTGTGTGAGGGATCTATAGCTGGTTCATCTGTATTTCCCTGGGGCCTGGCGTCATGCTGGGCATATAGTAGTCCCTTAACGGCTGTTGAACATATAATTTCATAGAATTCTAAAGATCACTTACCAATTAAAGTCTAACCCAAATTTCAAAAAAAAAATGAGCCTCAGTTATGAAAAGACACAAGTTTGATCATAATCTGAGGTGAAAGAGTTGCAGCATAAACTTGACTTGAACTTCGGGCTCCTTTTCCAGTGCTTTCTGCCATACCTCAGGCTGCCTTTCCTATCTGCTTGGTCTTTGTCACAGATCTTAATGCTTACTTCTGTCAGCCGTCACCTATCCTCCCCTCACGCCCACCTACACTGCGTCTCTGTGCCCCAGGCTCCACTTATGCTCCCATCCTTAATAATCTTCCCTCATCCCAGCCCCTCATACCACTCATCTCACACACAGGACCTCATAGCACAGCTAGAGCTGCTGATCATGGCTACCACTTAACTTTGGGGATCCCAAGCATGATTTTAGGAAGCCTCTCTTCTTCCCGACCTGGTATACCAGACTGCACTCGTGTCTCTGTTCCTGCCAGTGTGTTGGGCCTGTGCCTGTTTCCCTCTGTCCTCTCCCTTCTACCCCCCAGCAACCCTTCCACTGTCCAAGGACCAGCTCAACAAGTCAACTCCGTCCCCACGGAGAACCCAGGATGGGGCACAGGCTCAGAGATTCAATATATCACATGCTTTCGATGAGATTGATACATTTTCTTTTCTGTCCCTGACCCTGAACTCACCCAATACAGCTGATCACATGGGCTCCTATGGACCAGCCTTCTACCAAACCTACGGTGCCTCGGGTCAGTTTGCCCATGAATTTGATGGGGAACAGCTGTTCTCCGTGGAACTGAAGAAGAGGGAGGCCGTGTGGCGTTTGCCTGAGTTTGGCAACTTCGCCCACTTTGACCCACAGAATGGGCTGGCCAGCATCGCAGTGATCAAAGCCCATCTGGATGTCTTGGTGGAACGCTCCAACCGCACCAGAGCCACCAACGGTACCCTCCTCTCCTTGCTCCCTCCCCTCCCCTGTGTTAGGCAGGAGGGACCCAGAGCAGCTTCTTCCCACCTCACAGGCCTCCATCTACTCTGGCACACCTTTCTCTCAGCCCCTGTGACCATTGTATTCAGCCCCTTTCTTTTCCAGGAGGCTCTAGATCTTCCCAGACCCCTTCAGCACCCTCTTCCTCCTCTTCCCTCTTGAGGACTGGCCCTTCCACTTGGATGCCCCGTCACAGACCTGTCAGATACAGGAGCCCCTGGTGCCCCCACTCCCCCTCTCAGCCTCTTCTCCCTCTGCCCCCCTCCGCCCCCCTCCACCTGTTAGGTCCCAGAGCATCCCCTGCCTGCAAATGGCTAAATAGAAGGAAACGTCCCACAATCCCAGTCCTAATCAGGCCCAACTGCAGGGATGAGCCTTTGGGCTTCAGGGCCTCATTCTTCCTAGTGCCTCCGAGGGTGACTGTACTCCCCAAGTTTCGAGTGGAGCTGGGCCAGCCCAACATTCTCATCTGCATTGTGGACAACATCTTCCCTCCTGTGATCAATATCACCTGGCTGCGCAACGGTCAAATAATCAGCGAGGGGGTGGCCCAGACCAGCTTCTATTCCCAGCCTGACCATCTGTTCCGCAAGTTCTGCTACCTGACCTTCGTGCCCTCTGCAGACGACATGTATGACTGCAAGGTGGAGCACTGGGGTCTGGATGAGCCGCTCCTCAGGCACTGGGGTAGGAGCCCCTCCCCAGCTCACTCTCCACAGACCCATGTTTCCTTTCATTGGACCCCCCTGACCCTTCTTCTCTCCCCCAAGAGCCCCAGGTGCCTATCCCAGTGCCAGACACCACCGAGACTCTGATCTGTGCCCTCGGCCTGGCTCTCGGCCTGGTGGGCTTCCTTGTGGGCACCATCCTCATCATCAGAGGCACATGCTTGTCCAGAGCCCGCAGGTACGGAGGCCCCAGGTGTCTGAGGGCAGGAGAGTGGGTGGCTCTGAAGAGGATGGGGTGGAGGATCATTCTTTGGGGAGCACTGGGGTCAGGGAGGGGTGACATAGACAAGTAGCAGGCAGAGAATAGAAGAGCAGAGGTGATGAGGGGGTGAGGTTTTGGGAAGGTGGGCGATCAGAGACAGGATCCTAGCAATGTGAGCTTGAACAACCTTGTTCATATGCTTTTTACCACTTTAGGTAATGAACCTTCTAAGAAAGAAAGATTGTGGGAGACGCTCTATGGATTCATTGCAAGTCTCTGTCAGCCCTTGCATACTCAGTGCCTCAGTCTACTAAGTATATCCCTACTGCGGGGACTTTGGATGGGATCAAACCCTGTGCTATAGGTCTCCTCTCTTAGACCTGGTACTCATCGCAGGACTTGTGGGGCAGCAACTAGCTCCCCTTCTCACCCCCAACACACACACACACCCCTTTCTTGCTCTAACCAAAGCTCTGGCTAGCAGCAGTAAATGGTGTTTGTACTGTATCCTTCCTACCAGGTCCTGGCCAGTTCTCCCAGGGTGTGAGGGATGCTAGGAACCTAGAAGAGGGGATTCCAGGTGATGGCCATTGAGCAGGACTATTTCATACTGGGGACTGGCAGCCATCCTCAGGCCAATTCAGCTATGTCTTGTTCCATTTGAGCTATCCATTGTGTGTTAGTTGTGAATGGGCCATTTCACAAGGACTTCATGAAATTTACTTACTGAATTCAGATTTGCCCCCAAAGGAGTTTTCAAGAGAGGAAACGTTCATGGGAATTCCGCTCTTGTCCAGATTTACTTTGTAATGAAGAAGCCATATGTATCCAGCCATGATTTACAGTGTCATCTCCTTTTTCTACATCCCCTAGAGTCCCAGGCATGACAAAGAGAGGTCCAAGGCTTGGATAAGAGGGTTACTTCCTGAGACACCTGGGTGGCTCAGTAGGTCAAGCATCTGCCTTTGGCTCGGGTCATGATCCCGGGGTCCTGGGATCGAGTCCCGTATTGGGCTCCTTGCTTCACGGGGAGCCTGCTTCTCCCTCTACCTGCCTCTTCCCCTGCTTGTGCATTCTCTCTCTCTCTGACAAATAAAATTAAAAAAAAAATCTCTTAAAAAAAAAAAGAGGATTACTTCCTTAACCTGGGGTCAATCATATCAGTAGAAGACCTGGTCACAGTTTTAGAGAGAGTTCAGGTGGGTATCTCTTAGTGGTTTTCAAACTGAAATGTACATGAGAATCACTTGGGAGCCTTTAAAAAAAGTACAGGCTTCACCCAGATCTACTGAATTAGAACCTTGGGGGGTGGGGAGAGTGGTAGCAGTCTGCAATTTTTAACAAGCTCCAGATGATGCTGATGCAGCCATCCTGGACTTAGACTGTGGTCTGATAACTGGGATGCACTGACAGAGCCTGATGCTATTGGAAGGAGGGGGATCCCTGAGGTTGGAAGTGGTCCAGGAAGGGTTTCTGGAGAACCTGGGTCTTTTAGGCATAAAAGCTGAGGAAGATACAAGTAAGTAGGGACAAAATGGGATTTGGCACTATGAGAATTTGGTCCTAGAGAAGAAAGAAACCAAGAGATCATAAGACACTGTGGATTTCCCAAGGGAGAATAAGTTGAAAGAATGGCCAGAGGACCCTGTTGGAAGTGGGGGAGGATTGTCCTAGTCAAGGCTTTTGTTTGCCAGTAACAGAAACCCTCTTAAGATGATCACAGATATAAGGAGAGGATATTTACAATAAAGACATAGGAGTGGTGCCCTGAACCCAAGGGTGGGTTTTAGCCAAGCCTTACAGGGAACAGAATTCAGAACTGAAAAGCCAGTAGAATCCAGAGCAGCTTTCTTGCTCTCTCTCTGGGCCATATGGCCTGTGTTGTCCCTTTGCATGTTAGCCACATTAACCATATTATTCTGCCTCTGAGGACTATCCTTTTCAGCTAACACATCCACCTGTAGCTCCTGATTTTGTGCATCACCTCAGCTCTACCCACCCACCAACACTATTTCCCAATCACAATTTTAAATTCTTGGAAAAACAAATGAATGCCCAAACTTGGGGCAGGTGTCCATCCCAGTCTGATGTACTGTGACCAGAGGCACAAGATCCACAGTACAAACCCCTCTGAGGAGAGGGGTTGGATCATTCTCGGAGAAAGAAGAATGGGTTGGTTCTCAGAAGACACCTGAAGTTATGTTTGTCCCCAGTATGCCCTGATCTCTGCTGATCTTTTGCTTAAAAGTTAACTTGATCATCCTTGGAAAAGATCCTTCTCTGATCTCTGTCCCAATGTTTAATAAGGTCATTAAAAATGTTTTCTTTTGACCAGAAGTGTGTTTTTTCCACTATGCATATATTACACAGAAGTCACTGGAACTTCTAGGAACAATTCAAAATATTTTAGATTTATGTATCTACCTTCAAAATCACATTTTTCTTCTGGTTTCAAGTAAGCAGTCTCCCATTTAAAAAAATTGTCCTACTATATTCTTTTTTTTTTTTAAGTTTATTTAAATTTTTAGTTAACATACAATGCCATATTGGTTTCTGGAATAGAATTCAGTGATTCATCACTTACATACAACACCCCGTGCTCATCACAAATGCCCTCCTTAATACTCATCACCCATCTAGTCCATCCCCCATGCACCTCCCTCCATCAACCCTGTTTGTTTTCTATCATTAAGAGTCACTTATGCGGGCACCTGGGTGGCTCAGTTGGTTAAGCGTCTGCCTTGTGTTGTTAATTTTAGCCATTCTGACAGGTGTGAGGTGGTATCTCATCATGGTTTTGATTTGTATTCCCCTGATGATGAGTGATGTTGAGTATCTTTTCATGTATCTATTAGTCATTTGGGTGTCTTTGGAAAAGTGTCTATTCATGTCTTCTGCCCATTTCTTAACTGGGTTCTTTATTTTTTGGGTGTTGAGTTTGGTAAATTCTTTATAGATTTTGGATACTAACCCTTTATCAGATACGTTGTTCGCAAATATCTTCTCCCATTTTGCAGGCTGCCTTTTAGTTTTGTTGATTGTTTCCTTTGCTGTGCAGAAGCTTTTTATCTTGATGAAGTCCCATTAGTTCATTTTTGCTTTTGTTTCCCTTGCTTCCAGTGACTTGTCTAATAAGTTGCTATGGCCGAGGTTGGTTGAAGAGGTTGTTGCTGCCTGTGTTCTCCTCTAGGATTTTGCTGGTTTCCTGTCTCACATTTAGGTCTTTCAACCACTTTGAGTCTACTTTTGTGTATAGTGTAAGAAAGTGGTTCAGTTTCATTCTTCCACAGGTTGCTGTCCACTTTTCCCAACACCGTTTGTTGAAGAGACTGTGTTTTTTTCCATTGGATTTTCTTTCCTTCTTTGTCGAAGATTAGTTGACCATATAGTTGAGGGTCCATTTCTGGGTTCTTTATTCTGTTCCATTGATCTATGTGTCTGTTTTTGTGCCAGTACCATACTGTCTTGATGATTACAGCTTTGTAATAGAGCTTGAAATCCGGATTCATGATGCCTCCAGTTTTGTTTTTCTTTTTCAGAATTGCTTTGGCTAGGGGCGCCTGGGTGGCTCAGTTGGTTAAGCGACTGCCTTTGGCTCAGGTCATGATCCCGGAGTCCCAGGATCGAGTCCCGCATCGGGCTCCCTGCTCAGCAGGGAGTCTGCTTCTCCCTCTGACCCTCCCCACTCTTGTGCTCTCTCTCTTTCATTCTCTCTCTCAAATAAATAAATAAAATCTTTAAAAAAAAAGAAGAATTGCTTTGGCTATTAGGGGTCTTTTGTGGTTCCATACAAATTTTAGGATTGTTTGTTCCAGCTCTGTGAAGAATGCTGGTGATCCTCCTATATCCTTGATCTGATCCCTTTCTGTGTCTTTTAGAATAGACATTCAATAGGTATTTTCTGTATTTTCAAATGCTCCCTCTTTGCAGGGTTCTGTCTACAGATGATGAGCATATCATATCTCTCATATATCAAGAACATCAAATTTCCTCTTTGTCCTATAACCCAGCCTCCCCACTGCTGCAAGTTCCTCCAGTCACTGTCTCTGAAAGTGTATTCTGCATGGGCTGTCTCCAGATCCCTTTTGCTGATCCTCTCTCTCTCTCTTTCTTTTTCCCCCCACAACACCCTGTTCATGCTGTGTGTCATAGAGTACACATACATTGTATCTTCTAACCCAAATCCCATTTGGTAGATACTAATATCATTCCATTTTTAAATAAGAGGAAACTGAGGCTTGAACAAATTCAGTAACTTGTTCAAGGCAGCACAACTGTAAGTGTCAAAGTAGGGAATAGAATTCAGGTCTGACTCCAAAGCCCATGCCCTTTGTGTTTTAACAGGTTTAATACAGATCAATGACCCACTGCATGGACCAGGAGGAAGCAGAACAGACATGGACATCCTCAGAATTTTCAGAAAACTAAGAGCTGAATGCAATTATTCATTTTGACTTCCTAATATTAAGAATGTCTATGTAGTGGGGCGCCTGGGTGGCTCAGTTGGTTGGGCGACTGCCTTCGGCTCAGGTCGTGATCCTGGAGTCCCTGGATCGAGTCCCGCATCGGGCTCCCTGCTCGGCGGGGAGTCTGCTTCTCCCTCTGACCCTCCCCCCTCTCATGTGCTCTCTCTCATTCTCTCTCTCTCAAATAAATAAATAAAATCTTTAAAAAAAAAAAAAAAAAAGAATGTCTATGTAGTGTTCCAAGGGAAGCTTGAGAAAATACTCATAGCTCTAATTTATGTTTAATGAAACAGGCCCATTGTGGTCAAGTGAATTGCTGTTCCTTTGATTCATTTATGCATCAATCCATCCAATCAGATATGAATGAGCCCCTCTTGTTGCTTTAGGCAGGGGATTGGGGGCAAGAGTGAAAAAGCCAGACATAGCCTCTATCTCCAAAAGCTTATCCTTAGTGAAGGAAACATATAAACCACCAGCAAAAAGGATGTTTAATGAGAAATATGAGGCCTGCACATTGTGATGAGTTCTATGAAGAAAAGTAAACAGAATGAAGGATCTGATAAAGAGTGCCTGAAGGAGAGGGCTGGAGTCCTAATTTAGGAGGTGACAGGGAAACCGAGATGTTATTTATGAAGACCCACAGGCAGAGATCTGAGGAATGAGTGATTCAGTAAGAAAGAAGCACGATGGTCCTAAGGGCAGAACAAACTCCTGAGCTCGCAGGAGGAGAGTTTAGTAATGTTACTATAGCCAGAGCTTTGTTTCTTCTCTTTCACATGGCTGCAGTTTTGTTCTTTATAACTAAATGCATTATTCACCTGTTTTTTTTTTAATTTTTACCTTTTGAGCCCCTTCACTCATTTCTCCCCCACCCACCCCCCCAACAACCACCAATCTGTTCCCTGTATTTATGAATTTGTGGGGTTTTTTTTTAGATTCCATATATAAATGAAATCATATGGTATTTGTCTTTCTCTGACTTATTTCACTTCACATAATACCCCAGAGATCCATCCACATTGTCGCAAATGGCAAGATTTCAATCTTTTTTTACAGCTAAGTAATTTTCCATTGTATATGTACCACAATTTATTGTTCCATTCACCCATCAATGGACACGCAGGTGTTTTCCATTGCTTTGCTATTATCAACAGTGCTCAATGAACATGGGGGTGCACATATCTTTTTGAATGAGTGTTTTCATTTTCCTCAGATGGTACGGAATAATTTTAATTTTTAACAAAGTTATGCCATACACATAGTTTGTTGATTTATTTATTTATTTTGCAAGTTCTTCCTATCTCCAGCTGTTGAGACAGTATTTCTGAGAGCCTTGGTTACCTCTAGTGGTGAAACCAGAGCCAGCAATTAAGCAGCCAAACCCCTACAGTCATTGAACACCGGACCGGCTCTCTTTTAAGCACGTTCTTTGTTGTCCTCATGTGGAAGTTGTAGATGTCTAGTTAGTTTGCTTATCCGTCGCCTTCCCCAAGCTGCATCTACAACCACCATGCTGTCTGCAGTTCCTACAATGGCTGTATCTCTCCGGGACAGGCCATGCCAGGAGTCAGCCCTGACCAGCTGCCCGTTTTGGAGAACCGTGTTTTCTCAATCACAGAGCGCTCTCTTTTTAGGCCACCAACTGCACAGATTTCTTCATTTTAAATGGGTTGGGGGAGGTCTTTCTAAATCCCAAAAATCTAGTGGTCTTTCACTTAGTGTCAGTACATGAGGTGGCGTTTTTGGTGCCAGAGGGTTTTTTTTTTTTAAGATTTTATTTATTTATTTATTTGAGAGAGAGAGAGAGAAAGAACAGAGGGAGCGGGAGAGAGAAGCAGGCTCCCTGCTGAGCAGGGAGCCCGATGTGGGACTCGATCCTAGGACCCCGGGATCATGACCTGAGCTGAAGGCAGCAACTAACCGACTGAGCCACCCAGGCGCCCCGGTGCCAGAGGTTTAAAGGGAGTTGACAGACTAAGGTCAAGATGTGCTGGTCTTGAAAGTGAAGCGTCTTCATTATTTCCTGCTACAACAGTCCTCTCTGGAAGCCGCATAATGACACTAGTGTTTGGAACTCCTTGGAATCCTTGTTCTAGGTCAGCATTTGGTGATGCTACCTTTAATTTTTTGGGAACCCTTGTTTGCTGACCAATACGTTCACTGTATTCCATTTTATACTGAATTCGACCGATTTCTGCAGTGTCAGCCGCAGAGGGAGAAGGAAATGCTGCCCCAACTCCCTAGGCGGGTCCCGCTACGGCTCTCTCTGCTCTCTGCTTCTGTGCTTCATATCCAATCCTTTAGCTTGCCTCAGTGTGCCTGTGCTGGATCTTGTGCCCCCGGGTCTGCTGGAGGGTCCCTGGCAAGGCCGCTGCCTACCTGCTCCCCGGGAGTGTGGGTGGGCGCTCTCAGAGGCCGTTGGCCAACTGCGCAGAGGTGCCTGGGCCATAAATCATACACATACTTTAAACAGTCAAATAGTTCTACGAGGTTTCCCAAAAACGTCCAGTCTCCAGCCCTCTCTCCAACTATGCCCCCCCCAAGAGGTGATAACTTTCAGCTGTTTTGAACCAATTCTGTTGGTATTACCTCCTGTCTCTATATTACATGTTTGTGTTGCTACATCTTTTTTTTTTTTTGTAAAGATTTTATTTATTTATTTGGCAGAGAGAGACACAGCGAGAGAGGGAACACAAGCAGGGGGAGTGGGAGAGGGAGAAGCAGGCTTCTCGTGGAGCAGGGAGCCCGATGCGGGGCTCGATCCCAGGACCCTGGGATCATGACCTGAGCTGAAGGCAGACGCTTAACGACTGAGCCACCCAGGCGCCCCTGTGTTGCTACATCTTGATTTTTCAGCCTTAGGCTTTCTCTCTTTACCTCCCACTGTGGAAGACAAGGATTTTCATCCTCATACTACACGTGTGCCCTCTTCCCAGGGCCTCATCCTTTGGTACAGTTATATTGTCGCTCTGGCTAGGTCTGTGTTTATATTCTTGTGACCACGTGAAAGACATTAATAGACAAACCATAGAGTAAGCCACACTCTTCCTTCCCTAGACAACTTTTGTTTTCCCTGGAGTGAATAATTGTCCTGTTTCTCGTTGCTTGGCTTTGTTTGTGCTTATTATTAATGAATCACAAATTTCCTTACAATACAATTAGCCCATTTTATTGTCAGATCAAATTCTCCCAGCACCTTCTGTCTGCTCTATTCTTCACTAGCTGGCCTCAGTGACACAGCTGTCATCCGGGATCACCCCTCACTGACCTTGTCAGGATTTACCTGTCCTCTGTGTGGCCACTTCTGTTTCTTAAATCCAGTAATTACCCTTTTGTGGTCTAATGCCTTATTTTAGACAGGTACATCCTCTTTTAGCTTCCTGAGAAAGAGTGCATGCGAGGCAAAATTTTTATGCTTTTCGTGTCAGAAAATGTATTTTTTTCTACTCTTACACTTGAATGAGAGCAGTTGGGAATACAATTCAAGATTCAAAATCATTTCTATCAGAATTTTGAGGTCATTTCCCCATAGTCTGTTAGCTTCTGGTGTTATTATTGAGAAGCCAAAAGATATTCAGAGTCCCGAAACTTGCGTGTGATCTGTTGTTTTTTTCTCCCGAAGCTTTTAGAATATTTTCTTTTTCTCTTCCTCCAGCTTTAAATTCCTATGGGTCCTCTATTACCTGCAGGGTGAAGAAGATCCTTCTCAAATTTTCCCTGATCTACATTTTTAACCTTATTCCTAGTAGCTCCCCTAAAAACAGTCAATGCTAAGTGACACAAAACTCTCAAGGTATGTTTACACCTCTCTGACAACCAATCAACATTTTACCTGTCCTCCCCTGAGTCCAAATTAAATGCCACCTCTGAGAAGCCTTCCTAATCCCAGGCCACAATATTTTGCCCATTCTCTCACTAGGACCTACAACATTCTGCAATGTGTCAGAGTTAGCTCTGTGTGTGTGTGTGTGTGTGTGTCTTCCTTTGCTGCTCCTCTACCACAAGGCAAGGCTTTGTCTCATCTTTCCAATACCTGTCCTATTATCTGGAACATATTGGCATTAAAACATCTGTAGAATTCTACTGAATTCCATTTTATTTACTGCAGATTCAACCTGTTCCCACTGTTCTGCAGCTGGTTTTAATAACAGTGGCTACCATTTACTGAATGTAATGTGCCAGGTCTTGTGGTAAATGCTTTTCATATATACTGGGTTTGAATCTTGGTCCACAAAATCTAGAAAATAGTGCAGAAAATGCAAGAAGTAGTACATTTTTAAAAAATAGTCTTAAATTGGACTCAAAACCAAACGTCTCCTCCATGAAACTGGCGGTAAATTCAACCTCAGTCACGACTGGGGTTTCCCTCGTTCATGGTTTTTCAAAGGCGCTGACACAGCACCGGGGCATTAGACAAGCCCCTGTCTTCCTGCATCTGTCCAGACTGGCTACCTCTAGGACACCTGGGTCTTAGCCTGCATAGATAGTCCTTTCAGAGTGGAAGCTTGGCTGTTCTGCATCAGGCAGGGGGCAGGGGAATTTTGGGTGAGGAGTGAGTCCCAGTGCTTGGGAATGGGACTGCACAAATGCATTACATGGACACCCTTCCTTTTCCCCAGAGGCCTCCCTACCTGCTTTGGGTGCTGCAAGGGAACAGTGCTCTCTTAGGGACCCACCGACCATTGTGCCTTCCACAGTTTGGGAGAATCTCCTCTCTGCCTTGCTTTACTGTCTCTCAAAGGCATTCCTCTCTCTCTCTCCCTAGTATAATGTCTAGGACAGCTGGCATAATGTCAAGTGTGCTTCAGGCTTTGGGAAATTCAAAGCTGGAAGAGGGAAGGTCTTGGAGGTGACACCTGCCATTTGCCTTATATCACAAACCTAAGTACAGAGAAAAAAAAAGAAAAGAAAAGAAAAGCAGTGTTCTGCCACCATGTATTATTTCTTTCTCATAATCAACTTGCAAGGTTAGAGTTATTATACCCATTTTACAGAGGAGGAAACTGGGGTTGAAATTATACAACTTACCCCAAGGTCAGACATCTAGAAGGTGGCTGGGAAGGTCTGTGTGACACTGGAGCCCAAATTCCTTCTACTGCACCATCACTACTCAGGAGCTAAATGGAAGCTAGCCTGTAATTAAAATTTTTCTGCTGTTATTAACACTATTGCTTTTATTATGATTATTATCTTTCATTTATTGGGCACTGCCAATGTGCCAAGCACTAGTCTGAACACCTTACGTTTGTCAGATCCATTAGTCTGCACACTCAGCATGAAGTCCACCTGGTGTTTCTTAAACTATTCCATGAAACTCAAGTATTCCAAAGAATGCTAATAACGGAATTAAATAATATAATAAAATAAAAATAAAATAAAATACCTGAATAAAAAAATAAATAAATACAAGTAATATTTTTCTTCTAAAATACACTTTAGGAGGGCCTGGGTGTCTCAGTGTTTAGGCGGCTGACTCTTGGTTTTGGCTCAGGTCATGATCGCAGGGTCCTGGGATCGGGCCCCAAGTCAGTCTGAGGATTCTCTCTCTCTCCCTCTCCTTCTGCCCCTCACCCCGCTCATGTGTGCACTCTCTCTCTAAAATAAATAAATAAATCTTAAAAAAAAGTAAAAATAAAATATACTTTAATATGTATAAGGAAATGTCAAACATGTAGTCTTTATTATATAGTCATCAGCCTTTTAAGACTGATATGTCATTTTTTGTCATAAAGAAAGATTGGTAACGTATCTAGTAAGAGTGGAATAGTTGAAAAAGCTATGGCACTTCCACACAATTACTCTGAAGCTATTGGCAGAATGAGGAAGATTTCTTTGCTGGTGTGGAGGGATCTCTAGGAAGTCATGGAGAATGCAAGATACAAAGGAATTATATATAGTATGTACTACCTTTGAGGTAAGAAAGAGGGGAGATATATATTTGCAAAAAGCCATACTGGAAGGATAAACCAGAAATTGATAAAAATGGGGTCGGGGTGGAGAATAGAATTGAAGGAATGGGTTTGAGAACACAGGGATAAAAATGAATATCGACTTTAGAAACATATAAATGTTCTGCAATTTTTATAAAAATTAAACAAAAAAACCCCTAAAATTTAAAACAAGCAGAAACAACTAAACTACACAGAGAAGAGAATTTAACTAATATTAGAAGACAGTACTATATGTTCTTAGTGGAATATATTCTAAAGACAAAAGGAACTACCAAAAACCTTAAATGTCATTCAGTAGTTTCATTGTTAATAGTAATATTGTATTATTATTTTGAAACTGTTATGTATATTATAGGATAAAACAAATCAGTAATTATTGATGTAATTAGGAACCAAGTTTTGTTTTTCGTATTTTTTTTTAGGAACCAAGACTTTTAATGTACAAAAAGAAATTAAAAAGTGGCTGAATTAAAACACTAATATTAGGGCACCTGGGTGGCTCAGTTGGTTAAGCATCTGCCTTTGGCTCAGGTCATGATCTCAGAGTCCTGGGATCAAGCCCTACGTCGGGCTCTCTGTTCAGCAGGAAGTCTGCTTCTCCCTCTCCCTCTGTGCTCTCTCTCTCAAATAAATAAAATCTTTTTAAAAAGTTAAAAAAAACCACTAAAATTAAATTTGAATTAGAAATGAATTTTTGGGGTACCTGGGTGGCTCAGTCGGTTGGGTGTCTGCCTTCGGCTCAAGTCATGATTCCAGGATCTTGGGAAGGAGCCCCGAGTTGGGCTCCCTGCTCAGCGGGGAGTCTGCTTCTTTCTCTCCCTCTGCCCCTCCCCCGGCTCATGTGCTTTCTCTGTCAAATTAGAAAAAAATGTCAATTTTAATTAATGATTTATAAGTATATATATCTCCTAGTTCCAGTGGCTGAAAGAACTGAAAGCAACGGTACCTCAGTAGCAAGGAACATCCCAAGTGCACAGATTGTGGTTTCTAAATGCCCAATAAAAGGAAATGGAGCTTTTTAGAGAAGTGACTGATTTCAGGTCTGGGTTAGGGAAAATACAGAGCAAACTTGTTTCAGCAAACAAGGAAGTGTTCTAAGGCTAATAGGGGCATGTCAAAAGAAAAGGGCAGCCAGCTTGAAGGGGGCTCCCATTGGCCAAATTGGGCAATTTGAGCATCAAAAAATGACTATAATCAATTTAAACACGTCGAGTGTATAAAAACCAATGAGTCCCTAAAAATAACCAGATAGAGATAAAACAAACAAGCAGCAACAACAACAAAACTTTTCTGCCATCACTGGATGTGATATTCTAATTCCTGACATGGAAAATTGGTACTTAAAGAAAACAAGAATATATCGTGACTTTTCAGAAGGAACTATGGTTCCATTGATGAGAAAATTTCTCCCTTTTACATGACTGCCAGCCAATAAATGTAGAAGAAATAATAGAATTAGAAAATCAGTGTTTTGCGACTCTAATATGATCATTGGTTCAGGGGAGGCGTCACTGATGTTAAAACCATTAGGAGAGGGGCGCCTGGATGATCCAGTCGGTTAAGCATCTGACTCTTGGTTTCAGCTCAGGTCATGATCTCAGGGTAGAGAGATCAAGTCCTGTGTGTCAGGCTTACGCTGAGTGTGGACACTGCTTAAGATGCTCTCTCTCCCTCTCCTTCTGCCCCTCCCGACTCTTGTTTGTGCTCTCTCTCTATCTAAAACAACAACAACAACAACAACAACAAAGCATTAGGAGAACAGTTGAGGGGGAAACAACGAGTCACATCCCGGCCAAGTATCATGCCCACAGGTTCTTTGCTGTTGACAAAGGGAGAAAATATCTCCACAGAAGAGAGAGACCTGGCTGTCACCATTTCAATTCAGTAATCAAACGTGGCCTCATCAATAATGGGATAACAAGACAGTAATCACATATGCCTCCTGAGGTGATGAAAAGTAAGGTACACGGCATCACCTATGAAGAACTATTGCCAAAAATCTTTCAACTGAATATAATCGAGTCTTAGGCCAAAGTTCTAGTCTACAGAAAATATATTGGATAGAGGAATAAGTCAAATGAAAACCATGAGGAAAGGATCATACACATTCGGAATGTGAAATATTCTACAAGACAACTGTCCTGGTCTCTTTAAAAAGACAATGTAAAAAAGGATGGGAGGTAGAGGGGTATTTGAAGAGACCTAAGAGACACTACGGTCAGATTTAGTGGGTGATTCTTGGCCACATATTTAGGGAAAAACTAATATAAATACATTTTGGAGGGAAATAGGCAAATTTGAATATGGACTGGGTAATCAACGATATTAGAAAATTATTTTCAGTTTTGTTCAGTATGATTATGGTACTGTGATTATGTAGCAAGACATCTTTATGCTAAAGCATTTAGAGATGAAATGCCATGAGGAATTTATTTTGAAATGGATTCAGATACCCATACAAACATACATAATTGAAACAAATATGACAAAATCTTGACAGACGTTGAATCTAGGTTGCTCAAGTATTCTTTGTAACTTTCCCAGCTTTTCTGTATGTTTAGAATTTTCATAATAAAAAGTATATGTGTGTGTGTGTTTGTAATCCTATGCCATATTTGAAAATAGAAAATTAAATGAGAGGTAACTGGATTCCTGAACCCATGAGTTAATGTATGTCACCTATTGAATAACTACTCCTCTGGAATAGGTATTTTATAAATTTAAATAATTTTAATATGTTGATCTTTGGATTTAACTAAAATGAAATAAGCACAGTGTAATGCCTTTAATTTTCTGTTCCATTACATGGTTATTAAATTTGCACATAAAATTGATCATTTCTTCTAGCAACTTTTTCATTTGTGGGTTCAAAGCACAGTCTCATTTTATCTCGGAGTACTATAATTGCTTCATCAACATTTTGTCCTTTAAAAAAACATGTTCTGTGGTCAGAAGTTACTAAACGTTATCTATAGTCATGTCAGGAACACCAAGAATAAATTGAACTGTAAAAATATTAGAATGGTTTATAATTTTGTACTTTTCTCCATGTTTGAGGTATTATTGTCAATCCCAATCAGAAAACAGACAAGATTAATTTAAAAAATAGTAAAAATGAAGAGGGCACAAAGTTTCCAAAATCCTACAAAGTTCTTGTAATTTTTATTCCCAGTCTATAATTTTTGTCATCCTTTTTCTGTCCTTCTTACCTGGTCAGTACAAGCCCAGATATTTCCCACCCCACACTTCCCTTTCGTGGACTTGTCCACCTTGTCCCCACACTCATGTCCTTCACCAGCCACCTCCTGGTTCCCATAGGCCTCATCCTTCAGCAAGGTTCCAGTCTGTAAGCCAGGGCTGAAGGCATGGTTAGGAAGGACGGCAGGTATAAAGAGTCACCATTCAGATATTACTCAGTCCAAAGAGAATAATTTCTACTCAGCCTGGATGCTCTTCCCATAGCAAAAGTTATCACTGGGAATTCTCTCATCTATACTTGTGGAGCGAGGTAGTTTCGTTTTGTTTAAGTGCCTTCACACTTCCTAGTAGTTCTTTAGTTAACACTCAATTACTTGGGCTTGGTGAAAAAATTAATTTTCTACAGCATGGAGGAAACTTGGGCAGAAGCTATAGGTATGACAGATGATAGAAGTATGTGTGTGTGCGTGCGTGCACGCATGTGTGTATGTGTGTGTGTTTATCCCCAGCCTTATTCTTTAGTTTAGGTTGGTGGAGTTAATATCTGAATGTTTTTTTCTGGGTCTTTTTAAAGTTTCACTTGTGAATTCTTTTCTTGCTTATATCTAGAATATAACCCAAAACTTTCGATATGGAAGAAAGAGTATAAACTTTGAAATCAGCCTTATCCTGTCTCATTAGCTGATGTGGTCTTATGCCCATTAAGTTAGAGTTTCCCCATCTCAAAATAAGAACAATAATGTACGTGTGATAGAGATGTTGTGTGGACTGAAAGAGATCACTATGAGAAGTGCCCGTCAATACCCAGCAGTTAGCAAGAGCTCAGCAAGTGTCAATTGCCCTTCCCTGGCTTTCTCTCAGACTCTGCAGAAGCAACTTCTTTTCTGTTTTATTTTCTCCCTTATTTGGAAGTAGGCCCTCCCACCCATGGAACTGCTCTCTGAACCAGCCTTTCACCGCCAAGCTGCTCCCTCACTTGCTCGCTCAGTGTTCTCTCTGCACTCAATGTTTTCTTCTGGCCAGATCATGGTGAAATCACTGTGGGGCTCTGCGGGGTCTATTTGCAAGACCAAAGGCAGTGAGGGAAAAACAGGAGAATACTGGGGAATCAGATTGAGGGGCGGGAGATGGATTCAAGAACAGCAAATCAGTGGGTTCAGTCACTGTGGTTAGAATGAGGTCCAGAAAAGGATGCAGAATTTTAAGGGGGAAGTCTAAGCAGAGGTTCGTGGCCAGTCGCAGCACAAGGTCTCTGACTAGACCCCAGGGAACTGGGGGCCAAGTAAGGAGAACTCTTTATGGCAGGCAGCAGGTAAACCAGAAACCCGATACAGAAACCAAAGGGCATAGAAGGATTGAGTAGCGCTTGTTCTTTCTCAAAACAAGAGAATAGAACAAAATGTGGTAACCATGGATCTGGGAGAACAACCATCATTCTATGTCTCATTAAAGAGCATGAATTTCCCTCTGATAGGGTTGGAGGCCTTCTTGGCCCCCTCTTAGTAACTTTTCAGCTTTCGTTTCTCTGGAGTTAGAGTTAAAAGCGTACATGCAAACTTAAGAAAACCTTAAAAATTTGTTTTGTTTTTGTTATCATTTTTTTGAAAGAAAGAGGGAAAGGGATGGGTGAAACTGTCTCCTTTTTGTAGCAACTCTGGGTGAGAAACAGAGACTAGGCAGGAGGATAGGTCATAACCATTTGTGGAGGAACTCTCGGTGTCTCTACCACCTGCCTCAGTGGGGAAGCCAGTTCCAACATACACACTACAGAAGAGGAAAAAGTGTTCCCTGATTGAGCCCTATTACATTCTCATGGTCTCAGAAATCATAGCAGCAGCTCTGAGGTCTGACAGTTGAACTGATGGAAGAGTACTTTAGTAACACTCTTCTTTCAAACCACACCTGGCAAAAATTCTCATCCCTGCAGAATAGCTTCCTTTTCTACTCCAACCTCAAATCAAACATCAGCTTACCTGACGAGAATAGCAATGTCCTTGTTTGGTAAACACACATGAGGAATATTATGTATAAAGGTTTGCTAGTTCCTCTTACCTGCACAATTTGCTACTCTTATCTTGGCCACCTTAGGTTAATGTGAGGTCTCACTGCAAGTGATAGGGAGGGAGGGCTCCTGGCACAGAGGGGGTAGGGCAGGGCACGAGGGGAGAAGGTGGTTGATGGAGCCCCGAGACAACATAGTATAGCAGAAAGACATGGACTTTGGAACCAATGATTCAGGCCCAGTCAATATAGGTCTGTGAGCTCTTTCTCTTCTATTAAGTAGGCATAATAGAATCTAATGATAAAGAATTAATGTGAGAATCAGGAGATGATGTATAAAGCGTAGTAAGCATAGGGCCTGGAAAATAAAAAATGCCTGGAGTATGTTAGCTCTTACTATCTCCCTGCATGGCCAAAGTGATGATGTCTCCCCTTCACTTGTCCCAATTTGCCTGAGATTTTCCCATATTTATAGCTAAAACTTGTCAGCCCCAGACAAGCCAGGGGTGGGTGGTTACCCTACCTTTACCACGCCTTGATGCTACACCCATCCATACCTCAGTGCCTGGCCCACTGGCCCCACAGCAGAGCTGATGAGTCTTCTGGACGGCTCTGTGCTGAGGTACCTGGGATGGATGCAAAGGCCAAGAGGTAGTTTAGCCATTATTTATGCTTGTTTCCCCAGGCACTGGGCAGATTAAAGTTATAAAGAACAAGACACAGTTTCTACCACACAAAGGAGCTATAAGAGACATAAAAGTACAAGGGGGCAAAACTGAGGAGGAAGTGCTTAAGTGTGAACTGAAAAATTGAAGTTGTCTAATTGTTCATAGGGAGAGTCCTCCAAGGCTGATGAACAGAACAGCCACAACAGAGAGGTCACTTTAACTCAATGCTAGAGGGGCGCCTGTGTGGCTCAGTCGTTAAGACAACCAGTTTTTATGTGATCAGGGTTCTGGGATCGAGCCCCGCATTGGGCTCCCTGCTCGGCCGGGAGCCTGCTTCTCCCTCGCCCACTCCCCCTGCTCGTGTTCCCTCTCTAGCTGTCTCTCTCTCTATCAAATAAATAAATAAATAAAATCTTAAAAAAAAAAAACCCCTCAATTCTAGACACTCCCGCTGGAGTCTGGAGACAGGGGAATGGTTAGATGGGGAGGGCCTAGTGCATAGTTAGAAGCTCAGTGAGGTCCTTTGGAAAGTGTGTGTATGTGTCACAGGGAATGGAAGGAGAGTCAGAAACGTCTTTATAGTGGAGGTAACCAATTGTTCTTTGAGATTATGTAGGATTTGCTGATGGCGGAAAGGGGATATTCCAGGTAGAGAGGACAGCATGTGCCAAGGCCCAATGGTGCTAACCAGCATGGGAAAATCTGGGAAGACCTATCTTTTGCTCTGAGTTGAGAACAGAGTTCAAGGAAGGGCAAATGAGAAATATAACCTTGTAGAGGTAACAAGGGTGAGATAGAGGCCCTGCAAAGGAATTTAACCTAAAGGGTAATAAAAGCAACATGATCAGATTTCTTTCCTGAAGGATCCCTCTTGCAGCTATGGTCTGGGGGATGGATATGATGGAAATGAGCCTGTGGACAGAAGGCTGGTGAGCGGAGAGTTGTCGCAGTCCAGCCTGACAGGGACACTGAGGGGAGAGAAGTGATGGAGGAAGGCGCAACAGGCCTTGCCAGGTGAACAAAGAAGGGGAGAGTGAGGGGGCGGAATCTAGGCAGATCACCAGGCTCTGGCTCCAATGACTGGGGGAATGACAGTATGTTACTAATCCTGGCCGTGCTACTTATTTATTGTAGAACTGTTCCCGGGTAGCTCTGTTAGTTTCCTCGTCTATAAAGTATGCTCGGTGCCTAACTCCTGGCATTCTTGGGAGGACTTGCCTGCAAAGGCACTTGTGTCCACTTGTGTCTGGGACATTAGTGAGTTCTGTATGAGTGCTTGTTGCATGAATAGATAACTCACAGAGGCACATGTGTGGGAAAAGATGGGATCATTTTTGGACAGGTGCTGAGTGCTAGGAGCTCCCGGGACATTGCCATTGGCAGTTGAAAAGAGTCTTGGAACTTTGGAGCAAGGTCTGGACAGGGACAGATTTTATGGGTGGGAATTGCCTCCAGAAGAATGGGTAATGTTGTGCAAAGAAGGAGAAGGGTGCAAAGGAAGGTAACATGGGAGACAACATTTCATGGAAGGCTGAAGTAGAGAGGGGCTGTCTGAAAAGTAAGAGAAGGCAACGCTTCAGAGGTCAAGGGAGATAAGGACCTCTATGTCATAAGAATTAAGCTCATGTTTCAAGAGTTGAAGTATAGGGAAGTAAGAAGGAAAGAAGAACCAAAAAACGGGAGGGTACACACACAACTACCTGAAATATACAGGAGGAAGTCATGAGTAACATGCTCACCAGGTGGCGCCAAAGACCCTCTGAGACGCAACAAGTGCCTCAACTCCCGGCGGGGCAGGGGAGCAGCCCTTCGCTCCATCAGACAGGTGGCATTCCTTTAGTCAACAAACTACAAATCTTCCACTACTGGAAACCTCTGGGACTCCAAGGGATCCAGAGATATTTACAATTCTGCTCTTCCTTGGTAGAATGTATCTACTCTTCACCTACATCGCTGCCTCTCCGTTCCAAACCATTCTCCTCACTTGTAGAAACTGCTTTTTTTTTTTTTTTTTAAAATCATGGAGCTTTTATTTATTTTTTTTAAAGATTTTATTCATTTATTTGACAGAGAGAGAGACAGCAAGAGAGTGAGCACAAGCAGGGGGAGTGGGAGAGGGAGAAGCAGGCTTCCCGCGGAGCAGGGAGCCCGATGTGGGGCTCGATTCCAGGACCCCGGGATCATGACCGGAGCCGAAGGCAGACGCTTAACGACTGAGCCACCCAGGCGCCCCTAGAAACTGCTTATTTTATTTTATTTTTTATTTTTTTATTTATTTTTTTATTCTTTTGTTAATCCCTATACATTACATCATTAGTTTTAGATGAAGTGTTCCATGATAGAAACTGCTTTTTAAATGATCACTCTTCATCCCTTCTCCATGCCCCACCAACCCAACATGATCCTTCCCACTGCAATTTTTTCAAAAGATGGGTCTCCTAGCATCCCACCAGCCCACAGTATTGGAATTCTGGGGTCATAGTTCCTGGAGCCAGATTGCTGGCTTCGAATCCCACCCACTCACTAGCTGTGCCGCAATTCAGGGTAAGTTCCTTAACCTGTCTGCGCCTCATTTCTTCATCTGTTAAATGGAGATTAGACCTACTTCATGGGACTATAACGAAGACAAAATGAGTTGTTCTCAGTATACTGCTTGGCATAGTAAGTGCTCAATAAATGTGAGCTATAATTAGTCTTTAGGATAAAAATTCAAATCCTTATTGCAGCTAAATGCTCTCCCTGGTCTGGCTCTGCCTTTCTGGCCTTACCTGGAAGCACTCACCCTTTCATTCTTGCTGCTTCAGCACCACTACATTCTGGCCGCTTACCTCCACTATTTTTTTTTCTGCGGGCAATGTTCACACCCCTCCCACCCGGTTACAGCCCAACATACTTACTTGTCCTTCTGAGATCTGTCAGAAGAGATCTGAGATCTCTCAGATAAGAACCCTCATAAAATCTTTGCCTGTTGTGGGGCTAGAAATACAATTTTTATTAAAAACTGTGATTACCTAATGTCCCCCCCACCAGCCCCCCCGCCCCCCACATAAACTATGGGGGCAGCAAGCGGTCTCAGTGCTGGAGATCAGCTAGTGAGATTTTGCAGAGCTCAAACTACTTATGATCCAGGAAAGGGGAAAGCAGCAAAGACGTGAGATCCTGGGAGACATCACATCAGTTCCCTACCACCATTCCCACATCCCCTTCCCAGCTCTACCACAGTCCCTCTCACTGCTCAGGAAGACCTCTCAAAATAGTCCTGAGGGAATCCAAGAGCAAGGTTGGCAGGGGCTGGGACTGGGATCCACACATTGGCATACAGTAAGGATTAAGTGTCGGGGAAGACCAAGTCGTGCCTTTATCTTGGAGACCATCGGCATGGTGTACCACAAGAATTAAGAATTCGGGAGCAGGCTTCATGAGGGCAGGGCTTGTTCTCTAACTTCACCCCCACACCCCCAACTTAGCAGTGTCTAGGTCTATTAACCTAATTTGTTAAAAACTAAAAGACAACCAAAGGGAACTCCGTAAAATGTGACTGAATAAAAAAGCTCCCACAGGAGACAATCGAGGAGCATATGGCACGAGGAAGAGGCCGTGGAACCCATGGTTTCAAGAGCTGGGAAGAGCTCGGGAGGGATACTCACTGGACTCCTCATTTGTGCCCTGCTACTCAGGCTACAGGCTGCTTACTCTGGAAGACAGTAATTTCAACCAAGGTAGCTGTAGCACTCTGACTCCTCTAACTATTACCATGTCTAAAGGGTATGGGATGGAGTAAAGCCGGGGCTTGGACCAGTAAATTCAACTAAGGGGAAAAGTTAGATCAAAAGACAGACTCGCCCAAACTAAAGCAAAGGTCAGGGACGACAGCAAGGACTCTGCCAAAAAATTGAGTCTCAGGAAATCCACGTACACTTGAAAATGGCCTGACGTGGCAGAGTGGGAGGTGTAATGCAGGTCCGGAGCCACTCTTTCCATTTCATGCTGTTCTGCAGTCAAGGGGATGAGCTACTCTGCCTTTTCTTACAGCATTTGTCCTCAGTTTATTATAGTTATACTAGATTCTGTAACTAACCCCTTCCCAAACTAATCCAACTCAAACTTATTTTTTGAAATGAGATTTAATCCTGGACATACACATGCATCTGACTGAAATTATAACATTATTCCTTTTCAGATTTTTGTTCCACCCCCACAACAAAGTCTATAGTATGTCCAAGTTTTCCAATTCTTTTAAAAAAAGATTTTGAGAGTGAGAGAGAACAAGTAGGAGTGGCAGAGGCAGAAGCAAACTCCCCACTGAGCAAGGAGCCTGATGAAGGGCTTGTGCCCAGGACCCCAGGATTATGACCTGAGCTGAAGGCAGATGCTTAACTAAGCCACCCAGGTGCCCTCCAGATCTTTTCTAACATCCTTCTCAAGAAAATCAGAGCTCGAAGTTCATGATTCACTCCCTGAGCTCTACAGTTAAGTTGGGCCAAAAGCCCCTTCAGGTCTCTCCTCCCTTTTCAAGCTAAGGGCTTTCCAAAAACCCTACCAAGTAGTTTTCAGCCTGGTTGTAATTACCGTTATCTCCTGAACTTTTGACCAAGACTGCCCAGGCCCCAATTTAATGAGAATTCATAAAGACAGAATCCTGAAATTAGTGTTTTTTTTTACGAGTTTTACTGGAGCCCTAATAGGTGCTAAGGGTTGAAAAGCCCTGCTACAGTCCAAATTCTTGCTTCCAAAATCTTCCACTTCCATCTGCAAACCCAATTCCACCCTGTACCTTCCTGTTTCTGGCAACATTATTCAGGGCAGAATAGAGCATTTTCTCTATGTTAACAATTCCCAGCCCTTACTTCAAAGGTCGTTTTCTACAATGGTCTGATATAATACTAAGCTAAAATGTCTTATTTTTCTGGCTGGTCCCCAATTCCAGAACCCACATGTCCCAGTTCCCTGAACTATACAGCCCCTCTCTCAGCAAGACAAGGGGTCAAATTTATGGAGGTTAGTTTTTGTGATCTAAAATTTGACAAAAATTGGATTATGTTATTAATAAACTGTGCAGGACTCTGTGAATCTGGACTTTGAGGCCAAAGCTTACAAAAGGAAGCACAACTGCCTTCTCAGGTCAGATGCAGAACACAAAAAATACCTGTTGTCCGCCTTCCATCCTTTCCACATCTGGTTTAAGCATTTTCAGGAGACAATCCACACAGGAAAAATCTCAAAACCTATCTTAAGCCTTGAGTCCTAAGCTTAATTAAGGTATCAATGAGCCAGAGGGTTTAACTTTTTCTCTATTTAAACCAGAGCAGGAGTGCCTGGGTAGCTCAGTCAGAAGTGTCCCTTGGTTTTGGCTCAGGTTGTGATCTCAGGGTTGCGAGATCGAGCCCAAGTCAGGTTCCCTGCTCAGCCTCTCCCTCTGCCCCTCCCCACTTATGCACTCTTTAATAAATCGATCTAAAAAAAAAAAAAAAAACAGCAAACCATGAACCTGAAGGTTATTTTGAAGGATTCACTTTACAAAGCAGATGAACTTTTTATCACCACAGCAACAGCTTACTGGTTTAAAAACTAAGAAGATAATCCAACTACAAGATAGCTCTTTTCTCACTTCAGGAATATTTTCCTCAAAATTTTATACTATGTTCCTTTTGAAACACTACAAAGCAAACGTTATTATGGTAACTCAAAATTTGAATAATATTTTCTTTATTTACAAGTTAGAATCAACAGACAAAGACAATCCAGGGGACCAAATGGGGAGATGACTGAAAGCCCCAGGGGCCCCAAATGGAGCAGAAGGAAAAGGGAAAACAGAGTAGAAAAAAAAAGTCAACGTAAAAAAAGAGCTCCCCCTTCTTCCCTCCCCATGGAGGCTGAGGGGACCATGACCCCATACCCCTCAGCCCTACCTAGCTTAAAATAAATTAGAACAAACCACCTCAAAACAGGGCCTTTACAAGTGAACAGGGCAGCTATGGCCTCAGGAAACCCCCTATCAGGGCCTTTGCCCACTCCCACCCTGTACCCCTGCCCCGCCCCAGTCATTTTGAATGGGGGCTCTATGCCCAAGAGGTCACTCTCAATGGGGCTGGGAACTCAATCTTATTTTGTCCATTTAAGTCCCTCCTTCAGTAAATGTCCCTGCGCCCCTCCCCCCTGCAGAGCCAGCTCTCCTACAGTGGGGGGAGGGGGGATGAGATGAGGAAGTGTCACAGAAAGGGGGGGGAAGGGGCAGGGCAGGGTGGTCTAGGGGTCCGGTCCTGCGGAGCCTCCTGCCCCATCTGGCCTGGCCCCTTAGCCTGAGTCTGAATCACTGGTGTCCGAAGAAGAGGACGATGAAGAGGAGGAGCTGGAATCGGAGCTGGAGCTGGAAGCGCTGAGGCGGGACACTGCTACCTGCTGTGCCGACGAGGACTCGGTTTTCTCACTTGCTGCAGAACAAGGTTGCACGTTAGAATCGTACCAATCTCATCTCCATTTGTCAAGGAAAGAGTCGTGAGAGGTGTATGTAATGAGTTTGCAGTAGCTTACAGGGTACTCACCTTTCTTGGGGGGCTTTTTGGTGGAATTGAGCTGCCCGCTAACATCCTGTAACCGCTTTTCTAGTTCCCGCTTCTTTTCCAAAGCCAGTTCCTCCTTTGTCTTTCCCACAGGTTTCTTAATGGCTAGAAAAACAAACACTCCAGCTCTCAGACCGCCACAAGCATAGAGTTTCACTGCACCTTCCTATTTGCCAAGTTCCTTTCTTGACTGCGGAACAGGCACGTCCCGCCCCTGCCCTGGGAGCTGACAATCAGGAGTGCATCAGACATTCCCTATTATTCTTTTCTAAACTGTCCTCAAAACTACTCGAGGATTGCTGGATTCATGAGAAGATCATGTCATACTCACTATAGGGCTTCCGAGGTTTCTTTCGTAGACAGGAGAGGACGTAGCGCTCAAGCTCTCTAAGCGTGGATGGCTTGAGGGTTTCAAAATCAATCTCAATCTCTTCTGGGTTTGAGTCACGCAAAGAAGGCTCTCTGGCCTGGATTATGTGCACAACTCGACCAAGTTTCTCCCCAGGTAATTTGTTGATGTCCAAACTCAACTGCCGCTTTTCATCATAACTCATGGGTCTGCTTTCTTCCTCCTCCTCTGAATCATAGCCTGTAGGCAGGGCAGGTGGGGCTGTCTTCGCAGCCTTTTTGGGCAGTCTACAGGCAAAATTTTGTCCGTTAGGAAAGCATCACTAACCTCTCCCAACGCTTATTAATCTCAATTTCCTGCCAGAGTAATGCTTCAGTTTTCCCCTAAGGCAAATGGGTAAACCAACTGGAGAGGAGATACTACCAACACTCCTCAGGAAAACAGACCTCACATGCTAAGCACTTACCGTTTATTTTGTGCTTTGAGAACTAGACACTGGTATACGGTCATGAGTCCCATCTTTTTGCTCCCTGAAACACTCTAACCCACCCCACCACGGAAAGCAAGACAAACTATAGATTGGTGCAGAGAGAAGGAACAGACAAACTTGGGGACAAATCTGGCTTGCCACTAGTTTCTGTGTAAATAAAGTTTTATTGGAACAGCCCTACCCATGCTTCCATAAGGTCTATAGCTGCTTTCGTACTACCCCCCCCAGAGTTGAGTAACTGACTCTATAGTTATGTTCTCAAAATCAGTGTTTGCGACCCAGCCAACTACAGAAAACGTTTGCTGACCTCTGGTTTAGAGAAAACTTTACAAGGAGTGGGAGAAACTATTCTCCCCCTGGACATTCTAGTAATAGCCAAGTTTGTCTCTGCTTCCTAACCTCTTAGAACTTACTTGGTGCCACTTCCTCCAGAAGGTCCAAAGCCAGGGGGGCCTAGTGTAGCAGTACTGCCACCCCCACTGCCACTTGCTTTCTTGGACTTCTTGGGCTGAGATGGGCGGGGTGCCCGAGGTCCCTTGTCATCTTCATCAACCCCAGCTCGGCCTCGATGCTTCTCTGCCTTCCGTTTCTTCTTTTTCTCTTTTTTTTCTCTCTTCCGCTTTGGCTTGGATATTGGGCCTTGGGACAGGGCAGCCAGTTGTTCATGTACTGCCCGAAGCTGGAGACAAAAGAATCAGATGTATAATGAAAAAAATAAAGTAGAATAAAAAATAAGAGAAAAAAAAATTAGGGCAAAGACAGGGCATGACTTTACAAAATAAACTAAGTGACAAAATACCTGCTCCTGTAGTTCAGCCAATCTATGAGCCCTTTCTTCCTCAGAGTCAGAGCTTTCACTCTCCTCTTCTTCCTCTTCATCCTCCTCGTCTTCTTCCTCTTCTTCCTCAGAAGAGCTCTCACTGCTGCTTTCCTCGCTGGAGGACTCTGAAGAGGATTTGGCCAACCCAGGTGGCAACGCAGTAGAGACTGGTAAAGGCCCTGGTTCCAGTGGTTCATCTGGCATCTTGGCATAACGGAACTCAAATACATCCTAGGAAGAAAGACACCCTCTGAACCATGCTAGTCAATAGTGCCCCGATTACACCCAGCCACCTGGTGGTACAGTCCAGCTCCAATTTACAACTGTGTATACTCGGGAGAGCCTCACAATAAGGCGGTATAGCAAAGGACAAAAATCGCTCTCCCCAGACCCATTTGTTCTTCAAATTCCAACTGTGACACTCACCTGTAGCTTTCGTGCCATGGCCACAACATCGTGGTCTGGGGGATTGTACTTATAGCAGTTGGAGAACATAAGCCGCACATCAGCAGCAAACTCCTGTGCATCCCGGTAATCACGATTCTCCATCTTCCGCTGCAGAAGGAGGCAGCATCAGAAGCTGCACAGGCAGGGAGACGCACCTTTCCCTGCCAACCCCAGACACAGCAAGAATAGCCCTCTCTTGAGAGCACAGTAGGGATGACCTTAAAGATCTATGCCCTGGAGTTCAAGTTTGAAGTCAAAAGAATTTGGGTGGGTTGAAGAAATATCTACGTCTAGAAAAAAAAACCATTTCTAAGTGATAAGGGTGGGTGGCCTCTGACTATCCTTCCAACTCCTTACTCCCTAACCCAATAAGTAGAACTTAAACATACATGAGTAGTATTGCTCTGAAAACAAAACTCACCGTATAGTTTCAAACTCCAAGAAATACATATTCAATTATCAAGTACTTAACCTCCTGTCCCATTACCATTTCGTAAAAATAAAATACCAAGAATCAAGACTGCCGTGTGCCCATAAAAAGTGACTGATCCGTTTTATTGAACCCAAAGTTCCAATCACTGCCTGAGCATCCCATCTGCCCCATGCAGTGGGTACCTTGACAGTGCTGAGGTCCATGGGGTGCTTAATGATGTCATGGTAGTCATGCAGGCCAAGAGCAGAAGCGTCCACTGGTTTATAAAAAGGCCAGGCATAGGCAGCATGCTTCTTAGAGAGCAACTCTTTCAAAATGCCATTGCAATGTTTTAACTGTTCTGACAACTTTCCTTTCTTGGAGCTCTGGTGTTGTTGCTGAGAGTCAGGCAAGTCTTTGCGTGGGGGCTTGATGGGGCGGCCACTCTCTCTACGCATAGGAGGAAGACGTGCTGCCTTGGGCTCAAGACTCCCAGGGGGGCTAGCTGGGGAACCGGGAGCCAGGATGGCCGTAGGGGTAGGTGTGGTAGTATCTGCTTTCCGCTTTACGCCTTTTTTCTGCAGAGAAAAACAAGATGCGAGCCTTTTAGGGTCCACCTCATCCAAGACCTTGCCCTTCCTGCTGCCCAAAAGAAATCCACAGATCCGTACCTTCGTAAGAGGCTGGGCTGGGGGAGCTGCAGACACAGCAAGGAGCGGGGGTCCAGCAGAGTGTAAGGACTTGAGAAGGGGAGAAGAGATGACTGACGGGTGGGGAATGTTGAGGACAGTGGTAGGTATCTCAGGTGGTGGAGTATACAGGGCTGTGTGAGACACAGAAGAAACTGCAGGCACCTGATGGGCACTGGTGATGCTGCCCTGGAGTGCTGGAAAAAAGGAAAGGAAAAAAAAAAATTAGTTCTACTATCTTCCCCATCTTGTCTCCATTAGGAAAACTACCGCTCTTCCTACCTGCCAATTTGGCCCCCTTCTTGTGGCTATTCTTAGGGATGGTCACCACAAGCTCTTGTTCCTCTTGTGGCATTGATGCCACTTTCTGTAGGAAGATCTTTTCCAACGTTTGTGCCATCAGGACAATATCATCAGTGGGCTACAGAAAACACAAACAAGAAGATTCAAACGCCAGTTAATGGAAGACAAACCATTTTTCTGAGGAATTCCTACCCCAAGCATCACCACAGCCCCTCAGACAACTTTGTCATCAAGAACTGAATATTACCTATACTAGGCCACTTATTTCCATGTCCTACCCTACTGTCCCTCAAAATGCAGTAGAGAAAAAAGTTCAAAAGTAAGGGAATGAGACTGTCAAGGAGAATACATTCTGCTCTACTCAGGCCTCTAGAGAGTTCTCTTGAGAAACAGGGCCACCATCCCCAAGTATGTAAATGTTCTACTTAAATAACCTTTAACTCCAGATCTCTGAAGCCACATCACTGTGTATCCTTTGGAGCTCAGATTTTGTGGATCCTACCCACTTTGAGAACACCTTCAAACATCATACCAACAAAATATCTAGCAGTAACAGAAGCACAGTTTTCCTCCATCTACTAATGAACACCCATTAAAAAAAACTCACCTTGTTGTAGATATAACAATTGGTAAACATAGTGTTGAAATCCTGCATACACTCTGAGGCAGCCCAGTAATAGTTGTTCTCAAGTCTCCTCTTAATAGTACCCATGTCCATAGGCTGTTTTATAATCTTGTGATAATCCTAAAGAAATAAATGCTAGGATCAGAGCCACTAAAAAATAAATGCCAGTTTTCCTAAACTACTGACCCCAGCAAACACACACACATACACACCCCCTACGCATCAGAGTATGTAGTCCCCTACACTGCGGCCCCAGTTAAACTAAGGACAGAAAAAAAAATGGAATGGGATTCTTAACACCCGTTAGGAGGCCCCTAGTGCCTTTCTCTAACCACCCACCTCCCACCCACTCTGAATATTTCCCATCCTGTGACATTACCTCTGGGATTGGCTATCCATGGGCTGCATGAGGGAGAGGAAGAAGCTAAGAATTTTGGCCACCGTGGTCCTCTCCCAACCTGGGGTGGGAATCTGTAAAATGGAGCCAGGGCACAAAAGTTAAGGAAGGACACATGGAGGGCACAATGAGAAATGCCAAGATAGCAAGCGGTTGGATCAATAATCACAAAGGACCAAGAATCCAGACACCTGGTGGCTATCTGCCCTATAGGGGAGGGATGGGAAGTCCCTAGGGGCCGCAGCACCTATACTTAAGCAGCCCACCTCCACTCACACGCTTTCTTTTCCATTCCCAATACCTCCCCACTCCAATATCCCTACTCACCGGCAGACCCAGTTTGACGGCATCCACAGGCTGCCTGAAGGGCCACGCAAACTGATGTTTCCACAGAGCCTTCATCACCACCTTGTGCAGGTATTGCAGCTGGTTGGTAACCCGTCCTGGCTTTTTGGGATTGGACACCTCCGGGGGTGGTGGGTTGGCAGGGGTCAGTTGTAAAGCTGGCACTGAAGCCATTGTGGGGCTCTCAAATCCCTCATACAACAGAGAGGGCTTTCGAATCCTTTTCCCTGGCGCTGCTGCCTCTGGGCCCAGCCCCAGTAACCCTGCATTCCCCTCCCCAGGGAGCCTGTGAAATGGGAAACATAATTAGATGTGATAATTTCATGAAAATCAGTACTGCCACTCACACTACATACCCAATAAATCCAGACTTGGAAGTCAGTAAGAGATAATCAAGCTTGTAAGTCAACCAGTATCCAATCTGTGCAGCTTTGTTCTTGCGCCCCCCCCCCCACTTTTTGTTTCCCTATTTTTAGTACACCTATCCAGATCCCACCTTCCAGACTCTAATAAGCTCTATCATCTGTAGTTCCCTTTAAAAAAAAATACAAAGTCCCAAGATGGTTTCTCATTAAGCATAGCATAGAATCTAAGAACCACAAGCTTCACAGGATAGGACTTAAGCAAAATGGGTGGAGCAGAGAAGCTCAAACCCCAAGCTTCTTCCTCACTAGGGGCTAGATGGTTGCCATGGTGGTTGAGCCTTGAGGGAAGCCAGTGAAAAGAGGAAGGGAACAAAATAAGGGAGCAAATTTCATAGAATGCTGATGAGACACCTAAAAATCCAACTGGGCACAAGAAAACACAACTCCATCCTCCCCACAAGCTCTGCTTAATTTAAAGCAGAGAATGAATCAGAAATCTAACGGAAAACCTTACCAACTTAAAAAAAATTTTTAAACAAGGGGGCATTTGTCTGACTTCACAGCTGGAACAACCCAGATGCCAAACCCCAGAAATTAATCGAATTCGTCTCCTTCCTCCAAAGGACTCAAAAATAAAGCTGCCCCAGTCCCCAGTCAAGGTCAGCAAGTTCCAGCCGAATAGTGACAGACCACCCCCGACCCCGCCAAAAAAATATTAACGGCTCCCACTCTAGCACCAGACTCTTGTTCAAATCAATGGCCAAAACTGGCTCAAACTTCTATTCTCTCTGGTACTCCTCAGGACCAGGTGTTTCCAGGGCCTAAGACTACAGACACTACACGGAAATCTCATTGTTTACATCCGCAGAGCTGGACTAAAAATCCTTAGCTCCACCCTCCTGCCCAGAATGAAACTCTCAAAGGTATCAAAAACCACCCTCCAAACAAAACGCACGCAAAGCCAACACAAAACTGATTCTGTCATTGAAAAACAAGCAAAGATTTAACGACCTAGGCTGGACACACGAACCCACAGGCTAAAAGTAATCCGTCTACCCTACTCTGGGAATCTCCGTAGCGAGTCTGAGGCTCCTCTATCACCATGGCAACACTCTAAGGTGCTAGATGTGGCCACGAAACACCCTAAAAGACCCATGACAGACCGCTGCTAGAGACACCAGACCCACCACCCACAGGACCGGCTACCCACTCAATGTCGTCTTTTCCCATTACACTCCGCCGCCAACCCAGCTCTGTCCGACTAGATTTAAGACTGGACCACGGCGGGAAAAGTAACGCATAAACTGACAACCTGTACTCCCTCCATACGCAGTATCTGGCCCTCTACCACCGTTCTAAAACCGTCACCCAACCCCCTCCGCGAGCCCCCGAGAGCCAACAGTCGCGCCGCGAAACAGCAATGCGCCCGAGTCGGTTCTGTCCTCCCTCGGAACCCGACGCCCCACATCCCCGTGCCATAGCCCCCAACGTCTCCTTCCCACACGCGGATCGCGGGGACGTACTTGCTGTGGGGAGTCACGTTTTGCAGCATCTTGACCACGGGGAACCGGCGCTGCCCTCAGCCGCGGAAAGTCCGGGTGGCCTCGGTCCCCCTTACCTTCCGGTCCAGCATAACCCGGGGAGTCGGGGAGGGATGGAGGGCCGCTGCCCTTGGCCCTCCAGGCGACAACACCCCCGCCGGGCCGGCACGAAAGCAATCTTCTCCGCGGCTTCTCGGAGAGCTCCCAGCAGCTTGGCGCGCTCCGCGGGAGGCGGACAGCGAGAAAATGGCGGCGGCCTCAGCAGAGGCGGGCGAGCGAGGGGGGACGGACTCCTCAAACACTAGGACGGCCCCCAATCCCGGACACCGTCGTCAATACTGCCCGCTGTTGATCTGCAAGGATCCCCTCTTCCTGCTGGGACTGCCCGCAGCGGACGAGGTCCCGTTTCGATCTCGGATGGAGGCGGATGAACACGCAAAGTGGTTTAGGGAGCCGCCGCCTCCATCTTTGAAATCCTCTTGAGGGCGGAGTAGAGGGGGTTGACAGACTCCGACAATTGGGCGGGGCCCGAAAAAGGGGAGCGTCGGGGGCTTCTATGGGGTCTGTACTGTCCGCCGGGACCGGTCATAGGCCGAGACGAAGGCCATTTCCAAACGGATGGACGTGGATTGCAATGGCGGTCCCCGACGACTCGAAGGCTATCAGTAGGCAGAATCCTCCAGCTCGTTCTAGAGGTTGCTCCACTCCAGCGCGAAATGGCGCCGCCGAGCCCCGCGCCAGCCCTTTATATATAGGCAGGGAGGCGGAGCCTCGCCGCTCATGCGCGCCACCGTGCTCGAGATTTCCCCCACCCCCTCCGCGCGCGCACTCTCGCTCACGCGCGTGAAGAAGCAGAGTCGAAAGGGGAGGAACAGCTCTCCGCGGGAGCGTTTTCTATTGGTTGGCTGGAGCGATGACGTCATAAGCTTCATTTCCAAGATGTCAGTCACTAGGCAGAAGAGTGCCGCATAGACCCATAGGGAACCGGCAACCCGCCACATCTCTGAGCCAATTGGCTGCGCTGTGGTTCGGCGACTCCAGGGAAAGAGGTTGGCATGGGTGCAGCACCCTCTCCCCGCCTCCCCTTCCAACAAAGTCTTCCCAGACGTCCAAAACCGGTGCGACCGGCGACTGCCAAGCTCGGGCAGGTCGTGCCATTCGTAGCTCCTCCATCGGCCACACCGACAGGACAGGAGGGGGCCGCGTGGGCGTAGCCGGCCTGGGCCCGCCAGGGTGTGGCCGCAGGACGCCTGGCGGGTTGTTGTTCTCGGCAGAGAGGCCGCTGCAGTGAAGAATCTGAAATGAGGAAGAAGACGCCATCTCAGAAGCCGCGGCCTGCTACTCTAGCAGATAACTAAGGGCTCTCGAACGTAGCCATGGAGGGATCTAACGTTCCCATACTCCACAATCAAAAATACAGGCTTGCCGCAGTCTTAAAATCCTCCCCGTCTTTCCCCAGGTCAAATAATCGGAAGACAAAGGCAAAACTCAGAATCAGTGCGCTCCCAAAGGCTTACCAACAAGACAAACCAAACCTAGGATACGTTCCCAAAACTTGCGCCCAAACACCTCTGCAATCCCTCCCTGCTCATACCTTCAGTTACCCATAAAGTATCTGCCTGGTCGACAAAATCCCGGCAGCCCTAAAGTGGGAGCAAAATCTCCACAAACATACCCATATTCTCTATAAAATGAAACCCACCTCCTCCCCAAACTTCATTCCGGTGTCTGGCTCAGAGCGGAAAAAACAAGTCCTGCGAGGGGCGAATCAGGGTGAACACCCTCCTCCTCCTGGCAAGCTCAGACCTTTCCCCAAGCTCCTGGCCCTCCCCCATCCCGAGGGCAGGCCCGAAACCCCCTCTTGGGGTCCCTCCGCCACGGGGGCGACAGGGTCCCCCCACCCCCCCACCAAGGTCCGGAGTCCTCCCCACGGAGCGGCTGGTCCATCGGTCAGCGCCAGGGAGGAGGGCGAGCGGAGGAGGCGGCGGCTGCAGCTCACACTAGCCCTCCCCCTCCTTCTCTCCCCTTCTCCCCTCCCCCCGGGCCGTCCGCCTCCGAGGAGGGGCAGGAGCCATTTTGGGAGCTCAGTCTCGCCCCCTCCCCCAACCTACTCACTAAGTCTTCCCCACGATCTTGCTACCTGACACTAGGGTTAGACTATGTATGAGTAAAGACACAGAATACAAGGCCAGGATCTCTCAAGCCATCTCTGAGCCCACGCCCCACCCCGCCCCTCGTCCCCTGATGCGGGAGTGAAAGAATTATCCCCAACCTGGGCTTTAGCGGGAAGTCTCCCTTTCCATCTCCCCTTCTCTGGACACCAAGACAGAAAACAGACTGCATATCTGAGAAAAGAAATTAATGTACATCAACGAACGTAAGAGCCCCCCCCCCCCCCCGAAAGGCTCGTGAGGGCCTAGGTCCTTGCGCTCCAACCACCTCACCCTCCCTCCTTTCGTAGTAATTCTTGAGCCCTAACCTCGGTTACTGCGTCTAAAATGGCCGCCAATCTCACGTCTTCTCGACCACCCGAGTCGGGCAAACCCTGCGGGGGGAAGTGCACACCGGGAAGAAAGCCTCTTCCCCTGTTACTACCGCCCTCCCCCACGCAGGGATCAGGCTTCGGCCCCAAAAGTGCATGCGGGCTGGCGCGGGTGGCTGCAGCAGGGCTGGCAATGACACAGCAACTTTGCTGAGGCCTTTTCCCCTCCCCCCATCCCCTCCCCCTAGTGGCCCAGCCTCCTAAATCTGGAGTTCTCCGCTCGAGGCCTCGCAAGGTTGCAGAGGCCCATTAGGGGGCCGGCCAGGAAGAAAAATTTAGGAGGTCGCGAAAACGCTGGGTCTTCGAAAGCGAAAGGGCAGCCAGACCTTACTCTGGCTTACTTTCCTGCATTCCGGAAAATCACTACTCCCTACTCCCTCCCAAACCTCCCTTCCCCCATGAGTCACAGGGGAAGCTAACAGCTAGTCAGGAATTTGGAAAAATAACTCTTCCCTCCTTTCCGTTCCCTCCCCCGCAGTACACAAGGAGAGAACTGTTCAGGAATGGGGGAGGGGATGAAGAAGGCAAAAGACGCCACCCTGGAGAAACCCGAAACCCTGTGAGCTGTGAAATCATTCCAGATCCTAAGCCTCACTCCCTCCTGTCTCAGACCACGCTTTCTACAGCCCTCCCAGCACCCACCTTGGGCTTGGTTTCTGCTCCCAAGCGAACCCCAAGCTTTCAGCCTGTAAGCCCTCCCCAGCCTGGGGTAACACATGCTAAGACCCCCACCGAGGCAATGAAGGTTTGTACAGAAGGCTCCACAGGCCGTGTCCACGTGAATGCACACAAATTCGATAAGCGATTCGAAGCGTAACCTCCAGCATGCCATGTGATGACTGCGAGCTTCCTACCGCTGACACAAAAGCACAGAAATGCTCCTTCCAGAGTCTCTGGGGAGAAAGGGAGTGGGCGCCCGGGAACAATCTCAGTTCACAATCTGGGTTGCCCACTCACATCCAGGAGTAGGAAATACAGACACCACTCCCACTCCTCAGCCCACTGGGTCACCCCTCCCTCCGGCCGCCAAAAGGAAACCTCACCTGGCTCCGGACTCCTCTACCCCCAGGGGACGAATGGAATGGGGGCACACACCGCCCCCACGCCCCTTTGCCCTCCAATTGGTATGGAGGCATGAGGTTGGCCATTCCCCTCCCCCATCTGAGGGGCCCTCTCCCGCTCGCCCCCCCTCCACGCTCCCATTGGCTGTAAACTGTTTGAAGGACAAACCCTCCCACCCTCAGGTTCTTCTCTGAACCCCAAGAATTTCGCCCCTCCCCGGACTCCCCACCATTGCTTAAGCATTTAAATGACTAGCAACATCCCCGCCCCCCCAAGGGCCCCTTCTCACCTGGAACCTGGAATCTTCCGGGGGGGAGCCAACGTTCCCCTCGGCTTGGTGCGGGGGGAGGGGGGAAGAGGATATTATCCGGGGTGTCACCCCCCCGGGAAACTGAAGCTGTGTTGGGGGAGGGGGCGTAACCCCCAGCCCCTCCCTTCCCGAGCGAGCTGGGGGGGTGGTGAGATCGTCGGGGCCGCGCCGCCACGTCAGCAACACCCAGATTGGCTGACCCGGGTCACGTGGCAGCCGCCCCCTCCCCCCCCCCCACGAGGACCAGTTTTCCAAAGGTTTCTGGGGGTCGTGCAAGCGGCCAAGGAGGCCGCACGGTCCTGGCCTATCTCCAGAGACCCAAGGCGCTTTAATTCCGCTGCTTCTCCATAACCCCGGCTTCCTATCCCGCTGTCGTCGACCCTGTCCCCCCCACTAGCCTCTCCGTACGGGTTCAGCATGGCTGCCGCTGCCCGAGAACGTGCACTGCGCAAGCGCAAGGGTGCGATCAGTTGGGGGAGGGGAAAGGAGCGCCGGAGCCCGCGGGGAGAGCAGCAGAGCGCATGCGTCTGCAGGCACCGCCGCTCTCTCGCTAGTCCTGGGAGCGCGCGCGGTGGGTAGGGACGGAAGCGGGCGCGGCGCGCAGATCTCTTGCCTTAGCGGCCCCTCCTTTAGTACCAGCCGCCGTGCCGGGCGTCCCGGGGCGGCTTGGTTTGGTTCCTTTTACTCAGGTGTAGAGTGCCGCTTAGTTCGTCCTGGACGGAGTCCGGCGGAAACGCGCCCCACCAAGTTGTTGGCAGTAAAGGAGCGTGGGGCCTGGACCCGGGGATGTGAGGGCTTGCAGGGTGGGGTCCTTCCCCGGGCCTAATATAGTTCGACCAGGGGAAAGGGAGTTTACATCCTTGGTGCCTCCCGCGGGAAATGAGCTGCGGACTGTCGATGTGGGCGTTTTGTTCGGCATCTTTGTCTTAGGCAGCTTTACAGCCTCGTATTTCTCCTGAACCTACGTAGACTTCGTCGCTTCACTGAGGCCTCTCAGCCTCGACTCCTTGCCTTCCACAAAACTTACCTTCCTTCTGATCACTTTCACTTTTTACTGAACTCATGCTCTACCATTTCAGTAAAAACTCCTACTTTTTCCTAAGGCTTTGCCCTCTATTCTCTCAATGTTGAATAAATCCCATAAAAACCTAAGCATATTATGGTGATTCTTTCGCCACCTAAAGCAAACCTTTTACTTGTTTATAGCCAGTAATCTCTCCCTTGACCCTCAGTTATGGGTTCAAATCTTCACTCTAGTCCGTAACCCCTATTCCCCACCAATAGAACAGAAGAGCCAACCTGCGGGAGAACTCGCGATTTTTCATCTCTCTCCTATGAACTGGGCCTTGTCTGTAATCCTTCAGTACTGTACCAGAAGTCCTCTCTTCGGTTTAAGGAAATTCCTTTTCTTTAGACCTGGTCAACCTTATCTCTTACTCTAAAGCTATCCTCCATTTCGTTCCAATTGGCATTTTTAACTTCTTTCCTCTACTGGTTTGCCAGCCTCAAAAAAAAAGGAAAGAAAACCTTACCAATAACTGTCCACTTGTAGACTCTTTATTTACCTCTGAGCTACCCTGTACAGTCAAGACCTGAAAATACCTGAATTTTCCTCTCTCAGCCCCATTCCCACTCTTCAGCCCACTTCTTCCATTATTGGAAACTGTTCTGGCAGATGTCACCAAGGACCTCCTAATTGGCAAAGTCAGGATGCACTTTTCAGTTCTCACCTTACTTGACCTCTGAAACATTGGATATTTGATCCCACTTCCTGAAATTCTCTACACCCATGATTTTTGTGGCCAGTCTCACCTGTTTCTTTTCTTACTTGTCCAACTGTTCCTCTCTAGTCTCCTTCATGGACTCTTCTTTAGCCTCTTCCGATAGGTTGATGTTTGCCAGGGTTTTGCCTCAGTTTGCTTCTAGTTCTGTTCATCTTCTCTAAGTAATCTCACCCAATGGCTCCAAGCCTCTCAAATGTGTATCTTTACAGAGAGTTCAGAAGACTCTCCTGAGCTAAACTTGCTACTAAATATTACTGCTTGGATAACCCTTAGACACTTGAACAAGTTCAAAATTGATGCAATCTGTGCAAGCTAGATCTGCTTCTGTATTAACCTGGCTAATTGCAGCTATTCAGTTATAAAGCCTGGAATCTGGGAGCCCAATCTCAATTTCTTCCCCCCCCAACATTATATCCACAAGACTTACCATTTTGCCTCTCAAGTATTTACTGAATCACATTCTGTCACAGCTTCCTAACTCATTTCCCTATCTCTAAAGCTGTCCTGTCCAATACAGTGGCCACTAGGCACATGTTGCTATTTAAATTAATACTAAATTCCTCAGTTCCTCAGTTGCACTAGTCACATTTCAAGTACTCATTAGCCACATGTGGCTAGGGGCTATCATAATGGACAGCAGGAATGATAGAACATTTCCATTATTGCAGAAAGTTCTATTGAACAGTACTGCTTTAGATTTTCTTCTCTGCCTCTGCCACAATAGTGCCAGGAGTGAGCTTTCCAAAATACAGCTCTGGCCATATGCTACTGTTTAAACCCTGTATTAATTCCTCATTGCCTGTGTGATAAAGTCCAAATACCTATGCTTACCAGAAAGTCCTGTCTGATTCACCAGTTTTGTGTCTAGCCACTTCCCCTTGGGCCCTATACTCCAGCCATAATGAACTGTTCCCCAGACAGACCATTTTGGTTTATGCCTCTGTATTTTACACATACTGTTCTTTTACTTGGAATAAGCTTTTCTCCAATACATCTAAGCCCCAAATCCATCATCTAAAAAGCCTACTCTTGCCCCCCCAAATTGAGCTGACTGCTCATTCCTTGGTGTCCCTTCCTCTTATGATTGCACCTTTCATAGTGAATGGCATTTATGTGATTACATGTTTCTCTCCCTTACTAGACTTTGATCTTGAGAACTGGGTCATATTGTATTCTTTTTTAAAAAAGTATCCACAGCTCTTGGCATAGTAACTGGCCAATGTGAGGTGCTTACAAAATGAACAAATGTTGAAGGAAATTGATTCTTAAATATGTGACTTAGATGAAATTGTAATGTGTATGTTTATGGGGCATCATTCATAGTATTGGGGAAATAATCATTTTAAGTCATAATCATTGCTGTCAAGTACATAACTGAGATTGGAATGGTGTGAGGAAAGACAGAAGCAGAACAGCACAGGCCATCTTCTAGATAGCAGTGCAGTCCAATCTGGCCAGAATAGAATATAAGCTATAAGAGGTAAAACAGGAGGAGAGAAGACTAGAAGATGAATTTATCTGAGGCAGTGTTGTAAAAGATTTCCAGTGCCATTAAGTTTGGACCAGGTGGGGAGTCACTTGAGAAATGACTTGATCAATGTTATGTCGTTAGGTAAGAACCCTATCTTCATATTCCCGGTAGCTAGCACTATACCTGTTAATAAACACCAGATACAAATGTCAGGGCTTGAAAGGAGATGAGACCAGTGATAGCTCACATTTATTGAGTACTTGAAATGTGTTAGGACCTGTTATAAGTACTTCACATGTATTTTTTTTCTTTTTAAAATTTTATTTATTTATTTATTTATTTATTTATTTATTTATTTATTTATTTATTTAAAGTCCTTGAGCAGGGGGAGGGGTAGAGGGAGAGGAAGACAGAGAATTCCAAGCAGGCTCCATGCTGAGTGTGGAGCCCGATGCAGGGCTCGATCTTACGACCCTGAGATCATGACCTGAACCAAAACCAAGAGTCCAAAGCTTAACCAGCTGAGCCACCCAGGTGCCCCAGTGCTTTACATGTATTAACTTTTTTAACTCGTATAACCTTATAAAGTAGATACTATTATTATCACCCCCATTTTTCAAATGAAGCAACTGAAGGAACAGATGTTAAATAATTTACTTGTGGTCAACTTTTAGTAAGTGATCCGAACTGGGATGTGAACCCAGGCAGTCTACCCGTGAATGGTCTGTTTTTCTGGTTGCTAGACACAGCAGGTAGTTTAAAATCTAGGACTGAAGTTGGAGAAAAAAAGATTAGGAGAGGTAGATTTGGGAGTCCTCTTTGAATTGGTGTTTGAATTAGTCATGCAGGTGGGTGAGATTTATAAGGGAGGAAGTATAAAATAATTTAGTTATGAGTCAAGGATTGAGCTTTGGGTTAGATCCTCATACAGGGAACAGAATAGGAAGTGGAACCACTGGAAGAGCATCAAACAAGAAGGAAAAGCAAAATGACTTAATATGAAGGTGACAGAACAAGAGAGGGCCCCAGTGAGGACTTCATGTTTGTTGAATAAATGACTAATGCCATGGACTTCTTTGGCAGTCTGGTGGAGCCTTAGGACCTTGTCTGACAATACTATTTGAAAACACATAAATGAAATATACAATTATCAGAATGTTTAAAGAAATGTGTGATGATCCAGTAATATGTGCTTCCATATTGATATAATACATGTGGTTCTTAAGTAACAAATAAAATGACTTATTGGCAGGTCTAACAACTCATTAATTATAGAGATATTTTGAGATGTCTATATGTGATATGAAAATATTAATTGATTATTTCTATTGATGACAACATTACAGGTACTGCTAGTACTACAAAGATTTATTTTCTACATTTCCTAAAATTAAATTTCAGTTAGATGTTATTGAAAATAAAAGTGACTTAAAAAAATTCCATCAAGGGGCGCCTGAGTGGCTCAGTCGTCAAGCGTCTGCCTTCGGCTCAGGTCATGACCCCAGGGTCCTGGGATCCAGCTCCACATCAGGCTCCCTGCTTGGCGGAGAGCCTGCTTCTCCCTCTCCTACTCCCCCTGCTTGTGTTCCCTCTCTCACTGTATCTCTCTGTCAAATAAATAAATAAAAATCTTAAAAAAAAAAAAAGTTCATAGACCCCTGAATTTCGTGGCATGTGAACTGCAGGTTAAGAACCTTGTTCTGATTCAATGAGGAAGTGGGATTCTGCAGACAGGTATAAGGGAACAAAGGGGGAAAATTCACGGGTTGGTAATTGGGGGTCATGACTGATATTGGAGAACAGTTTCTGTAATCTGGGGTGAGAATACAGAGTCTAGGGAAATTGAAAACCCAGGCCAAGTAATCCAGACTGAATATAGTAGAAAGAAGGGAGCTATTTACGTTTTCTGAGAGGGGAAGTGAGAGCTACCTTTATAGGGAGATATATTTGGCAACAGTGTGCACCATGGATTGCCTTTGGGGAGACTGGAGGTAGGTCAGCTAAGAATCTTAGCATGCATCTATACATGAGACGAAAAGGAATAAAGTAGTCACAGTCTCAAGACTAACTATGCTTAGAAGAGGGCCCAAGCCTCCCCGTCCATAAGATTCCATGTGGTCTTGCTTCTGCCTACCTCTGGCCTCATCTGCTCTCTTCTACTCGCTGATTATGCTCCAGCCACACTGATCTTCTTTCACTTCCTTGAAGGAGCCAGTCTTTTGCCTGTCTTAGTGGCTTATGCATGCTGTTCCCTCCACGGGAGCATTCTTCCTGCTCATCCTAACTACTACTCACCCTTCAGATCCTATCTCAGTATCACTAGGTTCCCCACTCCAGTTGATCTTACTGATCTCAGTGCTTTTTCTTCATAGTACCTTTTACAATTTGCTTTTATAGGTTTGTTTGTATACTTGTTTAATGTCTCTATTTTCACTGGATTATAAGTTTGATGATAATAGATGTCTAGTGTTCAGCATCCTGCCAGGCCCATAGAGGGTGGTCAACACATATTTGCTAAATAAATAAACAAGTAAACAAACAAACCGACCTCTTTGAGCCACAGTTTTCTTGTTTATATATGGAATAAAAAATTCCAACCTTGTAGTTGACAGAATTGCTACATCCTAATAAGGTAGCTACAAGAAAGAATGAACATGGATGTGAAGAGATATATTAAGATGGGAATGAGGGTAAATGAGAGGTGGATGACTAGCTTTGCTCTCTGAAATAGGAGGTGGAAGGGAGTAGGAAGAAAGTGGCAGTTGGCAAGGAGCTTGGGAAGGGCCTAGAATGGAATGGAAAGAGGGTGGGTCACACGGGGAAGGCAGGGGGGATGAAAGTATTTGCAGGGTAGCCCATAGGCATGCCTGTAAGACCTACTGTTGAAGTATCTGTGTTAGATGGGATTATCTATCATTCATCTAATGCTTGAAGGCTCTTCGGTCTTGGTTTCAACATCTTCAGTAACAGCACACTCATCCAGTGAGTAGCCACTGTTGGTGGGCCTTCTTGGTGGATGCTAAGAAAGTAAAAAAGAAAGACTAGGGCATGGTTCCTTAAGGATCCTGCAGTGAGGGTGAGGTGACTATGAAGCACATATATAAATCGAGTAATACAAGAAAAATGAAAAATGATGATAATGGCAGGCACAGAGTGCTGTGGAAGCATACAGAAGAGGCTACTAATCTCTGTTCCAGGTTCCAAGGCTTCCTGAGGGAGATGAGATTTCATCTCAAAGAACATATAGAAGTAGGTTAAATGGGACCCAGGTTGTTAAGGATCATACTAAGGAAAGCAGATTACAGACAATCATTGGGGGCTTTTATACAAAAGTATGATGTGATCAAATATGCATAATAAAAAATTCCTCTGGCAGTACTAGAAAATAAAGCCGGAGACAGATCAAGAATAAGAAAGTTGTATGGGGCGCCTGGGTGGCTCAGTCGGTTAAGCATTTGCCTTTGGCTCAGGTCATGATCCCAGGGTCCTGCCCACGTTGGGCTCCTGGCTCAGCGGGGAGTTGGCTTCTCCCTCTGCCCCTGCCCCTCCCCTGTGCTCATGCTCTCTCTTGCGTGCTCTCTCTCTCAAATAAATAAATAAAATCTTTTTTAAAAAAAGAATAAGAAAGTTGTAGTAATCCAGGAAAATGCAAGCAAATCAATGAAGGCTTGAACCGGTGGGAATGGGAAGAAAAGAGAGGACAGATGCAAGAGATATTAACGAGGTAGAATTGATAGGAGTTGGTAAACAATTGGGTGGGAAGGTTTGAGGAAGATGAAGTTATCAAGGTTGACTCATAGATTTGTAGCTCAGATGACTGATTCGACAGTCAAGTTATTAGCTGAGGTCTTGAATATAGGAGTTAGAACTTGTTGGGAAGGGGGGTGATGAGTTTAGTTTTGTAAATTTTGAGACAGAGGTGCTTTCAAGATAGTAATTGCTAAACTTAATTTTCTTATTAGAATTCATTGTTGAACCATCAATAGAGGTTTATGCATCATAATGTAAAATAGAAAACTCACTGGGGCACCTGGGTGGCTCAGATGGTTAAGCGTCTGCCTTGGCTCAGGTCATGATCTCCAGATCCTGGGATCAAGCCCTGCATTGGGGCTCCCTGCTCAGTAGGGTGTCTGCTTCTCCCTCTCCCTCTGCCTCTCCCCTCCACTCGCTCATTCTCTCTCTCTCAAATGAATAAATAAAATCCTTAAAAGAAAAGAAAACTCACCAATTCTTTTGACATGACCGCAGTTTGGAAACCATAAGACACTCCTTTTCATTTAAAACTTACATTTTGGGGGCGCCTGGGTGGCTCAGTCATTAAGCGTCTGCCTTCGGCTCAGGTCATGATCCTAGGGTCCTGGGATCAAGCCCCGCGTCGGGCTCCCTGCTCAGCAGGAAACCTGTTTCTCCCTCTCCCACTCCCCCTGCTTGTGTTCCCTCTCTCTCTGTCAAATGAATAAAGAAAATCTTAAAAAAAAAAAACAAACAACTTACATTTTTGAGATAATTGGGGAAAAATGAACACAGGTTGGTTTAAATGAAGTTAAACAATTGTTTTTAATTTTGTTGGTTGTGATGATAATATTGTATTATATTAAAAGAAAAGTTATTATCTTAGAAATATAATGACAGAATTTGTTTAAAATAGCCCAGAAAAAAAAAAAAAAAGGATGTGGAACAGAATAGATGAAACAAAAGTGGAAGAGTTTTAGAAGGTTGAAAAGTATTGAAACTCATGAGAGTACAATGAGAATTTACTAGATTCTTCTCTTCTATGTATGTTTGAAATTTTTTTTTTAAGATTTTATTTATTTATTTGAGAGAGAGAATGAGATAGAGAGCATGAGAGGGGGGAGGGTCAGAGGGAGAAGCAGACTCCCCATTGAGCAGGGAGCCCGATGTGGGACTCGATCCCGGGACTCCAGGATCATGACCTGAGCCGAAGGCAGTCGCTTAACCAACTGAGCCACCCAGGCGCCCCTGTATGTTTGAAATTTTTAAAAAATATTTTATTTATTTATTTTAGAGAGAGAGAGAGGGACAGTGGGGGGAGGAGCAGAGGGAGAGGGACAAGCAGACTCCATGATGAGCTGAGAGCCTGACATGGGCCTCCATCCCATGACCCTGAGATCATGACCTAAGCTGAAATCAAGAGTAGGAGCTTAACTGACTGAGCCACCCAGGTGCCCCGTTTGAAATTTTTCATAGTAAAATTTAAAATAAAACTTCTTTTAATCATAGATCCAAAGGAAGTCAGTTAGTGGAATGTAAATATTTTTATTATTAATAAATCAACATTGAATCGTATTATGAGTATGTTTCAAATTTGTGGCAAGACTTGTGACAGACCAGAGATCATCAAGTAGAAGACATGTATCATCCAGGCAGTTAGTTGGGAAATGCTGCCTGAGCCTTAATACACAGATTTAACCTCATGCTTATGTCTCAGATGATCTCATGCAGTTGTCCAGGATGCCATATGCTGAAGATAGCTGTATTGGGGTGGTCTTGTTTCATGATGATTCTCCCTTCTCTGGAAATAACTCTGATACATAGGGGTGATATTGTGCCTGGCCACAGCTAATTGATCCAGAGATACACAGTAATACAAGCTGAGCCAGTCAGAATGTCTCTCCCAGTAATGTGAAACTTGAAAGATGTAGGCTGGAGGTCTTTAAAGGTGAGGCATAATTAACAGCAGCTCAACCCTTGGCTGCTAAGGCCCCTGAGGCTCCCCTTCCTGAGGCTAGCTTATTCCACTCTTCCTTTGATTTCATGAACTAGCTCAGTATCCTTCCAGTAAATTGCCATTTTAAAAGTTAAGTTAGCCAGAATTGGTTTCTACTGCCTACATCTCAAAGAACTTTATTCAATGTAATAAATGGTTACATAATAAAATTATTATGTAAATGTATTTGGTATCTTATTACCTCTGTGAGGAAATAAATTTAAAAATAGAACATTGTTAGTATCAAATTTACATTTGAAAAAATTTCTTGAGGGACACTTTTGTGGAGAATACAGTTTGAGAACTGCTGTGGAGGTCAAGTGGAGAGGCCTATAGGCAGTTGGGTATCTGGGTGGTATGGAACTCAGGGCAAGATCTGAGCTCAAGGGGTAAATTTGGAAGACATCAGCAAATAGGTGGCAGCTGAAGGCATGCCATCCAGGACAAATGTAGTGTAAGAAGAGAAAAGATTAATAACAAAAAAAAAAAAGAGAAAAGATTGAGGACAAAACTCCAGGGAACACCAACTCTTTTTTTTTTTAATTTTTTTTTTTTTTAAAGATTTTATTTATTTGACACAGAGAGAGATAGAGAGCACAAGCAGGGGGAGCGGCAGGCAGAGGGAGAGGGAGAAACAGGCTCTCTGCTGAGCAGGGAGCCTGATGCGGGGCTCGATCCCAGGACTCTGGGATCGTGACCTGAGCTGAAGGCAGCTGCTTAACTGACTGAGCCACCCAGGCGCCCCGGGAACACCAATTCTTAAGAAAGGAGTCCACAAAGAAGACAGAGAAGAGGACACCAGAGAAGTGGGAGAAAAAACTAGGAGAGAGTGCCATTCAGGATGCCAAAAAATAGGCCATTTTAGGAAGGAGGGTATGGTCAACAGTGTCAAATGTTGCAAAGAGTCCGTTTGATTTAACTACACAAAAATGTTGGCGAACAGTCTCATTGTTGAGGGTTATGGATTAAATGGCAAGTATAAAAGTAGAAATATGGGAACCCATACCTTTTTCAGGAAATTTGGCCTTCTAGGAAAAATAAATGGGGCAGTACTAGAAAGGGATGGGAGAGCTGTGTTAGAAAGCCATGGCCTACTGGATTTACAGGAGGCATTATTTTCAGGGACATTCCTATCTAATGACCAAAATAAACAGTGAGTTACTGGGATACAGAACCCGTTGCCTTGCTCCTCTCATGCACAATTACTACTTCCCCAAACTAATTAGACATTCTTCTTGAGAGATCTGTTACAGAACCTGTTGGAGAGTTCTGACAGGAAAAATTGCATAGAGGGAAGGGTAGTCATAACTGTTTGAACTTGTTACTATTTATACTGGGAGAGAAAAGAGTTAACTACACCTCGCCAGAGTCTTGAGGATATGTGGTTATATATCTGCCCACCCTGATCTTGTCCACACGTAATCTGTGGAGAACTTGGACCCTTTTGTCTCTTTCCTCCCACGCAGAGTAGTTGCAGTGTCTGCTACCTGTTCCTAGCCTTCCCACCCCCCAGTCTTCTTCCTCCTGTTTCCCCTCAGACCTCCTTCCAAACAATCTGTCCTATCTGGGCCACAATGTATTCATTAACCCATTGCCACCCCCAAGGGGGAATGGAGCCCTTCTTTGGTTTAATTTGAGTCCCCCATCCCAATTCTGACCACACACAGAGAACGGTGTTCAGAAAACTATGGTATGGAGCAAAATCCAGCCCACCATCTTTTACGTGACTCGAGAACTAAGAAAAACGGTTACATTTTTAAATGGTTGGAAGAAAAGCAAAAGAAGAATGATGTCATAAAAATGATACGAAATTTACACTTCAGTGTCCATAAGTGAAAAAGAAGGTTAAGAACAAAACTCCAGGGAACACCACCATTTAAAGAGTAACTGAAAGGAAGTGGTCCACGAAGGAGACTGAGAAGGTGATGCCCGGGAAGTGGGAGGAAAAGCAGGAAGGAAACCAGTGTAGCCACGCTCTTTCATTGACATGTTGCCTGTGGCTGTTTTTGGGCCGCAGCTGAGTACACAAGACAGAGATGAGTGGCCCACAAAGCCTAAAGTAGTTAGTATCTGGTCCTTTACAGAAATTTGCCCATCCCTGGTTTAGACTCCAGGTGGCTTGTGTGCTCTATGTCTCCCCCTATAGTCCTGGTGATGTCATAAACTTCCTTTCGGCTTCCCCCAGGGGCCTGAATCTTCCCACCGCAGCAACTGCTGATGGGTTAATCCACAAAGAGTGGGACATTGGGAGAATGTTGTTTTCTGGAGTGTAATACAATGGTTTCCAAACCCTACCCCAGCCTTGGCACTCTGCCTGCCCCCACCACACACAGGCTCGCATGTGTGTTCACACATTAGTGTTTCAGGATATCCAGGAGGTCATGGGGTTGTTTTTTGGGTTTGGCTATTATTGCTGCTGTTATTTATTTTTCAAAAGGGAGTATGGATTTTGAAAGTCTGAGAAATACTGAGGGACTATATCCACATAGATTAATTTCTAAGATTACTTAATTGCCACATTAGATGTTTCTCACTGCCTCTTCCCCCACCCCTTCTGTCTTTCTCTCTTTTTCTTCTCTATTAGACTTCCAGCATATACAGTGACAGTTTCTTCCTCACCTCCCACTTGCTTCTTAGCCCACCACAATCTGGAGTCAACTCCCACTACAACACTGAAACTGCTCTCAATACATTTGTCAACCATTTCATAATTACCAAATCTAAGGACACTTCTATTCCTTCCTTGACTTCTGGGAAGCACTTTATAATGCCGACCGTGTCCTTCTTTATAGAACACCTCTGCTTCTCTGAATCTGCTTCTTCCTTGTTCTTCTCTTAGCTCTCATAACCATCAGGCTGCCCCTGGTGTCACTAGATTCCTACAAATTAGTCCATGTCTGTGTACTGGTTATTTTCTGGTGTCAGTACCCCGCTCGCCCTCCTATACTGTGTTCTGGACTGCTCGGCCTAGGTGTCTGTAAGGTATGCACTTCCCAGGCTTCCTAGACAGTTGGCTTCCTGTTAGATTCTCTCAGTAGGAGGCATTGGCAGGAGATAAGAAGGCAGAGAAACCGAGATGCTTCCTGCTTTAGTTTCTAACAGAGTGGCAGTTGTTGGTAGATATGGCAGCAGCAAGAATAGGTGATTCTGGACTCCAGCCTCCTAGGTAGAGAAAGCACCTTCTCAGTGATCCAGCCTGGAAGAAGATGGAACCTTTTTAGCAGATCCAGAACCTGCTATGATGGTGTCTGTCCCAGGGCAACAGCAGGTGTAAACAGGGATTCTGTATCAGGGGCAATAGGAGCTTCTGATTTCTAGGTATTCCTCTTTCCTATTTTGCCTCCATACACATGCTTTTTCTTTTTGCACTTCTTGCCCTTTTAATACTGTTGTAACCAATTTTCTATATTAAATTCCCTCAGTCTGGAAGACCTAGAGTGGTTCTATCTTCCCGACTAGATCCTGGATGATAAGTGGTAAGAGATTAGGGTTGAACCCATGCAGACTTATGTCCTTGTGTCACTTCCTGCTCCGTCTGCACGGTCTACTTGCAGTCTATCCACCACTTCTGCTTCAACATTTGTGCTGAGGACTCCCAAATTGAGTTTTTTCAGCCCCTACCTGAGATCCATACCCATATACCTCAAGTCTCCTGGCGTGGCTCTTCCACTGGCATCTCAGATTCGACATGTACAACACTACTCATTCTCTTCTTCATCAAATCTGCCTCTATGGCATTCTTTTCTATTTCAACGTAGTCCGTTACTGACCATCCATCCAGCCACCCAATCTAGAAATCTTAGTGTTAGCCTTGACCCCTCCACTGGGCTAATCAGTAGCCAAGCCCTTTATTTATTTATTTTTATTTATTTTTTAAGATTTTATTTATTTATTTGTCAGAGAGAGAGAGAGAGCACAAGCAGGGGGAGTGGGAGAGAGAGAAGCAGGCTCCCTGCTGAGCAAGGAGCCCGATGTGGGACTCGATCCCAGGACTCTGGGATCATGACCTGAGCCGAAGGCAGCTGCTTAACCGACTGAGCCACCCAGGCATCCCATTAGTAGCCAAGCCCTTTAGATTCTACCTCCTAATTATCTCAATATTCTATACCCTCCATCTCCTCTGTTCATGACTTAATTCAGGCTCTTATCATTTCTCACCTAAATTATTGCTATATTGCTAAAAAAGAGTCGTGTGTGGGTGTGTGCAACTTTTTATTTTGATGCAATATACTATAGACTCTGACCAGCAGTTTTAGCTCAATTTTCCAAGCTCCAGTCCATCCTTTGCAATGTCAGACCAATTTTTCTAAAATTCAAAATAATTGTGTCACTCCTCAGTTTTAATATCTCTAAAAGCCAGACCCTCTTTGTGGTATAACATGGCCTATGTGATCTGGCTCTTGCTTAAATTTCTAGCTCATCTTGACACTCCCCCACACCCCACTACCAAACAGGAACACAATCAGTAGCCTCTACACCATTCACATGCAACCACATAGAGGTCTCCAAGAGAGGGAGCTCTGAATGCCTTTGACCTTCACATATTCGCCTACCCCTTGCCCTAGAATGCTTTTCTCTTCCTTCGTTTTCTGCTGGTTAAATTGTTTTTTGTTTTTTGTTTTTTTTTAAGATTCTTAGAAGCCTTGATTATGTTCCACCTCTACTACTTTCAAAACACTTGGCACATTCTTTTTATTTTTTAAAAATATTTTATTTATTTAAGAGAGATAGAGAGAGATCATGAGCAGGGGGGAGGTGTAGAGGAGAAACAGACTCCTTGCTGAGCAGGGAGCTGGACAGGGGACTAGATCCCAGGACTCTGGGATCATGACTGGAGCCAAAGGCAGGCACTTAACCAACTGAGCCACCCAGGCGCCCTGACTTGGCACAGTCTTGTTTGAATACATTACATTGTTGTGTAATGATTTATTCATCCCCCTCCCCCCGCAACTAGACTTTAAGCTCTTTGAAGGGAGGAATACCCTTTATTCATCTTTGTATTTCTAGCTCTGGACCCAATACTAGCACTTACTAAATTTTCCATGTATTTCTGCAGAACGATTTAGAGCTAATGCCTGATGGATACCTTTCAGAGAGAGAAAGAGGAGGGAGGGCTGGAGGGAGGAGGAGGCGGGGTCTGAAGAGCCCTGGGAGTTTGGCGTGGGAAGAGGAGCTTCCCCACTGCCGCGTTCTGCCAGGAGGTTGTGCTGCTTTGAAGAGCCCATTACCTAGGTTACAGGCGGAAGCTGACAGCTTGATACTAAAGAGGGATCCCCAGCAGGGGGCAGACGTCCCTCCATTGTCTTCCCAGCCCAGTTACACACCCGACTCCCGCCCGGTTAAAGAGCCAAGTCTTGAGGAGGTTGCCGGCCCCGCGTCTCTCCCCAACGACTGATGATGTTAAACCCTACACTTCCGTGATTGGTTTAGCCAAACGATAAGGGCAACTATTGGAAGCAGCGGGCGGAACATGATCTGGGGAAGCAGTTTGGGGCCCGGGGTCCACTGGCTGGTAGCTCTTAGCCCACGGTGTGGTGTGAAGCTATGGATCATGAGCAGAGGCGGGGAGCTGCACTGCTAAGGCTGTTACACCTCCTGTGGTTGCTGCCCTACTCCCGGACCGCCCCTGAAGGTATGACAGCCCCTCTCGTTTACTCCAATCCTGACCGCTTAGAGCCGGGGGAGCCACTCAGAGCATTTGAAGTCTTCTTTGCATTTGAAGCCCTGTACTTTGTAAGTGGCGCGGGAAGTATTATGAAGTAGTGGCAACAATAGCAGAATTGGGAAAGAGATCAACTATGGATGGATGGCAAACAATGTCAGAGGTGCTTTATATATTCCACTTAAGACAATCTCTTGAAACAGAGATTATTATATCCATTTTACAGATGGAAAAAAAATGAGACTCAGACTCTAAGTAACGTGGTCAAACTCACACAGTTGGAAGGAGGGCAGAGCTGGGATTTGAGCAAAGCAAATATTATTTCACTGTCCTATTTAGTCGTCTGCCCTGCACTCCGTCATCAACTCATCTTGGTGGTTCTTGAAAAGTCTCTTAACTTTATTGGTCCTTAGTTTCCTTCTTTGTAAAGGACAGGGCAGAATGGGAGAATAATCTGGAAGATCCCTCTTCCTCTAAATATCTATTACTCTAGGTATTGAGTACTGGGTAGAAAGTTTCACGCTAGTGTGTGTGGGGGGAGATTCTTGCCAGGAATTTCAAAGAATAGAGATTATTTCCTGCAACTTTGGGTCCCCCAGTCCTGTCATTGCAGGGGCTGGAGGGTTGAGGGAGGTGAAGACGTTTTCAGAGAGGTCTGGTGCTAATGAAGTGGCTGAAGAGAAGCCTGGAGATTGGTTTTTTCAGCTTACCGTGCTGTCTGGGGGTAAGATACACAGTGTCATTTGTGGCTTGGGGAGGCCGTGACCATTCCTTTACCCTCCCTTCTAAGACTGGAGAACCCACCCAAGGCCTTCAACGTCAGTACGGTGGCCTTCTGTGGATTAGACGAAGATATCTTTTTTGGGAAAGATGCAGCCCTGTGCCAGGATGCGTGGCTTGGGGAGCAGAGTGCAGGCCCGAGATTTCAACTTCCAACAACTTCCTTGGCCAGATGCCTTTGTGCAGCACACAAACACGCAACCAACATTGGGACTCCGAATCTGTCACTTTAGACAGTAGACCTTTTTTTACATTTTACAACTTTAGACGGTGGGCCTTTTTATGGGCAGGGGAAGTTTGGAGAGATCCTGTAATATCTTCTTCACCCCCACTGGGAGAGAGAGCCTGAGAGCCTAAGTAACAGACACAAAAAGGGGTTATACCCGAAGCCTACCCCCTCTGCCTGAAGCAGGCCTTGCTGTTTTCTAAGCTAAAGGGGAGGAGGAGAGTCCCCCCTCCCTGACTCACCCTGTCTCCTCTGCAGCTCCTACCCCAGCGTGGCGGGATGAACTGCAAAACCACACGTTCCTGCACACGATATACTGCCAGAACTGGAGTCCCAGCATCGGCCTCTCGGAAGCCTATGATGGGGACCAGCTTTTCTCCTTCAACTTTTCCCAGAACACCCGAGTGCCTCGCCTGCCTGAATTTGCTGACTGGGCTCAGAAGCCTGGAGATACTTCCACGATTTTCTTTGACAAAGAGTTCTGCCAAGCTATGGTCCAGAAAATAGGACCCAAACTCGAAGGGCAAATCCCTGTGTCTAGAGGTCAGGGGTGTTTCTGGTGGTGCGGGGAGGGGCTGCATCCTTAACCTCCTCAACCTGTGCGCTGAATTATTCCCTTTCACACCAGTCCCCTCATCTAATGCCTTCTGGGTCTCCCCTTACCAGCTATGGTCTGCACTCTGTTTTTGTTGTGGGGCAAAGACATGTGCCTAGGACACAGTAGGTGTTCAGAGCTATTTATTGAACTTGATGAATGCAACAGGGACCAATTGTTGCCTACTGAATATTAATTAGAGCTTGTGTTGCTATGCTCAGTGGGATGGAAGGGGAGAAGGGAAGTATCCTAAGATGTGTCTGTGTTTGAATAAGAAGACAGCATGTGATTAGATGCCCGTGTGAAGTCTAGACAGGAAGCCCTGCAGGAAGTCAGGGTGGAGGGTCCCAGAGTAGCCTGGGTTTGGCTCTGCCTCTAGGTCCAGGTCTCATTCTTGCCTGGAGGAAGACCTCCCTTCAAGCCCCAGCTCCTCCCTCATCTCTTCTCCCAAAGCCCGTCCCGACAGACACTGTCTCTGTCCTCTCCTCTGTATGCCACGCCTCTTCCAAACTCAGGGGTACCATCTAAACTAGTTACTTCTTTCCCTCACACCTCAATCCTCCCACCAGGGTTTCCTATTGTTGACGTGTTCACCCTGAAGCCCCTGGAGTTTGGCAAGCCCAACACCCTGGTCTGTTTTGTCAGTAATCTCTTCCCACCCACGTTGACTGTGAACTGGAGGCATCACTTGGACCCTGTAGAAGGAATCGGGCCCACTTTTGTGTCTGCGGTTGATGAACTCAGCTTCCAGGCCTTTTCTTACTTAAACTTCACACCAGCACCCTCTGACCTATTCTCCTGCATCGTGACTCATGAGATTGACAGCTACACAGCAGTTGCCTATTGGGGTGAGAACTTTCTCCTTGGAAGCCTGCTTCCTTTTGGGGGCAAAAAGGGATGGACCCATGGAAGGGCCTTCTTTTTCTACTTGGACTTTGTTGAAGTCCATTCCCACCCTGAGCAACTTTAATTTTTCATGCCTCTGTTTCTCCTGTTTCATCCCAGACACCCATGTAATTCCCCCAGGTGGGGGGGCTCACCGACCAAGTCTCCAGGCTGACCTGCTCCCCTTTTTCTCCAGTGCCCCATAATGCGCTGCCCTCTGACCTTCTGGAGAATGTGCTGTGTGGTGTGGCCTTTGGCTTGGGTGTGCTGGGCATCATTGCTGGCTTAGTCCTCATCATGTATTTCCGAAAGCCTTGCTCAGGTGGTAAGTCAGAGCGTCTGGAGTGGGTGGGTGAACCATGGGAGCCACATACAGTGGGGCGCGTGGGGGCATGCCCAGGGTCATCCTGCAGTATGGGGAGGCCTTTGGGTGGGGAGGCCTGAGTCAGGCACCATGAACATCCTCCCAGTTGGGGTCCCAGTTACACACACACACAGTTATCAGATCACAGGCATGGCTTTGAGTGGGAGAGGGGTGATATGGGGAGTTGTAGGAGGGGTGCTTGGAGATGACTTGGGGCCAAGGAGAGATCAACTTGTCTAGGATATGCAGCAGGCAGGGAGGGGCCTTTGGGGAGTAGGGGGGTCCCCCGATGGCTTCCCTCCATCCTTCTCCTCCTCAGATTGATTCTTCCCGACCAGAGTCTGGTGCCAGCAGTGTCGATCATGCATGCAGCGGGAGATCAGGTTTCCCACATCCAGCCCAAGATCTCTCCTTCTCCGAGCAGGAGTCCTTGGGATGGCCCGAGGGGTGTGCACGTGCGCGTTTATACAGGTTTCTCAGCTGGGGGCTCTGCTGTCCCCGGGCTTGCACCCAGGGGAACCCAGAGTGGCTTTCCTATCACTACCACATTCCTTCCCACTTCAGGGCAATAAATCTTATTTCTTAATATTGCGTGGATTGTCATTTCAAATCCAACACGTAACCTGAACGTGGCTTGCCCTCATTAGGGAGGGAAATGGGGAAACCCCTAGTTCCTCCACTGACTCCTGTTCCCTGCTCTCAGCACCATACGATGGCTTTTATTCCTATCAGTTTGTGCAAAATACTTGAAAAATGAGGGCAGAGCTACTTTCTGATAATCTGCTCACAAAATGGTGGAGGAAGCTGATTGCAGATTTTTTTTTTTTCATTTTACTGGTTGTGAAAATATTTATGGCTAGTAGAGGCTGCCTTGAGAAATATGTAACATTTCATAAGACAAATTCATTTTTTAAAAAGATTTATTTATTTATTTTAGAGAGAGAGGGAGAGAGGGAGAGAGAGTGTGCACAGGCTTGAGAGAGCGTAGGGGGAAGGAGCAGAGGAAGAGTCTTAAGCAGATTCCATGCTGAGCGCAGAGCCCCACGTGGGGCTAGATCTCACCATCCTGAGACCATGACCTGAGCGGAAACCCAGAGTCAGCTGCTCAACTGACTGCACCACCCATCCACCCCAAACAAATTTATTTTTATTTTTCTCAGTATTTTTTGATTAGGCAAATGACTTACAAATTTATTTTTTAAAAATAAATCAGTTTATTTAAACTAAAATAAACACCAAAGTCATTTCATTAATTTCTCCCCTGACCCCTGCAACCACCAATTTGTTCTCCATATCTATGAATTCTTTTTTTTCTATTTTGATTTTTAATTTTTTTTTAGATTCCACATATAAGAGAGATTGTATGTATCTGTCTTTCTCGTTTGACTTATTTCACTTCACGTAATGCCTTTGGGATCCATTCATGTTGCCACAAATGGAAGAGTTTCCTTTTTTTTTTTTGTAATAGCTGAATAACATTTCATTGTTACGTGTGTTATATGTGTCCAGCCATATGGATATGTTACCATCCAGCTACTAATCGGCACTTAAGTTGTTTCCATGCCTTGGCTATTGTAAACAATGCTGAATGAACACGGGGGTGCATATATCTTTTTGAGTGAGTGTTTTCATTTTCTTTGGATAAATACCCAGGAATGGAATTGCTAGATCATATGGTAGTTCTATATTTAATTTTTTGAGGAACCTCCATACTGTTACTGACCGCTTGTGCGGTCTGTAGGTAGGACTGTAAATTGGTGCAGCCACTATAGAAAACAGTGTGGAGGGGACGCCTGGGTGGCTCAGTCAGTATCTGCCTTCGGTTCAGGTCATGATCCCAGGGTCCTGGGATCGAGTCCCGCATTGGGCTCCTTGCTCAGTGATAAGCCTGCTTCTCCCTCTGCCTGTCGCTCCCCCTGCTTGTGCTCTCTCTCTCTCCCTCTCATTCTCTGACAAATAAATAAAATCTTAAGAAAAAAAAAACAGTGTGGAGGCCCCTTCTTGTATTTATTGCCATCATTTTAGGATAATATATCTTCTCAAAACAGCTTTGAAAGAGTGACCTTAATTTGAAAAGGAAAAAAACCCGAGGACTTAGGTGTAAGGTAATTCTCTTTTTTCTGATGAGTAGTTTTGGGTGGAAAAGCTTTGCCTTATATTTATCTGGCCATATATGATATTTCACTATGCTTTCTTCCATTTGTGTTATTGTTTTCCTTTCACATTTAGATCTTTATTGATTGGAATTTTTCCATATGATGGGAATAAGGATACAACTTTCTTTTTCTCCAAATAGTAAATTGATCTTCTTAATATCATTTACTAAATATTCCATTTATTCCTAGGGATTTTATACCAAGTTTCCCTATATGCATGGATTTGTCTCTGAATTGTTCAGTCCATTGGTTTGTCAGTTCCTATATCAGTATCATATTGTTTTAATTATTATGGCTTTTCATATGTATTATTATTTGGCAGGGCTGGTTTTCATTTCTTTATCACTCACCTCTCCCAATACCCAAAGTCCCATTTTGCTCTTCTTTATCAAAATTGTCTGATACTCATGGATTTGATTTCCGTGCACATTTTAGAATCACTTTAACAAGTTCTCCCCAAGCCCTGCTATGATTTGGTTAGGACAGCATTTAGGTTAGTGATATGGGGAGAAATTGACTTCTTCGTTGTTAGGATGCCCCATCCATGAATATGTCTCTTCACTTTCTGAGGTGTTCATTTATGTAGTTTAATAAAGTTTTCCCTCTTATTCATAAAGTTCTTATACTTTTTAATGTTAATTTCTAAACATCTATGGTTTTTATTACTATTATAAATGGCTAGCAATGTTCAATTATTTTCTGATTATTAGGAGCATAGAATTTAGAATCATAAATCCTCAGTTCAGGTCATGGTTCTTTTTTTTTTTTTAAGATTTTATTTATTTATTTGAGAGAGAGAGAATGAGAGAGAGAGAACACCTGAGAGGGGATAGGGTTAGAGGACGAAGCAGACTCCCTGCCGAGCAGGAAGCCCGATGCGGGACTCGATCCAGGGACTCCAGGATCATGACCTGAGCTGAAGGCAGTCGCTTAACCAACTGAGCCACCCAGGCGCCCCAAGTCCTGGTTCTATTACTTAGTGTCTGAGTAAGGCTGGACAGTTGCTAACCTCCCTCTGCCTCCATTTTCTCATAGTTAAGATGGGGATGATAACATCATTCAAGAGTTGTGGTGGCAAATCAGGTAGGATATCCCCTGGCCGTGCAAGTCATTTGGCTACAGGATGGAAGGATGATGGGCTAGTTACCCCAACTGTAACCCCAAGATCGGGGTCTGGAGAGTGAATCCTGTAGAGAAGAGGGAGTGGGAGGACAGAGGTGAGGTGGGGGTGGGGAGGGATGAGGTTGGACAGACTGGGAAGTAAGGTAATCTGGGCAGGGTGCAGGTATGTGTAGTTTTGAGGAGACATTGAAGGAAGTCACAAATGTGGTCTCATGCTATGGGTTTTAGATTGCAAGTGATTGATGGGTTGAACAATTTTTGAGTTTATAAAATTGAGGCTTGAGTTGAAACCATCTGTCCAGAAGAGGAACCTGAGAGCTTACAGGGAGCACCAGAAGGAAGTACCTAGAAGCGATTTATTATTATGGCCGTGCTCTCAGGAAGAGCGTGAGACCACATTTGTGACTTCCTTCAGTGTGTGATGCCAGGGATGCATTGTAGCTCCTTTTTGTTTTAGCCAATCCAGGCTCCTGGTAGACCCCCAACAGCACCTCAGAACATTGCGGAGCTTGCTGCGCTCTACGCCAGGACCGCGATGCCAGGGGCCTTCCTCTCCTGAACACGACTTCAGCCCAGCAGTCGGGGCTCACCTCCAGCAGCCCTCCGGGAGAGGGTTAATCTATAAGATTAACTTAATTATATGATTAAGATTATAATCATATAATCTTTTAAGATTATATGAGATAGCATGGAAATCGCCTACCTAAGAGCATCAGTTCCACCTCCCCGTCCACCCTGTCCATGCCCTCAATGATTTCTCTTTCTTTTTTTTTCTCTTTTCTCTTTCAAGCACACTGGCCTTATCGCTTACTTGCTTTACCATAAACTCTTCTCTTTACAGATGTCTGTTCTCACTCCCCAGCTGACCTAAAGCGAATGACGTGGGAACAGAGTCCACGTCTCCTTGCTGGGCATTGCCTGTAATGCTCTGCACAGAAACGCCGCGGGTCGTCCACCCGTGGCGCCGTGGACAGCCCGGAGGGGGAGGCGCGGGAAAGGAGAGGACCCGCTCTCGGGGCTTGGGCAGCGCGGGTAGAAGAAAGAGAGCACGTGGGAACGAGGCTGCCTCACTCCTACGCTCCTGGCGGTCCTGGCACTACAGAAATGGCTGTCCGGTCACAATGGACAGGGCACTTGAAACGGTCTTTTGGGTTGATGGGCGGTGGGGGACAGAACTAGGTCTGAAAATTAGGAGGGAAGGGGAAAGGAAGAAAGCTCTTGGCTGAGCACGGGCCTCTGGGTTTTCTGTCCTGCCTTATTCTAAAAAGCACCCTCAGTCTTCTCCTTTTTTTTTTTTTTAAAGATTTTATTTATTTATTTGAGAGAGAGAGAAAGCATGAGGTGGGGAGGGTCAGAGGGAGAAGCAGACTCCTCGCTGAGCAAGGAGCCCGATGCGGGACTCGATCCCGGGACTCCAGGATCATGACCTGAGCCGAAGGCAGTCGCCTAACCAACTGAGCCACCCAGGCGCCCGTCAGTCTTCTCCTTAATAGAGAAGTGAAATCTTCTGCATTTCCTGCTGCTGCCTCACGGAAGGTTTCACATCTCCTTTGGCTGCCCGAGCAGAGACCAGACAGGGAACTCCGTGTGGCCTCGGCTGGCTGGCGAGCGCCACCCCCGGCCACCCCCGCGCGGGCACGGGACCTCACCGCCGGCGTTCCTGCGCCCGCCAGCGCGAGCCTTGTAGACGGGGACAGAGATCCGGGCTCCCGTGAGGTCAGGCTCACCGCCCACCTTGGGGGGGTGGGGGGGGGAGGAGGAAGAACGTCAGGGGGAAGTGCGCGTGCGAGTGGGGAAGAGTTCACACGGTTTGGAAACTGTCAAAAGAGAAAGCAAGGAAACGCTGGTTCTAAGAACAGAAGGAATTCTGAGAACAGGGAAACAAAGACTTGGGTGGTCCAGTGGCTTTTCCCTTTATCTGTCTCTCAGTGGGGGGGCACCACTGGCTACTTTTATGTGGGTCATCTCAGCCCCAGGATGTAGTGAGTGTGTGGGCTTGCTCGTGTGCGTGCACCAGTGTGTGTCTGTGTGTGAATCTTTGGAGCTGTTTTCAAAACTGTAAAAGGAGGACGCTGGACAGATCTTTTAAGATTATATGAGATAGCATGGAAAGGGCCTACCTAGTATAGTATCAGTTCCAAAGTAGAAGCTCAACAAATTTTGGACTCACCACCCCCATTTTCTGCCCATTCCCGCTCACCTGATGGCTCATTAGAGGAGGTAGGATGTAGAAACATCTTATAATGAAGGCGGGGTTGAGAGCGGGGGTTGCTGGGAAACGCAACTTCAGTTAATCTCAATTAGTTACACGAGTCTTTTGTTTCTGATATTCATCTTTGTATTCATTTTTGGTACATGCTTCTTTTCTCTTCATAAGCATCGACTATCCTGGGGTTGGGGGCTTTGGGGGAGGACAGGTAAGTGTGGCGTCAAGGGGCTCTCTCCTAATCCTCTCTCATTTAGCTCACTACTAAATCAAATCCAAAAGTTTGCAGAAACTAATGCGGGGAGACGCAGCCCTGCAGCCACTGAGGAACAGAGAGAAGCCAATTTCAGGTTTTAAATTTGTGATGGAAAAAGCCACCAATTGTATAGTTCACAGTGGGATAGGAGAATGAATTGCCATTTAAAACCTGCCTTTTCCAGGGGAAGTAAAGGAGGGAAGCTTTATCTTATTTTTTCTAGTGGCTTCATAATGCGGGGACCTGCTCTGGGACAGATAGGACCAGTGGGAGAAACACACAGGAGAGTGTTAAGTTTGGGGGAGGCAGGCGAGCTTTGGGAACTGGTCCATTACCAGCTATTTATCAAGGGTTTAAGTGGCGTTGTCCTTTGGTCTGCCTTGAGATGGCTCAGAGTAGTTGAGGGTAGGATTTCCTAGCTCCAAAAAAGCAGGAAGGATGAAATGCAGCTCTGCAAGAAGCAATGGAATCCCAGGGAGAGATTTTCCAGTCTCTGTCTCTGACCTCTAAAGTGGAACTGCTTCCCTTATTCTGCAGTCGCGCTTTGAGGCCAGATAACCCTGCATTCTCCCTGTGCCTCCTTCCATCTTAACATCCCTGTCTCTGCCACCTGCTCCGGAAGGGCCTTTCAGCTCCCGCCTCCATCTCCCAGGTGACAGGACAGACCAAGGTTACGCAATATCTTTCTAAGTAACCTCCCTCTAAGGGACAAGAGAAGTTACCTAGTCTCAGTCTTGGAAGGATATTGAAGGGAAACAGTTAAACCAGTGGGCAGCCCAGGCTACAAATATTCTGGGAATATTGGGATTATTCTCTCCAGTGATCTAGGGAAATCCACCTACAGACTGGTCTTTCCCACAGGGAAAGAGTTAAGAGACAGTTGTTTAAAGCCTAGGGCAGGATAAGATTTACCTGGTAACTGATGATGCTGGGCTGAAGCACTCAGTGATTTGTCTCTGTATTTGTCCCCGCCCATCTAACCATCTAAGCAATCTGACAACTGTTAGTTTGGGACTGATTTAGAAGAGCTGGTAGGAACAGGATTAGTATCTAGGGGCTGGGTGGCTCCAAATCACTCATTTAGTGGGGATCAAGGAGCTGGGGCTATACTCTATTCCTCTCAGGGTCTGGACATCATCTACCCAGGCTGGGGCTACAGGAGCAGGCGAGAACCCAGGGCCCCTGGAAGAATTGGTCCAGGGGACTGAATTCCTGGCGTGTCCCTAGAGCGGAGCATGACCACACTCCTGCCATTGCTGCTGGGCCTCAGCCTGGGCTCCACCGGAGCAGGTAAGGGTTTCTGGCCTGGGACCCTCCCTTCCTCTGCTCCTCTGGGGCAAGAGAGTCACTTGGATCTGGACACCCCAGACTAGTTTGTCTCCCTGGTATATGCTCCAGTAGCACTTTGTACTTTGTATCTTTGTAGCAATTTTAAGATAATTGAACTGTATAATTATTTGTGTAATATATATCTTTTGCCGGAGTGTAGGCAACGGCAATATCTGTCTTGTTTACTGCTGCATCCTGAGCTCCTAGCCCAGTGCCTAGCACGTATGTGTGTGTGCTTCATAAATATATGTGGAGTGAATATTTAATAATATATCCAGCCAACAAAGCTGGCTCTTCCCCTTGACCCCTTTTCTCTCTCAATAATTTGCCTTACTGAAGGTCTTGTCCTGGGTAAATTGTTGTGTTTAAACTAGCAAATAATTCCTGTTCCCATACTTAGTCTCATAAAAAGGAAACAGCATCTAAAAACTTTTCTGCTGCTACCATCTATTCCCTTAATCGGTGCTCTCAGAGACTTCAGTACACGAGCTTGGTCTGTAGATGCTGCCTGAGGCAGGAAAGCTACACCCCACTCACTGGGTGTAACTGGGGCAGGAACTGGGTCTTGGGCTCCCTGCAGAGGTCTCTGAGCTGCCCCCTTTCTCTGGTTCCTGTAGGTGGCTTTATAGCCCATGTGGAAAGCACTTGTCTGTTGAATGATGATGGGACTCCAAAGGATTTCACATATTGTGTCTCCTTCAACAAGGATTTGCTGACGTGCTGGGATCCAGAGGAGGCCAAAATGGCCCCTTGTGAATTTGGCGCACTGAATGTTTTGGCCAATTACCTCTCAGAATACCTCAACCAACAGGAATCCCTGCTCCAGCGCTTGTCTAATGGGCTTCAGGACTGTGCCACACATACCCAATCTTTCTGGGGATCACTGACCCACAGGACACGTAAGAAGAGAGGGGCACAAAGGGACTATTGGGAAGCACAGTTAGGAGAGGTGAGGCCAGGGAGAATCCCTCAATCCCTCCATAGGCAAGAGGTTGGAGATTTGGGCGGGAAAGAAGCACAAAATGTGTGGACCTGGATTGTAGAAAGAGTGAGTGTGGACCCTCAAAGAGTTGTTGATGGGGGTGGAACAGGAACAAAGAAGGGGAGGTGATGTTTGAGGCCAATGGGGTAAGAGAGTAAGGAGGCTTTCCATCTATTCAGGGCATCTCAGGATGCAGAGTCGAGTTCAACCAGGAGTGTGTCAGAATAACCAGAATGCCTTTTCCCAAAGTGCTCATGCCTCTTTATCATAGGTTCTGATGTTCTAGGTCTGGGATGGGCCCAGGCATGGGAATATTTAGAAAGCCTTTCAGGGGATTTCAACGTGCTTTCTTGCCCCAAAGCCCTTGCACTGAGAATGACTTGAGATTGGTAAAAGAAAACATGGAGATCTCCATAAGACAGAGGAATATGTCTTAAGACGTTATTTCTGAACCATTTTTCTCAGAATTGCCTGGGGAAGGTGCTTGTAAAAAATACAAGCTCTTGATTGCCACTACAGATCCTCTCAGTGAAAATATTTGGGGATGCAACCTAGGGAACCCGCATTTTAACACAATTTCTTGGATTTTTATTTAAGATTTTGTTTGAAAAGCACCAAGGTGGAGGTAAGTAAGAGGGTCACCTAGGAGAATAAGCTAATAGAGAATAGCAATATTAACAATCTCATTATTTCGGATTATGTTAATCCAAATTTAAGAGAGTTAGATCTGAGTTAGGCTCATTTCCTTAAACTATCCAAGGGAAAAATGTTGCTTGATTCAGCCACTTAGTTTGTTAAATTAGATTTGAGGGCAGACATCTTTTCCTACCTTTACAAATCCCAACCTACAACTCTTGACAACTGTTAGCTTATATACTTGAAATAAATACAGGGACTTCTGAAACAGCTTGCAGTTCAGACCTGGCTTCTACTTAATGTGATCAACCGTAATTTTGGAACAGGAAAGAAGGGAAAGGGCAGTGAAGGAATGGGAGGAAATAAAGAGCAAAGCAGGAGTAAGTCTAACTTCTCTTTTTCAAAGGGATGTATGGAGGCACGGAGTGGGGGTGGGGGAGGCCACGAAGAGTTGAAGCTGGAAAGAAACCAGGTTGGAGAAAAAACCAGAATGGTGCCATCTTTCATGACCACGTTTTCCTCTTATGCAGGGCCACCAACTGTGCAAGTAGCCAAAACCACTCCTTTTAACACGAAGGAGCGTGTGATGCTGGCCTGCTACGTGTGGGGCTTCTATCCAGCTGATGTGACCATCTCGTGGAGGAAGAATGGGCAGCCTGTCCCTTCTCACAGTAGTGCCCCTAAGATGGCCCAGCCCAATGGAGACTGGACATATCAGACCATCTCCCATTTAGCTACAACCCCCTCTTATGGGGACACCTACACCTGTGTGGTGGAGCACATTGGGGCTCCTGAGCCCGTCTCTGAGGACTGGAGTAAGTGCACGGCGGGTGGGAGGAATTAGGGTTGAAGCAGAGAGCTACTGCGAGTGGGTGGTTGAAAAGGAACACCAACGTCTTGGCACAGGGAGTGACATGTGGACAGGTCCATGGAATATGGCAGGGAGGAAGATGCTGAGAATGAGCAGCCAGCCTGGAGGAACTGGTGGAGGGTTGATGACCAGAGATGGGGCAATGGGTGGTTGATGTTGTGTGTCTGAGAGTGGCAGGGGAGCAGAATGGCTATCCTGAAAAGAGGATGTGGTTTGGTGACCATGTTTTCACAACCAAAATTTGTGATGCAACATTTTAGGATCCTCAGATTTCAACTATTCTGTTGTCTGGTCAGGAATGGGAATTGAAGGAATAAAAAAGGTTTCAGAAGAAACGGGACTTTCTTTTGGTGTGGAGGCAGTACTGAATTTGGGCCGCTCTGTCAGGGAAGAAAAAGCCTGGCTGACAAACACTTTGGTTTACATGCTTGGGGGCTAATGAACAAGGAACCAATTACCACTGTTTGAACCCCAGGATTGGAAGTAGTTAAATGTACCAAGAGATTTGGTACACAGATTTGGGGAAAGAGAAGAGGGAACAATGAGGAAGAGGAGGGGAATCTATGAAGGGCTAGGCAACAGAATCCTAGACTGGCTGCTGAGACTGGACTCCCCCTTTGGGGAGTGCTGTCTTGCTGGGCAGCGGAGAAAGGCATGAAGAGCAGAGAGAGGAACCCACAGGCGCACCGGAACTCTCCTGGGAAAGTCTCCTCCCCAGTATGCACCAGAGCTTCCTTTGGTGATGGAATGTTCATTTTAGCATGGGGGAAGGGATCCAGGTGCGGTGGGATTCAGAGTACAATGGGTTCCAGGAAGTGGGAGCTATGGAGTGGGATGGAGACAGGTTCTGGAAATCTGGATGTAGACAGGAGGAGATACCTCAGTAGTCAGACGACGCGTGGAATGGGATCATTGAGAGTTAAGAAAGGTGGAATGACATTTTAATAGACAAATAGGTAGAGCACATAAGGGAGCAAACATTGTCACTATGGGGTAAATGGAGAGGGGAATGAGGAATCCTTTATTCTTTGGTGAGGGAAACTTCAGGGTGAAGGAAGGAAAAAAGATGCCTTGAGAGCCCCCACTGTATTAGAGAGGACCTAGAAGCTAGGGTGCTAACTCTTGTGAGGGGTCCCCCAGGGCTACTCTAGGAGTACAGAGCTACAGAATGGGGATTTTTGAGGAAAGTCTGTCTCCTTGGGTGTAGGTTGGTGTGCGCTTGGCACCTTTGAACCTACTAGGTGGAGGTCACACTAAATTATGTTGCTCTGGCAATGAGCGACAGATCGGTTCTAGTAAGTTTCTATTTTTGCAGCACATGGGCTGTCCCCGATGCAGATAGTGAAGGTTTCTGTGTCTGCAGTGACTCTGGGCCTGGGCTTCATCATTTTCACTCTTGGTTTGCTCAGCTGGCGGAGAGCTGGCTCGTCTGGTGAGTGCCGCCCCTGACCTCCTGTTGCCAATCTCACTCCCAATTTCTGTTCACTTTTTATTCGTGACTTGTTTTCCCATTGCTACCTCATTTGCTGTAACACCAGATACTTTTATCTATAGACTGTCCTCTAATCAGATATTTTCTTCTCCTAGGCTATATTTTCCTCCCTGGGGCCAGTTATCCAGAAGGTAACATCTCTGTTGGTCTGTTTGCCTACTGGTCCTTTGGAGGGGTGAGAGATCTCGGGAGTCAGTGTTGGGCTCAGCTAATGGTGCTTATAGTGGGGGTGACGTTCCACCAGGATGTAGCCAAGAGCATAATTTAAACTGCCATTTTTGGGATTAGGAGCAGGAAGGAGGAGGACCTACACACCCTTCTTCTATCCAATGGAGCATCTATGGGGAGACGACTGAAAGTGGCTTTGTAGTATTAGTCCTTGGTGGTCTAGAATTTTTGATATCACTGTATTAAGGGCTCTGGCATGGATGGTTATAGAAACAGAGGATGGGGTCAAGTTGGTTTGAAGCCTTATTATTTCCTTTTTATTTCTTCTGCAGGTCAACACGTCAATTAGAGGCAGAGTCCTACACCTTCTACCCCAAGTGTGAAGATTCAAACTCTTAGTGATGCTGCTGTGTCCCCCCACCATCCTCAGACCCTACAAATTTTCTTGGATCCTATGGTTTCTCCATTCAGATCTTTGAACTTCCCAGCCGACCCCATGTACACCTTAGCAAGTTGGGGGAACTCATTCCTGGGAATATTCTGTAATCAAGTTGTCATCCAAGGCTATATTTCTGGGTCAAATATCATCTGGGGAGGGAGGTTAAAGGCCTTTCTGGAGGCCACACTGTGCCACAGGGGCCAGTGAGTCGCTGGCGGTCATCTCTGAGGAATAAACTCTGGTTGAAATAGTTTTTCTATGCTTTTTCCTGAGGCCCTGGGGAGGGACCATGAGCAGAGTTATGGTTGGGGTTACTTCTCTCCTACTTGAGTGGAGGAGTCAGTACTTCCTCCTGATTATTCCCTCTAGACATGACAGAATTGGGGGCAGTTTTCTGATCTATAATTCCTAAGAAGAAATTAAGCTATGGTTGAATGGAGTCACAGAATCAGGGAGAGGCAGGGAATTGACAGATTACTTACTTCATAAGGGGTCTTAGGAGGATTGAGTGAGTTCATACTTGCAGATGGGTAAGAACATTGCTGGCACATGCTGAGCCCATAAGAGAGATGTTAGTTATTACTTGTTACTCAACTTTCTGGGCCAGGCATTGGACCAGGTACTTTGCATGCATTATTTTGTTGATCCTCATCACAACCCTGATGCAGATCCTCAGATAGGACTCAGGGGGGCAGAACTTAACTTCAGATGGGAGTTCTGCGCAGTTACTTCTTCCAAACCCTAAGTGGGGAAGAGCTCAAGTGCTTATTATGACCTAGGTGCTGGGCTAAGTGCTTTGTATTTGTATCTCTTTTACTTCTTACAATAATCCCAGGAGGAAAAGATTGTCTCCTTTCATGTCACGGGTGAAGAAAGCAAGGTTCGGAGTGTGAATAACTTGTCCAAGATCAAAGAACAAATTTTCTATAGGATGTTTGTCTACCTTAGCTGGAAGTAAGTAGATGGCTTTATCCAGAGGATCCTCATGCTGGGGAGCACACCACCCTTCAGAGCCACGCTTTCATTCCCTTTTACCCCCAACCCAAGGGCCATCCACTGTTGGGGTACAGATTTCTCACTGTAGAAGGGAGGTGCATTTTGTTTCCGGTGAGGGGCGACACCTGCTGGACACAGAAAACTGGGCAATGGCATAGTTTTTGGAATTAGAGTTGGACACTAGACTTTGGGCAAGGAAAAGAAACCAGAAGTGAAGACAAGTATTGAAGCAGCTTAGCCTAACGGAATGTTGTGGAGGGAGAACAAGGGGCTATGGATGCATATTTGCATGTGTGTGTCTATATGGGAATCCGTAAGATCAGAATCTGATGAGCTGGAGGAAGAGGCAGAAGACAGACTGCAGAACCTTCTTGTGTGCTGCTTTCCATGAATGTGTGTGTTTCTGTGTGGGTGTGAGGGGTGGTCATGGGGGCTAGAACCCTTCATCCTTGGACTGTTTCTGTGCTGATGGGGGACTACAGAGGAATGGCAGAAGCACTGGTCTTATGGACTTGATGTCCAAAGTAGGTGCTCAGGGTTTGTCCAACCAGTGAATTGATCTCTTCCACATCCATGGTTTCCCCAGAAGGATCCTTGTGATCAGAGCATTTGTTCTGGAAGGAGTTTCCTGGAGAAGTCAATGGGAGGGGAAAGTGCTCATGAATTTAAAACGGTTATTCTCTGAGCAAGGCCATATAAGGTCGGAAGAGGGAAAGTGCTGTGTGCTGTGCTAATTGGCAAATGTAGGCTCAGAAATTAATGTCTAGAGGTTTTATCAGTTTTATATTTATTTTTTTGCATTTATATATAGCATTTAATGAATAAGCTTGTGTATCATGTAAATAATCTTCTACCTCTGCCTGACTTAATTTAAAAACTTGCTGTTTAAAGTCTTATTAATGTTGTTTCATTTTCGTTTTTCCATTCATGGTTTTTGTTTTTGTTTGGTTGACAAAGCAAATTCCTTTTGAAGTGCTAGTCTGGTCTGGGGGTAGGGCTTTGGGTGGTGTCTCTGATTTTGAGGAAGCTGCACATCCAAGGGTCTGGGTCTGGTCACAGCAGTGGGAATCAAAGTGACAAGACCCCCAGGGGAAGGAAGGAGAGAGTCAGCTAATTGGATAGCTTCCAGTCCTCCTCTGGAGATTCCTGGCAGGCTTCTCTCTGCCCTAACTTTGTGTGTTTTTGTTTTATAGGGAAGGCTGTCCCTTTCCAGATAAGGAGTAAGAAAAAGTGCCATGTAGGTCTCCTGGGATCCAGGAAACCAGATGAGGGAGAAAAGGGAGGAACTACATGTCCTTACATGGGGTGATGAGATGTGCTTGGATGGAAAGAAGTGGGGTAATGGTGGGCCAGCTCCAGGACTGTGTGAGGAGAGTAGAATGTTAAACATAATCAAAGGCCAAAAAGGTGTGTGTGGGGGGGGGTGGGGGGGGTGGGGAGAGAGGCAGTTAGGCTTTTGGGTTATATCTAATCCAGTTGGTGCAACACATGGTCTCTCCTTTCAATGTTTTGCTCATTTTAAAAGCTGAACTTGGAGCTGGAATCGACTTTAAAGGTCATCTAGTCCAACTGTCCACCCATAAAAGGGCTGGGTCTGTGTTCACGAGGACATGCAGAATGCAGGGAGTCCCTTCGACCCTTGCGGCAGATACCAATACTTTAGAGAACTGTGTTGACCTCAAGTTTGAGGCTCTTCTTTTGATATGATTTCAATTATGTATGGGGTCTAAAAAAACCCCCAACAAATGAATAAACAAACAAAAAGCTGAATCAGACCTATAAACACAAGAGAACAAACTTATGGTTGCCAGAGGGAAGGGGGTGGAGGGTTGGGCAACATGGGTGAAGGGGAGTGGGAGACACAGGCTTCCAGTTACGGAATGAATGAGTCACAGGAATAAAAGGCACAGCGTGAGGCATATAGTCAATGATATGGTAATAGTGTTGTGTGGTGACAGATGGGAGCTACGCTTGTGGTGAGCACAGCATAAAGTAGAGAGAAGTTGAATCACTAGGTTGTACACCTGAAACTAATGTACCACTGTGTGTTAACTATACTCAGATTAAAAAAAAAAAAAAAGACAATGGGAATAAAACTCAAATACACCATGGGAGGGTGTATCCTCAGTGCTTTTTTTCCTGAGTGACAACATGCTCCTGTGTTCCAGCTTCTCTTTGTTTCCTTACTCATGTACACAGTCATGTGAAAAGACCAGAAAAAGCTTGGTATTTAATCTCCATGTTTATTTAGGAAAATTACTTTTGCCAGGCCAGTCCCCAGGGGCTGCAGAGAGTGGAAAGACCCCAAACCCAAAAAGATTGCTCCCCGAGGCGGGGGGACTCACCTGCTCTCCTGACCCTTCCTCTCCCACGTTTCCACTACAAATGAGTTTCCAAGAGACTTTGGCCAGACTGGCCAGAGGCAGGGCATGAAGAAAGAAATGACTTTCATTGTCCCAGGGCCTCAACAGAAAACAGATGACACACTCAAAATAGGATAGTTCAAGGGGAGTCTATTTACAAGGAAGTATTTCCAAAGAAGTAGGTGGGGGATAGCACTGTGTAACCTGGGAGTAGCAGCAGCTGACCTGTGACTACCCCGAGGTCCCAAGAGGCAAGGGACTGGAGGGGTTATCAGAATTCAGAAGGAGCCAGTCCTACAGTGTCACTAGCTTGCCCGCAACAGTGCCCTTCAGTCAAGGGACACAGCCAGTCTAAAGTGACCTTGCGAGGGAACCAAAGGAGTAAAGACCCTGACCTCGAGCTCCGCCTCCCTCTATTCTCAGAGCAAGGCTGAAAGCAAGGGCAAGCCAAGGAGCTCGGGGCCCTGTGATGTCCTACAGGCCAGCACTTGGGACAAAACCCAGGGTGGAGAAATGTGGATCTAGAAGGACAGATGTAGGACAGTTGGTGCATTCATAACACGAAAGAAAGAAACCAAAGTCGGGGCAGTGGGGGTGGTGGTGGGGGTGTAAAGATGCAAAACTTGGGCTTCCTTTGGCCTCGGGCGGGGACAAGACCTCAGTAATAACAGAAGACTGTCATTTCCTGCTCAGGGACCTGAGAGAATACTCCTTTCTGGTCTTCCCTGCCCTAGCCCAAGGCTTATGTAACTCTTTGTGGATCTTTATTTTTTCCAGACATATTGTACTGTAAGTTTTTTGAGTTCCTCAGAATTAAAGCTGAAGCTTGCCTGAGGTTATACTGCGCTTATTGAGCAGTTTGGGGATAAGTGACTTCTTTTTATTATTAAGTCATCCCATGCAAAAAACGGAGGGTATTTCCCCATCTATTCGAATCATCTTCTTTGCTCTTTATTATGCTTTTTAAAATTCACTTTTTCATCGTGGTCCTGTGCGTGCTCAGTTAATTCTTTGATATTTTACAGACTTTGTTGTCATTATGGTTCATTATCTTATTGTAATTTTATTTTCAAATCAGTTATTTCTGGTGTAGAGAAGTGTAACCAATATTTAAACAAGTGGAGTAAAAAAAGAACAACATTTACCATTTTAACCATTTGGAAGTGTATATTTCAGTAGCATTAAGAACCTTCGGGGCGCCTGGGTGGCTCAGTTGGTTAAGCAACTGCCTTCGGCTCAGGTCATGATCCTGGAGTCCCAGGATCGAGTCCCATATCGGGCTCCTTGCTCAGCAGGGGGTCTGCTTCTCCCTCTGATCCTCCCCCCTCTCATGTGCTCGCTCTCTCTCATTCTCTCTCTCAAATAAATAAATAAAATCTTTAAAAAAAAAAA
>NC_138376.1:23873800-23970033 GCF_054177405.1 Leptonychotes weddellii | reverse complement strand
GGGGCGCCTGGGTGGCTCAGTTGGTTAAGCAACTGCCTTCGGCTCAGGTCATGATCCTGGAGTCCCAGGATCGAGTCCCATATCGGGCTCCTTGCTCAGCAGGGGGTCTGCTTCTCCCTCTGATCCTCCCCCCTCTCATGTGCTCGCTCTCTCTCATTCTCTCTCTCAAATAAATAAATAAAATCTTTAAAAAAAAAAAAAAGAACCTTCACAGTGCTGTGCAGCAAATCTTCAAAACTTTCTCATTATGCAAAACTGAATTTCAGTACCCATTAAACAACAACTCCCCATTTCCCTTTCTCCTCAGCCTTGGTCACCACCATATTACTTTCTGTTTCTATGAATTTGACTACGTTAGTTACTTGATGTAAGTGCAATCATACAGTATTTGACGTGAATAGGATTTCTCTAAATGTGATATGCAAATGGCTGACGAGCATATAAAAAGATGTTCAACATCACTAATCATTAGAGAAATGCAAATCAAAACCACAATGAAATATCACTTCACACCCATTAGGATGGCTAATATCAAGAAAAAAAAAAGCAGGTACTTGAACAGATATTTGCACACCCATGTTCACAGAAGCATTATTCACAAAAGCCAAGAATGCATAAACAAGATGTGGGATATCCATACAATGGAATAGTATTTGGCCTTAAAAAGGGAAGGAAATCCTGATCCATGCTACAACATGGATGAACTCTAAGGACATTATGCTAAGTGAAATAAGGCAGTCACAAAATGACAAATACTGTATTCTACCATATTAAATCCCTAAAACTCTTAATTAGTTTTCTTTTTCATAGCATTGACCAGGACCTCTAGGGCTATACTAGATAGTAGCAGTGACAATGAGCATTATTGTTAAAGGAAATGAAACTAAATGTTCTCCATTAATTACAGTGTTTGCTGTCGGTTTTTAAAAAAATTAAACTTGTTATTTGAGATAATTGTAGATTCACATGCAGTAGTAAAAAAAAAATAGTACAAACAGCTCCCACGTACCTTTTCCCCTGTTTCCCCTGGTGATGACATCTTGCAAAGTTATGGTACACTATCACAACCAGGATATGCAATACAGTTAAAATATAGAACATTTCTATCATCACAAGGATCCCTCGTATTGTGCTTTTATAACCACACCCACTTCCCTATTGCCCCACGTCCTCCTTAACCCCTGGCAGTCGCTAATCTGTTCTCTATTTCTGTATTTTGTCATTTCAAAAATGTTTTATACAGTATATAACTTTTTGGGATTGGCCTTTTTCTCTCAGCATATTTCTCTGTAGATTACACAAGGTTGTTATATATATACAGTTTCTTATTGCTGAGTTGTATTCCATGGTACGGCTATAGCAGTTAGTTGAAGGTTATTTGGATTGTTTCCAGTATTTAGGTAATATGAATAAATCTGCTCTAAACATTTACGTATAGGTTTTTGTGTGGACATAAGTCTTCAGTTCTCTAAGATAAATGCCCAGGAGTGTAACTGCTGAATCGCGCAGTAGTTGCATGTTTAGTTTTAAAGAAAGTACCAAACTGTTTTCTCAAGTGGCTGTACCAGCAATGTATGAGCAATCCAGTTTTTCCACATCCCCACTAGCATTTGGCATTGCCAGTGTTTTTCATTTAAGGCATTTTAACATGTGGATGGCTGTTCTTTCTTTCTTTCTTCTTCTTTTCTTTCTTTCTCCTTTCTTTCTTTCTTTTTTAAAGATTTATTTATTCATTTGTCAGAGAGAGAGAGAGAAAGCACAAGCAGGGGGAGTGGCAGAGGGAGAAGCAGGCTCCCCACTCAGCAGGGAGCCCAATGTGGGGCTCGATCCCAGGACTCTGGGATCATGACCCGAGCCGAAGGCAGACGCTTAACTGACTGAGCCACCCAGGAGTCCCTATCTCATTGTTGTTCTAATTTGCATTTCCCTAATGGCTATTATTGAACATCATTTCATTTGCTTACTTGCCATTTGTGTACCCTACTCTGTGAAATGTCTCTTCATTTCTTCTATTTTCTAATTAGAGTGTTTGCTTTTTACTGTTGAGTTTTCAGAGTTTGTTGTATATTCCAGATACTGGTTCTCTTTTGGACACATGGTTTGCAAATATTTCCTTCCATCATGTATCTTGTCTTTTCAAACTTTTCACAGGTTTTTCACAGAGCAAATGTTTCTAATTTTGATGAGGTCCAATTTATTATTTCCTTTTATGAGTCATGCTTTTGTTGTCAACTCTAAGAATTTTTTGCCTAGCTCTGCATCCTGAAGATTTCCTCTAATTTTTTAAAAAATTATCTTTTACATTTAAGTCCATAATCCATATTAGTTAGGTTGAGCAGCTGCTGCTTCTGGCTCTCCTTTTCCACTCTGTTTACCTTTTCTTTTCTTGCATTATTTACCAGATAGAACTTTTAACACCATGTTGAATAAGAGTGGTGAGAATGGATATCTTACCTTGTCCCTAGTCTTACAGGAAAAGCATTCAGTCTTTCACCATTAAGTATAATGTTAGCTCTAGGCCTTTTCCTTTTTTCTCTTTCTTTAAAACAAGTTAAGAATGTTCCCTTTATTCCCATTTTTTCTGAGTTTTTGTTATGAATGGGTATTAACTTTAATCAAATTCTTTTCCTGCATTGGTTGATATAAGTGTGTTGATTTGATCATTTTGCTTCATTAGCCTGATAATATGGTAGAATACACTGATTGATTTTTGAATATTGAACCAGCTTCACATCCCTGGGAAAACCTCAATGGTTGGAGTGTGTACTGTTTTTTTTTTTAATATATTGCCAAATCATATTTGCTAATAATTTTTAAAGGATTTTTGTGCTTATAATGATGCAGGATATAGGTATGTAGTTTTCTTTTTCATTTGGTTTTGATATTAGAGTAATATTGGTTTCATAAAATGAACTGGGAAGTGTTTCCCTCCTCTTCTGCAACAGAGTGTGTAGAATTGGTGTTAATTCTTCTTTAAATGTTTGGTAGAATTCTCCAGTGAAGCCATCTGGGCCCAGAGTTTCCCTTTTGAAAATGTAAATTTCAAATTCCAAATTCAACACCTTAGCAGTTCCATAGGGCTATTTAAATTACCTGTTTCATATTGGGTGAGTTGTAATAGTTTGTCTTTTTTGAGGAACTGGTCCATTTTGTTTACATTCTCAAATTTATGTTTATAGAGTTGTTTGTAGTATTATTCCCTTATTATCTTTTTGATGTCTGCAGGGTCTGTCTTGATATTCCCTGTTTCATTGCTGATGTCAGCGATTTCTGTCCTCTTTGTCAGTCTTGCTAGAGTTTCATCAATTTGTTGATCTTTTTTTTTAATTTTTAAAGATTTTATTTATTTATTTGACAGAGAGAGACACAGCGAGAGAGGGAACACAAGCAGGGGGAGTTGGGAGAGGGAGAAGCAGGCTTCCCGCCGAGCAGGGAGCCCAATGAGGGGCTCGATCCCAGGACGCTGGGATCATGACCTGAGCCGAAGGCAGACGCTTAACGACTGAACCACCCAGGTGCCCCTTCCTTTTTTTTTTTTTTTTAATGTATGTTTTTCATGCTATAAATTCCCCTCTCAGCCCTGCTTTAACTATGTTCCCTAGGCTTTGATACATTGTATTTTAATTTTTATTCAATTCAATGTATCTTTTAGTTCCCATGAGACTTACTGTTTGACCCAGGGATTATTTTTAAATGATTGCTAATTTTTCAAGTGTTTGAAGATTTTCCTGTCATCTTTCTGTTACTGATTTCTAGTTTAATTTTATTGCAGTCAGAGAACATAACTCTGTATGATTTCAATTCTTTTAAATTTATCGACATTTGTTTTATGGCCCCAGATATATCCATCTTGATATATATTCCTTGGGCACTTGAAAAGAATGTGTATTAGGCTGTTGTTAGGTGGAGTGTTTTATAAATGTGAGTTAGACCCCATTGGTCGATAGTATTGCTGAGTTCTTTATCCTTGCTGATACTCTGTTTAATTGTTCTATTACTTGTTGAGAGAGTTATGTTGAAGTCTCCAACTATAATTGTGGATTTTTTTTTTTTTTGAGATCGACTGCATGCACATGCACACGAGCGGTGGGGGGTAGGGCAGAGGGAGAGAGAGAATCTTTTTTTTTTTTAATTTTTTTTTAAAAGATTTTATTTATTTATTTGAGAGAGAGAGAATGAAAGACAGAGAGCATGAGAGGGAGGAGGGTCAGAGGGAGAAGCAGACTCCCCGCTGAGCAGGGAGCCCGATGCGGGACTCGCTCCCGGCACTCCAGGATCGTGACCTGAGCCGAAGGCAGTCGCTTAACCAACTGAGCCACCCAGGCGCCCCGGGAGAGAGAGAATCTTAAGCAGGCTCCACACTCAGTGCAGAGTCAGACACAAGGCTCGTTCTCATGACCCTGAGATCATGACCTGAGCTGAAATCAAGAGTCGGATGCTTAACTGACTGAGCCACTCAGGCGCCCTTATAATTGTGGATTTTATGTTTTTGCTTCACATATTTTGCAGCTTGTACCGTTTTTTTATTCATGTGCATTTAGGATTATTATGTCTTCTTGGTGGGTTGACTCTTTTATCATTGTAAATGTCCCAATCTGTTCTGATAATTTTCTTTACTCTGAAGTTTATTTTATCTGATAGTAGTATATTCACTCACGTTTCCCTTTGATTAATGATTGAATAATATATTTTTTCCTATTCTTTTACTTTTAATCTGCATATATTTGAATTGAACTGAGTTTTTTTGTAGATATCGTATCTTTGGTTCACTTTTAAAGAGTCCACTCTACAGATTTTTGCCTTTAATTGATGAATTTAGACCATTTGCATTTAGTATAATTATTGATATGCATATTTATTTACTTGGGCTGCCATAACAAAATACTCTAGACTGGGTGGCTTAAACAACAGAAATTTATTTTCTTGTATTTCTGGAATCTAGAAGTCTGAGATTGGAGTGTTAGCATGATTGGTGAGAGTTCTCTTTGCATATGGCTGCAATTCTGGTTGTATTTCATATGGAGGGGGGTAGGTGGGAGAGAGAACAAGAACGAGCTGTCTGGTGTTTCTTCTTATAAGGGCACTAATCCTATCAGATCAGGGCCCTACCCTTACAACCTCGTTTACCCTAATTGTTTCCACAAAGCCCCTATCTCCAAATACATTGGGGGTTAGGGCTTCAATGTATGACTTTAGGGACACAATTCAATTCATAGCAATATGCTAGGGCTTAATTCTGTCATTTAATTTTTTGTTTTCTCTTTGTTCTCTGTTTCTCATTTCTCTGTTTACTTTTTTCTGCTTTTCTGTGGCTTATTTGAACATTTTTTATAATTCCATTTTTATTTATCTGTAGTGGTTTGGAGTATATCTCTTTGTATAGCATTTTTAGTGGCTGCTCTAGGTATTATATTATACATACATTAACTATCATAGTCTACTGGTGTCATCATTTACCAGTTTGAATGGACTATAGAAACCTTACCTCTCTTTATGTCCCTTTCTCCTCCCTCATATAGAGTATAATTGTCTTAAATATTTCCTTTATACACATTTAGAACCATATCAGACAGTGTTATAATTTTTGCTTCGGCCACCTAATGTAATTTAGAAAACTCAAGAGGAGAAGAAAAACTTATCGTATTTACCCATATTTTTTGCTTATCTTGTTCTTTTTTCTCGATGTTTCAAGGTTCCTCTTTTACAATTTTCACTCTGTTTAGAGAACTTCTTTAGTCATTATCACTGTTGTTGGGTGGGGGTGAGAGTTCTCCTCCCACATCCCATTCCACTAACATATGGGGGAGGGGCCCTCATTACCGGTCTAAAGAAATGAATTCTTGGTGTCCTAACTGGTTTTTGTGGATACCGCTGCAGGGTGATGTTGTGGTGCCATGTTACAGTCTTGGGAGGGTGGAAGTCTAGGCATCCCATGCTGTCTTTCTGGTGTGAGTAAGAAGGGGGCCACACGGGACGCCTGGGTGGCTCGGTTGGTCAAGTGTCTGCCTTCGGCTCAGGTTATGATCCCAGGGGTCCTGGGATCAAGTCCCGCAAGGGGCTCCTTGCTCAGCAGGGAGCCTGCTTCTCCCTCTGCCTGTTCGTGCTTTCTCTCTCTCTCTGGCAAATAAATAAATAAAATCTTAAAAAAAAAAAAAGGAATGGGGCCACAGTTATTTCTATGGGGTTTGCCTGGAACAGAACGGTTTATTTTCTGAAAGTTTTTGGTCTTGATAGGCTGCCTCTGTCCTGCTCTTTTGGCTAGTGATATCTGATTTTTGGCTAGTGATAATCAGACTGTTGGCTAGTGTTATCAGACTTTTGGGGCTTTTTGTTTGTTTCTTTGTGTCAGTTGGCCTTTCCAGGTTGTCTGTTTCTTCAGCTCCAAGTTTGGGATGTATCAGGCAAAAAGAAAGCCCAAGGAACTCATCATTGTGTCGTTCCTCAGGTCCTGGTGTCCCACATGGTCTGCCTTCTTATCTCTACCTTTCGGAGTCTTATGTTTGTCTTATATATAATGTCCAGGGTTTTTAGTTGTACTTAGTGGGAAGAATAGGGAGAAGTAGGTCTACTCCATCTTCCCGGAAGAAGTCCTCACTGTAGGTTTTTATGTACAATCTTTACTAAATTAGGTTAAATAATTCCTTTTAATCCTAGTTTTCTAAGAGTTTATTTTATAAAAAATCACAGATGTTGAAATTTAAAAAATCATTTTTCATCGTTGATTTGTTTCATTATATATATATTTCCCTCTTAATATCCTAATATGGGGGCTTATATTGAGAGATTTTTTTTGATGTGAAACATCCTTGCATTCCTGTGATAAACCCTATTTGATTATCTTATAGTTACATATTTACTGTTGGTTTTATTTAGTTAATATTTTACTTAGGGTGTTGTGTTTACTTTTATAAAGCATGGACATAAAACTTGCTTTTCTTGTATTTCCTTATTTATTTTTGTAATAAAAATTCCTTTGTACAATGAGTTGGGAAGCTTTTGTTCTTCATTCTCTTTTCTGGAACAACATATAGATGTATCTTTTCAAAGGCCAGCTTTTATTTCCATTAATTTGCCTTTAGCTCTCATTTTTATTATCTCTATTCTTATCTTTATTATTTCCTTCCTCCTTTCTTTGGGTTTGTTCTGTTCCCCTTTACCTAACTTTTGAGTTGAATGCCTAGCTCATTTTATTTATGTAGTTTTTTTGTTTCCTGAAAAGTGTATTTAAAGGTAAAAAATTTTCCTCTAAGTTCTGCTCTAATAATATCTAATAAATTTTGATATGTAGTGTTTTAGTTTCTGGTCAGTTCTAATTATTCTTTACATTCTTTATAATTTTGATTTTAACTCATGTTATTTATGAAAATTTAAAACTTTTAATTTTGTAATAATTTCAAATTTACAGAAAAATTATAAGAATTTACAAAAAAAATTCCTTTGACACTTTGTCTAGATTCAATAATTTCTTAACACTTTGCTATGTTTGCTTTCTTTTTCTGTTTCTGTCTCTCTAATGTTTTTTTCTAATCATTTCAGAGTAAGTTGCATACATCATACCCCTTTTCTGTTAAGCATTTTAATGCATTTCTTGCTCTTAGCAAGGACATTCTTTTATATAAATACAGGAGAGTGATAATACTCAGGAAATTAAACTTTGATATAATGCTATTATCTCATCCACAATACATATTCAAATTTCAGTAATTTTCTCAGTAAAGATCCTCATAGTCTCCCCACTCCCTTTATCCTTCTGCCCTGTGATCCAGAATCATGCATTCCAGCCAGTTGTCTTGTTTCTTTAGTCATTTGTAAATTGGAAGAACTTTTCATTTTCCTATTTATTGAAGCTTGATTAATAAATGAGCTTAAATAATTTTATTGTTCTGCTCTTTAAGTCTTTATTTTTCTATATGTCAGTTTTTGATATGGGTTTGTTAAAATCACCAACTGCAATTAAAAAAATCAACTTCTGCCTGTAGTTCTTTCAGTTATTGCTTTATAAATTGTGAGGCTGTATTATTGATTACATAGATACTTGTGATTCCTATTCCTTCTTGCTCTATTATTTCTTTTTAATTATATAAAAATCTTTTTTTGTCCCTTATCAAAGTACTTTTTTTAAACCTTAAGTTCCATTTTGTTGTGTATTAAGATAGTTGCCCAATTTTTGGGGGGTCATATTTGCCACCTGGTAAATCTTTTTCCTCCTTTTAATTTCAACCTTTATATATCTTCCTGCTTTAAGTGTATTTATTATAAGTAACTCATAGTTTGGTCTTTTTATCTCCTCCATTATCAGTGCCTCTGTCTTTTAATTGGTTAACTGCTGATATATTGAGACTTACTTTTGTAAGTCATTTCAAATTTTGTATTTAATGTATATTGTTTCCTTCTTTTTCTCACTTTCCATTTGATAGACTGATTTTTTTTCCTGCTGGATTAAAAGTTATATTTACTGGTTCTGTTCTTATGTTGGTTGGTTTTAATTTAAGACATACATTCATGTTTACTTACCTTTATAAATTTCTTAAATACCTTAATATTATATATTGACCCCAAATTCTTTACCATACTCTATGTCCTTCTGATTTTCTTTTTTAATGCATTTATTTTTAAATTTTTCTTCCAGCTTTATGGAGGTATGATTGACAAATAAAGATCATGTATATTTAAGCTGCACAGTGTAACTTTTTAAAAAAAGATTTTATTTATTTACTTGAGAGAAAGAAAGAGAAGGGAGAGGGGCAGAGGGGGAGGGAGAGGAAGAGAGAATCTCAAGCAGACTCTGCACTGAGCATGGAGCCCGATGTGGGGCTTGATCCCATGACCTTGAAATCATGACCTGATCTGAAATCAAGAGTCAGATACTTAACTGACTGAGACACCCAGGCGCCCCTACCCATTTACTTTAATACAGTCCTGGTTCTGTTGACAAATCACACTTATTCCTATATTCCTTATTGCAACTTCCTTAATTTGACTCTCTTCTTATTTGAGTAAAATCTTTTTTAAAAAGACCTTATTTATTTATTTATTTATTTATTTATAGTGCACATGAGTGGAAGGGGCAGAGGGTGAGGGAGAGAGAGAACCTCAAGCAGACCTTGCTCTGAGCCTGATGGGGGTGGGGGGGCTTGATCTCATGACCTTGAGATCATGACCTGAGCTGAAATCAAGAGCCCAATGTTTAACTGACTGAGCCACCAAGGTGCCCCTTAAGAGCGTTTTTACTATGGGTCTTTGGGCTCTAAGGCTTTGTATGCATAGAAATATTTATTATGCCACCTTATTTGAGTAACAATTTAGATGTATATAAAGTTCTAGGTTCAAGCTTCACTACTATAAAATATTGTTTTCATATATCCATCAATGTTATTGAAAATTGTGATGTCAATCTGATTCTTATTCTGTTGTAGGTGATCTGTTCTTTCTTTCCATGAACTTTTAGCAGATTTCTCTGTCCCATTATAATGATCCTAGCTGTGGAGTTTTTCTTACTGCTCCTGTTTGGTATTTTTTTTTTTTTTAAAGATTTTATTTATTTATTTGAGAGAGAGAATGAGAAAGAGAGAGCACGAGAGGGGGAAAGGTCAGAGGGAGAAACAGACTCCCCGCTGAGCAGGGAGCCCGATGCGGGACTCGATCCCGGGACTCCGGGATCATGACCTGAGCCGAAGGCAGTCACTTAACCAACTGAGCCACCCAGGCGCCCTCCTGTTTGGTATTTTTTGAGCCCTTTATTCTAAGGCCTTTTGGCTCTCTGTAATATTGGTAAATTCATTACTCACTATTTCCTCAAATATTTATTCTTCTCTTTTACCCTCTCTCTCTCTCACTGCAAGACCTCTTATTATCCCGATGTCAACCCTTCTATTTCTATCCTCCATTTTGCTGGACTCTTTTCTATATTTTCCATGCCTTGCTTCCTTCCTGCTCTCTTCCAGAGCCTTCTTTTGTCTTAGCTTCCTCCTCACTGGTTCTGCTTCAACTCTATTCGTCCTGCTACTTGTGTCACCCACAGTATTTGCCACATAAACTGTTATCATTTAAACCTTTAATATTATCTCTTAATTTTTATGAATTATCGGTTTTGCTTTATATTGTTGGTATCTTCTACTATTTTGTTAAGTGTATTTACCACCTTACTTTACGTTCTTGTTTCATCTTTTTCTCACTTCTGCATTAAATAGTATATGGTGTTCAATTTGTTATTTCTGTTTTGCAGCAGGTTTAGCCCTTAACTGTCTAATTCTGTTGGTCTGTGGGCTCACATCTCCATGGGGAGTAACAGCTAGTTTGTGGGGGTGATGTGTAATGGGGATAAAGGGCTGACTGTGAAGATCTGTATCCTTCCAGCTCCAGTCCCAGGAGAGAACTCAGGAACACTGTGACTCTCCCTAGTTGCAGCTATTCTATCAGTCAACTCTAAGGAATAGCACAACTGGGAGCTGGCAGGCTCTCTGGGAGCAGGGGCAGTGGTGGCAGGTAATGGAGAAGTGAATACCTGAGGCTAACACCTAGTGTCTTCGGTTCCTTGACCTAGCAAGGCACAGGGGCTGCTCTGATTTCTGTTTATGTGTAAAGGGGAGGCAGTGATGTCCCAAGGCAATTGTGAGGAGATAAGAGTCGAATTTAAAAAGGTCTTCCAGCAGTCTGCCCTCCCACTGCTGCTTCTATCCGTGGATGCAGCCCTCCCCACTCCCTACACACACAGGTTCAAGATGGCGGTTCTGTCTCTTGGCAAGTTCTAAACATTTTTTATTTGTTGTTGCCATTGTTGTTGGTTCCCCAAATGCTTGCTTCGCTTTGCTTCTATAGCCTTACCAAATTTAACTTTGGGTGAGGGAGTCGGGAGCCTGAACCTACTTATTTGTCATCTCAGCAGGAAATAGAAGGTTTATTTCTGGTTCTCAAAGGACAGAGTGACAGGTGAGCCCAATGGCTTGCAGTCAGAAGCTTCCTGGTCACCAGAGTCTTAAGCCTGTGGTGTCATGCCTGCACCAAGGGTCTCTCTTCCTGGTGCCAAAGGGGGTGGCAAGTGGAAATTCTGATCTGTCTCTGCTCCAGTGACAGAAGAGAAAGGAGACATGGAGATTCATGAGGTAAGGGTGTGTGTGGCATTGAGTAGGAGAGAGAGATGTTGGTGTTGAGCACTTTCTGTGTACTCCATTGAGCAGTTTCTGGGTGTACCTTTGGAGGTGTTTTACTTTGCAGACTCTAAGAGGAAGACTTCAGTGCTTCCTTTCCAGGAAGATACTTACTGGTTTTGGGGAAAGCTGTATGATGAGGCTACATCACTCTGATAGATGGTATTAGCCTTGTGGTCTTTAATATCTGTTTGGCTGTGTCTTCCTTTTCTCTAATTTAGAAGTATCTATAGGACTTAGGAGTTCTTTCAAATTAGCTCTTTTAAGCCACCCTAGCACCAGTATTCAGGACCCTCAAAGCAATTTGCTGCAGCCATCTCTCGTTGGTCGTGTGGCTTCCTATCTTCTCATTGACCTCTGCTCCCATTCCTCTCCTCAGTTTATCTTGGACGGCAGATAAATCTTCCTATGTGGCAACATTTGGCACAAGATATACAGCAAATGCTTGTTGAATTAATTGTGTTCTTTGTATTTGAAGGTTAAAAAAGATAGAAGGCTTTTCTCTGTATGGGCACCCATTCCATTTCTTCCCCCTGCTGCTCAGTAGCTTCTACCAGGAAGCACCTTCACTGGAAAGAGGTCTTGAGTGGGAGCAAACCAGGTCTGTTGGGGGGGCCCATGGGTTGACACCAATATTAAACCAGTTTTTTTTTCCCACGGGAAGATGAACTTGAGTTTATCTTATCCTTACTGTTTCTTTGGAATGTATTGGGTTTTGATAAACAAGGAATGTCAACTGTGTTACAAAGTAACATTTTTTTTTTAAGATTTTTATTTATTTATCAGAGAGAGAGAGAGAGACAGAGGCAGGCAGAGGGAGAAGCAGGCTCCTTGCTGAGCAAGGAGCCCGATGTGGGACTCAATCCCAGGACCCTGGGATCATGACCTGAGCCGAAGGCAGAGGCTTAACCGACTGAGCCACCCAGGCGTCCCGACAAAGTAACATTTTTAATTATAGAAATGACCCCTGTTTGGTGAACTATGTCTGCATGAGGAAGGCTGAGTAGGCATTTAAGTTTGTGGGCCTATGTGACAAGAAATACGTAAAAACCTGTCAGGAAACACAGACCTTGGATTCTGTGTATGGTGTTTCTTGAAACTGAATGTGCCTGTTGGCTTGGAATTCACATTCACAGGCTTATAAGACATGGTTCCTGCAATTTATGAAGGTTTTCTTATTCTGGGATAGCTCCTATCCACTCCTGTGGTCTTGTCTGTTACAGCCAAGCATGTCCCCATGAGATGAGAGGGCAGGAAGCAATACCTAAATTACTGTAAAGACTCCTGAGAAGACATGTTTAATGCCATCAGGCTGATAAACAAGAATGCTGTTTCATGTCCTATATCCTTCTACAAAGCTAAGCAAACCAGGTTCCAAGTTCTAATCTAGTATTCACTACTGCCTTTTGAGTGTGCATATTAATTTGAACCAAAGACCACAGCTGAGTTACACAGTGGGCATTTCAGGGTTGTTTTTTTCCTATAAAATAACTTTTTCTTTGTTGCTGAAATGTTATTGTAAATAAACAAGTAATAACTAGAAGACCATATAGTGTTCTTTGACCAAAGCCTTAAAATTCTTTTACAGCATCCAAATTTCTCTGGACAGAATTGGAACAAAAATGAAATCATGGTTAATAATAAAATGTTACATTTGTGTAATGCTTTGAATTTTCCAAAGTGCTTTCATGGACATTTTTTTGACTTTGTCCTACTTTCCCTGTAGCTTCTCTCCTCTAATTTATCATACCTATAAAAACTTGCATTCAAAATCCATTTCTCCAATTTTGAACCCACTACTCAGTCAGTACTCATGTATGCCGTTACAATTAGAAACAAAGGAGATAAGATCAATGAAATGCCTCAGAGCAAAAGACTTGGTGGGACTTGAAAACTGGACTTAATTTTCTGGTTTGGACAGTTGAGTGGACAGTGGTTTAATCAACTGAAAGAGGAAATACAGGGGGAAGGCATTTTGGGGAAGGATTTAGGGCATGTTTCATTAAAGATCTTAGGAGAGGTGAGTCTCCACTATTTTCACACAGAGTTATCCTACTCTGCTCAAGAATTTCCTGTGTTCATGTCTGTTGGGAAGACAGGAAAGCCAGAAGATGGTCTACCTAATAGATCAGCCAGGCCACATGGATTGGGTCAGGAGGAAAGGAAGCTCAGGATTGAGCAATGGTTTATCAAGTACATATCAGAAAATGCCCAGCTGGCACATGAAGGAGCAACGACTGGCCTTGGGGGACCAAGATCACAGTCCATACCCAGTGAGGAATCTGGACCATCTCACAGCTATCGACGTGATCACCTCTGAAGGAAGAACATAGACTGTTACACGCTTCTGATCACAGTTGGCAATAAGAGATAGAGAGAGTAACAGACTGGTAAATTAATTCTTAGATCTGCTTTTTCTTTTTTTTCAATTCAACATGGGGCTCGAATTCACAACCCTGAGGTCAAGACCTGAGCTGAGATCAAGAGTTGGATGCTTAACTGACTGAGCCACCCAGGCACCCCTTAGATCTTTTTTTTTTTTTATCAAGTTCTCATGGCTGGTGACAAGGTAGAATGTGCTTGTCTAAGACATTTACCTTGAAGCTGTGTCTCAGATAGCCAGTTTAGAGTCTCCTGGGGTACTTGATGAAAAAAGCACATTTCTGGACCCCCTGACCTGCTGATTCAGAATCCTGGGGTGAGACTGAGAATTTGCATTTAAGCTACATCCTAGAAATTCCTATGTACACTAAGGTTTAAAAAGCATGGGTAAGCTGGTTGGGTTAATTATGAGTTATTCTTATCAATGAAAAATTACACCAAATATGAATTAACTGGGCAACTGGACATTCTTTGGTTCGAGACTGCTGGTGCAGCTTTATCTAATCCTTCCCGGTTGCTCTACTATCTTATCTACACTTACTATTGAAGTTTTTCATTAAGTCTTCTTTCTGCTGGTACAAAGGAAAAATGTCTTTGTTTCACTTTTAGTTTTAATTTTTAATTTACATTTTCTAAGATATTTTAGCTTTAATGAAAATGCTTCTAAAGCATGCTCAAAGGGTGGTCCCCAGATTGATAGTTTGAAGAACTTCATGAATTGTATGTCAGTGGAGTTCAATGAATGTTAGCATTTACATGTACAAGGTCCCTCGGAAAAGGTAAAAGAAGATACCATCATGTCCTGGAAGAACACACACTCCAATTATGTAGGCAAGACAAAACACACATTTGCACTATGGTGTTCAATTTTTTTTTTTTAAAAAAAGCATAAAGCACTTGCTATGGTCTAAATGTTTGTGTCTTCCCAAATTCACATGTTGAAATCCTTTTGCCTGATGTGATTATATTAAGAGGTGGGGCCTTTGGAAGTGCTTAGGTCATGAGGATGCTGCCCTCCTGAATGGGATTAGTGTTCTTTTTTTTTTCTTTTTAAAGATTTTATTTATTTATTTGACAGAGAGAGAGATAGCGAGAGCAGGAACACAAGCAGGGGGAGTGGGAGAGCGAGAAGCAGGCTTCCTGCCGAGCAGGGAGCCGGATGCGGGACTCGATCCCAGGACCCCAGGATCATGACCTGAGCCGAAGGCAGACGCTTAACAATTGAGCCACCCAGGCACCCGGATTAGTGTTCTTATAAAAGACACCTTCCCAGAACTCTCTCGGCCCTTCCACCATTTCAGGGCACAGTGAGAAGGCGCTGGCTATGAACCAGGAAGAGGGCTCTCACCAGAATGAAACCATGTTGGTACCCTGATCTTAAACTTCTCAGTCTCCAGAACAATGGGATATAAACTTCTGTTGTTCATAGGCTACCCAGTCTCTTGTATTTTATTATTGCAGCCCAACTGGATTAAGACAACTTTCTCAGTAAAAAATATTTGAGCGGGTCACCTGGGTGGCTCAGTCATTAAGCGTCTGCCTTTAGCTCAGGTCATGATCCCAGGGTCCTGGGATGGAGCCCCACATCGGGCTCCCTACTTGGCGGGAAGCCTGCTTCTCCCTCTTCCACTCCCCCTGCTTGTGTTCCCTCTCTCACTGTCTCTCTCTGTCAAATAAATAAATGAAATCTTAAAAAAAAAATATTTGAACACTTACATATGTTTATTTATTTATAAATTATCATAAATTATCCACATGTACTAGTAATATGACTTGATTATATGTACCATGACATACACAAATAGAAAGTTTAGGGGCACCTGGGTGGCTCAGTTGGTTAAGCGACTGCCTTCGGCTCAGGTCATGATCCTGGAGTCCCAGGATCAAGTCCCGCATTGGGCTCCCTGCTCAGCAGGGAGTCGGCTTCTCCTTCCGACCCTCCCCCCTCTCATGCTCTCTCTCTATCTCATTCTCTCTCAAATAAATAAATAAAATCTTAAAAAAAAACCAAATAGAAACTTTAAAAGTTGCCAAATATATATAAATAGAAATCCTAATATTTCCTTTCCATATTCTGAAGGATCTTGGGTGCATTCACTGCAGTGTGCACACTCCATTTTGGAAACCAGTGTTTCAGAAAACAATCTGTGCCGGGCGCCTGGGTGGCTCAGTTGGTTAAGCGACTGCCTTCGGCTCAGGTCATGATCCTGGAGTCCCGGGATCGAGTCCCACATCGGGCTCCCTGCTCAGCGGGGAGTCTGCTTCTCCCTCTGACCCTCCTCCCTCTCATGTTCTCTGTCTCTCATTCTCTCTCACGCAAATAAATAAAATCTTAAAAAAAATATATTAAAAAAAAAAAAAAGAAAACATTCTGTGCCTGTATACAATTGAGCACTAGGTTTTATATTATAGACAAAAAGTCCCTAGAGAGAAGAACAAACCTAGATTACCAGAACTAGTAAATGAATTGGATGAAATTAAGAAAACAAAATATATTCAATAAATAGATGAAATAATAGAAAGCATTTGCTTTGGGTACATGCTATAGGCTAGTAAGACGTAGAGAACATAAAAGAAAAATGAATGTACCAAGGAGAAAGAAACCCAAGACAGAAATTTAAACACTACCTCCTCTGGTAAAATGGTTTCCTGCCCACAGGTGGGTCTTTGCTGACATCTATGGGCTACAATTTGCCAGTGATTTTACTTAAGGATTTTACTATGCTTGTTTTTTTCCCTCTACTTAGAAAAAAAAAAAAGTTATAAAAATTAGGTGTTTATACATTCATTTCTGTTTGTCAGTGACTTGAAGATTGGAAAAATTTGTCTTTATTGACTTACGGGTTGGCTGTGTTCCTGAAAGTCTTGAATCATATTTTAAATAAGATGCATTCAACCATAAGCTTTGTTGGAAAGAGACTGCATCTGTCTTGTTCACTCTTATATCTCTGGTACTTCAAATAGTATCAGATTCATGGTGGATATTAAAAAATGTCTTCTGAATGGTTGAAATATACTTGAAAATCTTAGCATTTAAAGGCACTCTGTGATGAACCATTTAATAAAGTTAATAAGGTTAAAACCAATTAATATTCAGTAAATTATTACTTGGGTGAAACAAAGCTTTTAATAATGGACAGAATTATCCTTTAAGCAAACCAATGGGGATATGTGAGTTGAACGATTCAATGCAGATTTGTATCTGGAAGACACTCAGACATAGTCTCATACCCCTCTATCACAGATGAGGAAAAGCCAGAACTTAAGCAAACTAGAAAAAGCTTGTTCAAGACTACACTGTAGAGGCAGTTATTTCAATATGTAACAAATTATGTGTGATTATTCTTTTCCTGAAGGAGTTATTACAGGTTTTCTTAAAGTAACAAGCCTCTCTCTCTGCTAACCAGAAACTATTCAAGCCCTTGCCTTCCTTCTGGAGCAATTACTAAAAGTTCCTAGGGTTCTTTTCCTATGTATCCACATAGAATTTTTGGAGAAGTGTGGCAACAGCATTTTGGAATAGCTGTTGATTCCAGGGCCCAGAAAATTCCTACCTTTCCTCTATCCTTTTGAATTTCCAGCTCCCCCTTTCCTTCTACCACTTAGGAGTTCTGCCTGGTTACCATGTCACTTATTTGAATTCAGACTCATGGATTTAATATTTGAAATAATGTACCATTTTTATAAAAAGTGATACCTGTTTATTCCTAAAAATTCAAGCAATACAGGGCAAATATCAAGAGAAAATAATCACCTTGACTTCTTCCACTCAGAAACTATTGTTAAATTGTTATTATTATTATGGCTTGAAAAGGTCACTAGTATTCCAGGCATCCTCCGATTCCTAGGTGTAATGAGGGATAGATATATAGATATGGAAGTAAATGGGATAAAAGTTTAATTTTTACTCAAATAGGAAAAAAATTGAATGACACTAAAGAATTGCTGAAGTCCAGATAAATATTTCTTCGCCATTGATAACACTAACTTCTAAATTATTCCTGTAATTTGAGAAAACTTTATAACAAAATTTAACCTAATAAAACTCTTCCAAATACACCCAATTTGACATGTGCATAAGTGTCCACTGTAGCAAAAACAAATGAACCAAGCAAAAGCAAGACAAACACACACACACAAAACAAACCACAATCCAGAAACCAACCTAAAGTCCATTAGGATTCGAATGGATTAATAAATTGTGGTGTACACACTACAGCATTTTATTTACTTATTTATTTATTTATTTATCAGAGAGAGAGCCCATGAGCAGGGGGAGGGGCAGAGGGAGAAGCAGGCTCCGTGCTGAGCAAAGAGCCCCATGTGGGACTCGATCCCAAGACCCTGGGATCATGACCTGAGCTGAAGGCAGACGCTTAACTGACTGAGCCACCCAGGTGTCCCCACGCTACAGCACTTTAAATGGATGAACGTGAACACATTGATCAAACATGAATAAGACTAAAAAATATAATGTTGACCAAACAAAAAGTTGTAGAAGAATACACATAGTCAGATGCCATTTTATAAAACTCTGTGTAAAACAATACTTGATAATGTTTAAGGATTCACAAATGTTTAGTAAAAGTATTAAAACATGCATAGTAATGATAAAATTGACTTCATGCTGGGTCGTTACATCTGGCGAAGGAGTAAAAGAAATGGAATGGTCCAGAGACATCGACTGTGTTATAGACATTAATATCTTAAAAATAGATTTGAAACAAGGTAAAATATTAAGATTTAATAAAGTTTGATGTTTGGGCAGTGGATATCCATTAATCTTTATGTTTAAAATATTTCATGATTAAGATACATTAAAATAAAAATCATAGAGATGAGCAAACTAATGGATTTTAAAAAATATTAAGCATAGAGACAAAGTCAGTTGTTATTACCCAAAGAACTAGACATAATTAATAATACCTGATTATGTTAGAACTAGACAGAATTAATTTAAAACTTATTTTATTATCTGTAAAGCGATTATAAGAATAAAAAGTTTGATTAGAGAAGCAGATATTCTGTAATTGATAGCATGAAGGAACTGGAGTATATTTTATGTTGTTATGGGTAATATTTTATTTTTATTTTTATTTATTTATTTGAGAGAGGGAGAGAGAGAGAGAGCACAAGCAGGGGGAGAAGGAGCAGGGAGTCTGATGCGGGGCTTGATCCCAGGACTCTGGAATCATGACCTGAGCCGAAGGCAGACGGCTAAGCAACTGAGCCACCCAGGAGCCCTTGTTATAGGTAATAAACATTTCTAACACACAGAACATACAGGGAACAATACCCATGTACCCACTATTCAAATACAGTTGTGCTCTTTGTACCTAACTTCAGTGCTGCCTTTCTTTTCTCTCCTGAATGCAATTACTGATTTAAAATTAGTGTGTATCAGTCTTCATTATGTTTTGAGAATTGTCCTCATGAAATATGTACATTTAGTTTATTTTAATGGTTGTTCAATATTATATTATGTGAATACAACATAATTTTATTCACTTGTTTAGCCACGGATGGGTACCTCCTGATTACTAAAGATAAACAAGGTTGCAATGAACATCCTTATGTATATTTCCTTGTGCACATAGATGAGAGATTCTCTAAGGCTCTGGGACACATAAGTTGAAGTAGAATAGTCGGGTTGTAGGATATTTGCACCCTTGAAATTTATTCAACATTACATATGTGAAATAAGTGGTTGAAATAAGCAGGAAAACTACTTAAACTTTCCACCATAAGTGTATGCAAATTCTGGTTTCTCCCCATCTCTCCATCAGCCCTTGGTATCGCCAGGCTATCTACAGTGAGATAATAAATAATTATTCTATACTTTATTCCAACAGTTTTACTTATTCACATTAGATCTTTAATTCATTTGAAATTTATTTTTGTATGGTGTGAATTAGGCTTCAGATTTTCACCTCTAGTGGACATAGCCAATTTTCTTAGGACCATTAGCTGACTTGTGCTGTAGTTCTCAAATTATGGCCAGAGGGTCTCTGGGGAAGAGAGATTCTTTTTTTTTAAGATTTTTTATTTATTTATTTGACAGAGAGAGACACAGCGAGAGAGGGAACACAAGCAGGGGGAGTGGGAGAGGGAGAAGCAGGCTTCCCGCCGAGCAGGGAGCCCGATGCGGGGCTCGATGCGGGGCTCGATGCGGGGCTCGATGTGGGGCTCGATGCGGGGCTCGATGCGGGGCTCGATCCCAGGACGCTGGGATCATGGCCTGAGCTGAAGGCAGACGCTTAACGACTGAGCCACCCAGGTGCCCCTGGGGAAGAGAGATTCTTGAGATTCTTTTATAGGGTCCGCAAGGTTAAAGCTATTCATAATACGAAGATGTTATTTGTCTTTTTCACTTTCACTCTCATGAGTGAACAGTAGAGTTTCCCAAAGGCTACAGTGGCATGTGATGACATCATTACTTTAACAGTTAATAAATTGCGTGCCGTGTATTGTACTTTCTAGGATTTTCTAAGGCAGTGAGTTTAGAGTATAAATACGTACATTTTAAAAAATTAACTCAGTTTGTTTTCACTACTCTATTGTGCTCCAACCAGCTCTTTTCAGTTACATCTGCTATAGTCTCTGTAATCTCATTATCTTCTAAGAAATCATAATTTTTAAATCCCAAAGATTTTCCTGCACCTATACATAAATACAAGAATTAAGTTTATCTTGTTTTGCAACAATATTAAAATATTTTCCAAACCATTTTTAATTTTCAAAATTTTATATGAAATGTATTATTTTAGAATTGAATATTTTATTCTAAAATAAACACTATTTATAATACATTTTCTTGGATTTAAGGATGGATTGTTGGCTTAAAAAAGGTATCAGAAGACTTTTTTTTTCGAGAGAGAGAGCTCATGCATGGTGGGGTGTGGTGGGGAAGGGCAGAAGGAGAATCTTAAGCGGGCTCCATGCCCAGCATGGAGCTGGACACGGGGCTTGATCTCAAGACCCTGAGATCATGACCTGTACTGAAATCAAGAGTCCGAGGCTTAACCGACTGAGCCACCCCTGTGCCCCTAGAGGACACATTTTCTCAATCTGTGTCTATGTTGCCTATGTCTGCAAAAGATGAAACCAATATATCAGCAAGTTCTCTAACTCATGGAAAGGGGGAATATGTTTCAAAAGAAACTGGGGAAAATTGTAACTATGAAAAAAATGTCAAAAGGTACCCCTTCTTCAGCTTTATAGATGTCAACAATTTATCTTATTGTGTCTGATTCAACAGAATAGTTTCAAAAACTAGTATGGTTCTGATTAGGTTGTAGCATTATTTTAGGTCCAATCGTTCAGTGTTCAAAGAATAAAGGACTTAAATGTTTTAAATGTAGATGTTAGAAAGTCTGTAAAAGCCTCTTACAGGATAACTTATCATATTGCCTTGGCTGAAGGAGCTCCTACAATAATAAAAAGACTAATGAAACCTTGTCTAGTTGCATTGCTTCATGAATGCCTGCCTGATGAAAAGACAGTATAAGAAAGCATAGTTCTACCACTTTCCAATGATATTAACTTGTCAAATTAAAGATTTAACTGCAAACATAAAGACTGAGTTAATATCTCATCTGAAAAGTTGTACCCTTGCCTTACAAATGAGCAGATCTGTAGATGTGTCTGGACATGCTGGTTGGCTTGTACTCATTTGGTATCATTGCCAACTAATCATTGATCATATTTTATGTGCATGCTTGGCAACATACACAGGGCTGCAAAACATTAACAGTGTTGTACCACCTTTTTTGAATCTCATGGTTTTTCCTGCAACACCTGTGTTGACATTTGTACCGAAGGCGTGAGAACAATGGTGGGTAATATTACTAGTGCCTTGGCATGAATCAAGTTAAGAGTGTCAAATTGTTTTAGCATTCATTATATTCTTTATTATGACACCTCCACAGTTTTTAAAAAGTCAGTTTCCCTAGAGAGTGTCTAGTGAAGGAATAAGAATTATTTTTATCAAATCTCAACTCTTAAGTACATTTTAAGAAATATTCTGGGATGAGATGAGAAGTGCCCATTAAGCTCTTCTGCTGCATGCTAATATATGGTGGTTGTCTCTAGGGAAAACTTTGAGTTGCAAGCTGAACTAGCTACTTTTTTCATGGAACGCTTTTTTTTTTTTTTCCACTTGGAAAAACAAACAACTGACAGAAAATTGGTTATTCAGGCTTGGGTATATGGGAGACACTTTCTTGAGTATGAACAAAGGGAGACCATCACTTCAAGGAAAACAGCTGATTGTATCTTTTGCCAATGATAATATTTAAGCTTTTGAGTGAAATTAGAATTTTGGGAAGCTTGTATCTGCTACCATGGGGTACTTAAAAATTTTCTGATGAGATCAGTGACAATATTAATGAATATGATTTGAAAAGATAGTGTATAAAGTGTGTTGACATTTCAAATATCTGCATAATTCAGTGAACTGATATTCTCTAATGATCAATGCACGATTGTTGCAGAAGCCTGTATGGGCAAATAAATCCTTTTAAAGTGCAGGATAGGTCAATGGATTTCAACGATTTCCTGTCATTTATTCCCTGAATCAGAAACTTTAGATTCACATTCTTACATTTCCTTCGAACCCTTCATTTTATTACTCAGTACTTAGTGTAAATTCCACCTCTCAGACAGCCTTAAGTATATTCTCTCATCTTCAAGACTATTTGTAATGTCTTCATTTAGAGCTTTGATAATTTTACTTGTTTTATAATGAATGTCAAATCTCTAACACAGCAGAGAAGGCATTTCTTGATCTTGCTACTGCTTACCTCTCCTGTATCTCCCTGTTTCACTTTTTTCCCCAGTCAGTTAATCTGATTATAGATATAGATCTTTATGAAAACATGCTGATTCATGACTGCCTGCCTTTACTTTCTTGTGGTTTCTTTTGTCTGGAATGTTCCCCTTCTACTGCGTACTTGGAAAATTCCAAGTTACCTCTATCAAAATTCCATTCAGATGTCTCCTTCTCCAGGAAACTTTTCTTGACCTGCTTCATACCAGTAAGAGTTCATCCCTTTATTTTTCTGGGTTACTTTGTATTTTTTTTTCTATTGCTGTACATATCCTTCTGTAATGCGTTGGCTCTCTGTAGAATTCTTGTTACAGAATTATCTTTTGGTTTGATGATGTTTACACACACACACACACACACACGTATTTTAAAGATTTTATTTATTTATTTGAGAGGAAGAGTGAGAGAGAGCACCAGTGGCGGGAGGGGTAGAGGCAGAGGGAGAAGCAGACTCCCCATTGAGCAGGGAGCCCCATGCGGGCTCAATCCTGGGGCTCCAGGATCATGACCTGAGCCGAAGGGAGATGCTCAACCGACTGAGCCACCCAGGTATCCCGATGTTTACCTATATTGAGTAATCCCATAAGAAACAGGCCTGTGAAACCCCCTATTGGACTTCCTAAAACAGTATTGTTGAGAGGCTCACTTTTTAAAATAGGAACTTGAGAAATTTCCTGGTCTTGCTTTGGATTTATTTTATATGATAGTCACTGTTAACACCATTTTGAGTTGGTTGCTGGAAAATTTCATCCCAAAATTATTGCCTACCTCTAGATTTTTGTGATCTAAATTAGCTTCATTTTAGACTCTAGTGAGGTGTCTTGCTTGATGTGAACTGAAGTCTGGTAAAGTCCATTTTCCCATATTGATACTGGGGAGCAGTTTGGGAACCACTAATGTGCAGAACTTGCAGCCTGAAATCAGTAAATCTCCTGTTTTACAATCCACCTGTTGCTCTCTGGAGGATACATAGATGGGTGATGCTCGGTGTTTGAGAAGCTTAGGGAAGCCATATCATTGTGTTTTCTCTTCTAATATATGCAATATTTTCCCCTTGGAAAGGGGTTGTTGGATAATTTTCGACTTTCCCAAGAAGCTAATTATTTTTTCCATTATTTGATAGATTTTTTTTCTCCCTTCCTGTGTAAAAACATGGGTTAATTGTGAAGTGGAAAGTGACGTATCCAAGAGGATCTAGAACCTCAAACTCCAGCTGTTTTGGTGCAGAAGCTGCACATTTCTTTTTTTTTTTCTTTTTTAAAAATTAGATTTGATTTTTAATACAACCAAAAAGACTAGAAAAAGTTACCATAGGGTTAATTAGAATTAATGTCTAAGGTCTGGTAAAAAATGAGACATAAACGGGGAAACAAAATTTAAAGCTGCTGGGAAAAAAAAGAAACACTGTTTCAGGGTTAGTTTACTGTTTCCAGTGAGCCTGCAATTCATGAAGGTGCAGTATAGACTATTTTTGAATAACCCAGATCATATAACACAATTCTTTTTATTTTCCTCAAAACCTCTTCTTAATATTTATGATTTTCTGCAGTTGAGGCCCCACACTGGGTCATAACACTGGAATGTAACTGTTTACTTCGATGTCTTTGTGAAATGCATTCTGCTATCTACACGATATTTCTCATTTCTTGTTCCTTCAGCTTTGTGTATATGTAAAACACGCCATAGTGGGATTACATGTTGAATGCCAGCACGTTCATTTGTACCTCACGCTCATAAAACACATCTTCCAACGTCTTTCCTCTGCTGCCATCACCCACGGTCTCAAACAAAGGCTTATATCCTCCATAATGGTTGGCTACTCTCCTCATCTGATCAGTCTTCTGCTTGAGCCAACAGGTGCCACTCCTCAGGACAGAGCTCGCTACAAATCGGGTAGAGGGTCTCCCGGTCATCTTTACTCAGTTCAATGCCAAAAGAGTTAAAAGTGATAAAAGCACCTTTGGTAACCTCAAACTCAAGAATGGAATGCATAATTTCTGCTGTGACATCACCATGATTCTTACAGAATTTAGAGAATGCCTCGAGGTAAGATTTGTACAGTTTATTGTACAGTAATTCAATATTCAGTCCATCTAGGGTATTTTCAGACATATAGTCCATACAGCTCCGTGCCCTCAAGCATAGGGAAGGAGATCACAGCCAAGTTAGGCTGAAACAGCTCTGGATCCTGGTCACCTCCTGAAGATTTGCTCTAGATTGGAAAAAAAAAAGTGCTACCAGTTATGAGGAGTTATCAGAAAGAAATCTATCAGCCGATAGTCAGGGTTTTCATGACTAGTCTCCTCTGGTTTTCAGTGGCTTTCAACACAGCATGCTCAGCCCCGCTTTTACAGCAACAGTGAATCAGTGAGATAACCCCAGTAAACCCAGGAAACAAACCCAGCCTGGGAGAAGGAGAGTAGGCTGCTGAGTTCTTGACTTAAAAACAAGGCCCTGGAAAATTGACCAGGTATACAGTTTCCATGGGAGAAAACGCTGATCAGTTTGTATGTCTTTAGAAGTAGGAAATTTAAAGGCTGGGAGTCTGCTGCTTGTTTCTTAGAGAACTGGTGTGGCTACACTGTGGGTATCAAGGAAAGGAGATTCCTTTGGAAGGTGCCCTTAAATTATGATGAGGTCCTCATCTGGAGGATATTGGAAAATGAAAACTATTGTCCATCATGTTCAATGGAGCTCCTGTTTTTATTGATTCCAAGAGATTATTATTAACTCACATGAATCCAAGACAGGAGTCTCAAATACATAGTTGGATGGTGGGGGAGTTGGAAAGAAATTAACCAAGGTTCCTAATGCTTTAAATGTTCATAACATTTAAGAAAAATTCCAGGCTGGGATAAGGTCAAAGTATAGGATCTGTGAACCTGAGTTCCCTGCCACCCTTTTTTCCAGAGACTGCAGAGAAAAATTCCAATCTGTAAGTTACACAATTAGGTTAAGTAAGTTAAAGAAGTTAGCCTTCAGAGGATGGAATCTTTTAATGATTTTCTACTTGGAAAAGTTGTCTTCTTTTTTTTTTATTCTTCAAATTTTTATTTAAATTCTAATTAGTTAACATACAGCGCAAAATTGGCTTCAGGAATAGAATTCAGTGGTTCATCACTTACATACACCCCCCCCCAGTGCTCATCACAAGTGCCTTCCTTAATACCCATCACCCACTTAACCCACCCCCCACCCACCTCCCTCCATCTATCCTCAGATTGTTCTCTATCGTTAAGAGTCTCTTATGGTTTGTTTCCCTCTCTCTCTCTCCCCCCTCATATGTTCATCTGTTTTGTTTCCTAAATTCCACATTTGAGCGAAATCATATGGTATTTGTCTTTCTCTGCCTAATTTTTCTTAGCCTAATACACTCTAGCTCCATCCCGATAGTTGTGAATGGCAGGAAAGTTGCCTTGCAAATTAAAAAAGTATAGACTTATTATAAAACCTTAGTTCAAAAGTAAATACTATACTCTGATAAATGTAAGATGAAAAAGTACAAACTCATGTAAAAATAACTAAGTTATAATGAATGCTTAAACAGTATTGTTTTTTTTAAAAAATATACTTCCTGTTCCTAAAACATTTTTGTATGAAAAATGGGAAAATATAATCTGGTTTAATTTCCTCAGTGTCTTTGGTAAGTTATGAAATAAAAATCAGATATGCAACTGGACTGTAGACCAATAATAAGTGGTCATAAAAAGACTAAAAATTTCTCTGCAGTGGGGCACCCAGCGGGCTCAGTCGGTGGAGCATGTGATGCTTGATCTCAGGGTCGTGAATTTGAGCCCCATGTTGGGTGTAGAGATTGTTTAAATAAATAAACTTAAGAAAAAATCTCTCTGCACTAAAAATCTAAACTAGTACGTAGAGGATTACTCAAAAAAGTAAATTCAAGAGAACTTAATTTTAATCTAAGCTTATTTAATATTCTTGAGCTGGGTAAACATTTTCATAAGTTAAATTATTTTGTGCATTTTGAGTTTAAATTATGTCCCTGCTCTGATTTCATCGTGTATAAAATAAAAATGCAATCATAGCATTTCTGTCCATATAAAACCATGCCTTTTTTTTTTAAGTATACTTTTTTTGGGGGGGCAGTTTCAGGTTTACAGAAAAATTGAGTGGAAAGTACAGATAGTTTTCATATGTTCCCTCACTCCCTACCTTCTCCCAAATTCCTCTGTTAGTAACATCTTGCACTAGTGTCCTATATTTGTTACAACTGATGAGCCAATGTTGTTACATTATTTTAAAAAAAATTTCATTCATTTTTTTGAGAGAGAGAGTGAGAGAGAGATCACGAGCAGGGGGAGAGGTAGAGGGAGAAACAGACTCCCTGCCAGACAGGGAGCCCAGCATGTCTTGATCCCAGGACCCTGGGATCATGACCTGAGCCGAAGGTAGACCCTTAACTGACTGAGCCACCCAGGCGCCCTGTTGTTGCATTATTAAGTAAAGTCTGTAGTTTTACATTAGGTCTTTGTATTGTACATTCTATGGGTTTTGGCAAATGTGTAATTATATTTATCCACCATTTCAATATCATACAGAATAGCTTCACTGCCCTAAAAATACCCTGAACTCCATCTATTCTTCTCTGCTTCCCTCTTTCCCAGTGAACCCCTGGTGATCACTGATCTTTTTACCGTCTTTTTACTGTCTCCAGTTTGACCTTTTTCAGAATGTCCTATAGTTGGGAATCCCAGTATGTAGCCTTTTCAGATGACTTCTTTCACTTAGCAATATGCATTTAAGTTTCCTCCATGTCTTTTTGTGGTTTGATAGCTCATTTAAAAAAAATTGCTTAATAATATTCCATTGTGTGAATGTACCAATTTGTTTATCTATTTACCCACTGAAGGATATCTTATTACTTACAAGTTTTGGCAGCCCCCATCTTTTCAAATTGAAATGCTACATTAAGTGGAATGTCCTAAATTTCATTCACTTACCTTATAAAGCAGACTTTGTTATGTCTTAAATTAATGTCTAGAGGTATGTAAATGTAGTCATGGGTGCTCAAACAGAGATACAATTTAAATATTCAGTATCACAGATGACATGGAATCCTCATGTTACTCCAATTATAGTATCTGGTAAAAGTTAAGGTGTCATACTTCTCAGACAGTTTTTTTAAAAAAAGATTTTATTTATTTATTTGAGAGAGAGAGAGCTTGTGAGCACAAGCAGGGGGAAGCACAGAGGGAGAGGGAGAAGCAGACTCCCGGCTGAGCAGGGGCGCTGGAAGATGTGGAGCTGGATCCCAGGACCCTGGTCATGAAATGAGCGGAAGGCAGATGCCTAACCCACTGAACCAACCAGGCATCCCACAGACAAATTTTTAATATTAATGGTGACTATATTTTTCTTTAAGATTTTTATTTTTTTTAATTTGACAGAGAGAAAGAGAGAGAGCACAAGCAGGGGGAGCGGCAGGCAGATGGAGAGGGAGAAGCAGGCTTCCCGCGGAGCAAGGAGCCTGATGCGGGCCTTGATCCCAGGACCCTAGGATCATGACCTGAGCCGAAGGTTGCTTAACCAACTGAGCCACCCATGAGCCCCGATTATATTTTTCTTTAATATTAACCTAATGTAAACTTCTAAAATCTCTAATTGACTTTGGGACCTTGGTCTGGTATCTTCTGCCTAAATGGTTGCTGCACTTGAGCATGTGTTTCACTTCTCAGATGTCGGTTAACATTTTTCACGATTGTCATGACAATTGTAGACAATTATAAAAACAGTAAAGAGAAGAGCTTACATTTCTAACAGCCCTTGTGTCACTTTCTGCTGAAGACACTGTGAAATCTTTAAATCTAGTTAATACCCAACTAACATTTTTCTATGGGAATTCAAAGCTATACTAATGATATTCATTGGACTGTTAGAACAATTCGCGAAAGACTTAAGGTTTCTAAATGCTGAGGTTGTTTTCACATTCCATTTAATATCAAGGGAGGAATCTTTGTGCTATGTGAGGCAATCTGTGTTGAGCAGCTGGACAGTTGGAGTTGAAAATCTTCCTAAATGTTCAGGATATGGAATTGATCTGATTTTAGGGAATGGGTGTTTCCTTTTCTTTCTTTCTTTTTTTTTTTTACCCTAGAGAGAAAAAGAAAGAGGTTCCTGTCTTGCATGTAGAACTTATTTGCTCTGCTTTATTCAGCATGGCTCTGTGTTTGTACCAGTCTCCAAGAGTAGCAGTCTTCAAATTGGGGTTTTGTATTTTTGGGGGTATCAGAAGGCTTTCCAAAGGGGACATAGGCACAGAAAATTTTAAGGGAATCTAGACCCACAACATCCGTGTGCACACTCTTGAAAAAGTGATGTGCTTAATCAAACGCTTGGTGTTTTAAGCCCCTTTTAAAAAAAAATAAAAGTGACATGCTTATGACTGCTCTTATAGTATTTAATCTTTTTCTCCCACATTACAAGAGGAAGGTGTACCACTTACGTATCCAAGATATAATTATGGTGCCTTGACCTGGGGATAAAATACTTCTGAGTACCAAAGAAAAGGACAGTTCAAAACCTGTAGCCACGAAGCCTCCTTTAACCACAACTTTGTGTCCTTCTATATTTCTGTTAAGGGTGCTGATCCTCAACCATTTTGCCCCTCAGGGGAGACACCTGGCAATATCTGCAGACAGTTTTTTATTGCCATAACTGAGGGGTTCTGGTTGGGGATCAGTGCTAGTGGGTAGAGGTGGGGAATGCTGCTAAACATCCTACAATGCACGGGATACCTGATAATGAAGAATTTATTCAACCCCAAATGTCAATAATGCTCCAGGTTGAGTAACTTTATATGTTAAGGGTGATATGTGGCATAAGAAATGGGGGAGTTTTGGCCTGTGTTACAATATTCTGGATTTGCATAATTCCTCAGTGGAAAAGTTGGAATGCTGAAAAATTGCATCTGATAACCTTGAGGCTTCCTTTTCTTTCTTTTTCTTTTTTTTATGATTTTTTTTATTTGAGAGGGAGAGAGTGCGCACTAGAGGGCGGGGGTGGGGGTGGGGCGGGCAGCGGCAGAGGGAGCAGGAGAAGCAGACTCCCCGCTGAGCAGGGAGCCCAAGGTGGGGCTCGTCCCAGGACTGAGTCACCCAGGTGCCCAGAAGGCTTCCTTTTCTAATTTTAAAGGATTAATGGCTCCTTAGCATTGGCAAGAAATACTGATGGTGGTGGTTTTTAAATTCCATTCAGGTGACAAATTCATGGCAAGGTTCCAATCCTTATCTGTTTTGGCATTAGAATATTCTCAATTTAAGGGCGCCTAGGTGGCTCAGTTGGTTAAGCATTTGACTCTTGATTTCAGCTCAGGTCATGATCTCAGGGTCGTGAGATTGAGCCCTGCATTGGGCTCATGATGGGTGCGGAGCCTGCTTAAGATTCTCTCTCTCCTTCTCCCTCTGCCCCATCTCTACCCTCACCCTCACTGGCACGTGTGCTCTCTTTCTCTCTAAAAATAAAAAAAAGAATATTCTCAATTTATAAAAATCGTGTAAAGAAATAGTAACTTGCAAGAGTTCCCTAAGAACTAACAAAGACCTACTCACTTGTCTCATCTGTACTTCATTTGCTTATGTTGCATGATTTGAGAGCAGTGAAGGCAAAAGTCTCGACATTTACTTCTGGCAGATCGACATCATATTTTGGAGTAAGATAAACACATACTGGGAGTACTTTAATATATGTTTTCTTGAACTTATTCTGACTTATAGGAGAAATATTTTTATGGACTTTTACCAAATATTACTGGATCATACAAAGACATTTTCCTATTTGGGTATAAGTCTATGATATACTGTTACTTCTCTGCTCATTTATTTGTTTTTATTATATACCACCAGATTCAGGTTAATCTGATGGAAATATTTTATGGATTCTGCTGTAAATAATTCACATAGCAATCAGAAATAGAATTTCTGTAAACTTACACTGGGTAATGATCTAATACCTTTTCTTCATTTTGCAGTTAATTTCCACAAAGTAGATTAAATTGTGTTCTTAAAAGCAGAATTCCACTTATCTGGGGATACAAAACAAAATGTTCCAAAATGTAGTCTTGGTTGTAATACTCTAAATTTTTTTTTAAGATTTTATTTATTTATTTGACAGAGAGAGACATAGTGAGAGAGAGAGCACAAGCAGGGGGAGTGGGAGAGGGAGAAGCAGGCTTCCCGCTGAGCAGGGAGCCCGATGCGGGGCTCAATCCCAGGACCATGCGGGGGCTCGATCCCAGGACCCTGGGATCATGACCTGAGCCGAAGGCAGATGCTTAACGACTGAGCCACCCAGGTGCCCCTGGTTGTAATACTCTAAACTCTAGAAATCCAGGTTCATTTATTTGGGATTAATTTCTCCCTCTTGGACGTTGATACACTGTTCTATACCTAACAAATGCATCATTACAAAATTAATCATTTTCTACAGTCAAATGAAATTACACACATACACATGCACAATAGTTTAGTGCCCATCTCTTTGTCATAATTTTTAAATGCACTTCCAAATGACATTTAAAAATGGGGAAAAGGTCTTTATTCAGAACCTATTGATTTTTAATTTCCAAATCTGTGGGTTTGTTTCTTTTTAACCCTAGTTTCATCCAATTTGAGTTTCACAAACAAGATGCCTCTAACAGGTATAAATATTAGTTATTTCATAAGAATTTTAAAAGCTTCTTTGGTATACTTCTAAGAACTGAGAAAGTGAAAGAAACTAATGTGTAAAAGTAGTTTTGCAAATCAGGTAGTTTCTAATTCTTTGCTTCAACAAATTGAAGAAGAACTCCACATTTGAGTTGTGAGATAGTATTTAATAATAGCTCACCATGTGAGTTTTGGCATATAACCAAGAAGAAATTTTAAAAATTGGGTGAAGTTGCTACAAACAAAATTCCTTCCATTCTTATACTTATTCTGTTTCCGTACTTTTACATGTGAATAAGATTTTTTAGTTCTTTATGTTAAAATATTTTTAAAGGAATAGAAATCATATGGAACTGGCTTCATAATAACAATAAATAACTTTCATCAACATGAAGTTGGGAAAATAAAGCCCCTATCCAACTCTGTAAGAGAAGCATTTCCAATTAAATAGTTACTTTTTAAAAATTTATATGTTTACTACTTTTATTTACTCAAATCTGTGTTATTTATATTATTTTGATCAATTATCTCTAATAATTATAGTACTATCTTAATTCATCTGACTTTTCAAACATTAGATCAGGAAATAAAATATTTATTTTAAGAACATATTTTGTTGCAAAGAAGCATGCTAGATGGATCAAGAAAAGATTTCCAAAACCAAAAATACATTACATTACAATGTTGGGCCAGGGTTGAGAAAAAAAATTCTACAGGGGGAGGAAAATGAAATATGAATTCAAAAGGAAAAAAAGGAGCAATGTAAAATTTCCAACTGTTAAGGAACAGGTTGTGCATTTTAAAAATTAGTGATGGGTGTCAACACATTATGGTAATTAGATTCCACTGGACACGTGACAAGGTGATTAACAGTTTTATTTAAATGTGTTAATATATGTGATGTGTTGGAAATTATATTCTTTGCAACTCTTTGGATCCACGCTGAGAATTTCAGGTCCACCTAAGCCTGTGGAAGGAGGCATATATTTCACAATTCTCTCCAGGGAGATGTGAAGGAAAGACCACTGAGCTATTATTCCCCCTTCTCATGTTCCCCTAATCGGAAATGGACAAACACTTGGAGGAGAGAACCTATAGGTGTCAGCAGAGAGATGAAGGAGTGGACAGTTTTTTCAGTTCTCTGTCAAAAGTCCTTCTCAAACTGAGGAAGGAAACACGAATGGAAAGACACACTAGTCTTGAAGCGCCCATTTATACAGTAAGTTCTTTAATTTTTAGCGATTCTTCCCCTACTGCAGAGACCCAATTTTTCCCCTCCCTCACAATTTTCATTCCTCCCCCATATTTACTTGAAGATGAGCATATTACCCCCTTTACTACCTGGGAAGAGAAAATGACCTGTGTGAGGCTAGCAGGGAAGTGGGAGTTAGGAGGTTGTAGAGCAAACCATTAGTCTTAAACTTGAAGTGGTATAAATATGTAAATGCCAGAACTGGGGCAAAATCGGGAAACAATGCAGGAAAAGAGGTGCAAGTCCCTGGCATTAGACGACTGCTGTCCTAGAAGTCTGTCCCAAAGCAGTGTCTTTCCTTTAATGAACCCTGCATCTGGGGACCACACCAAGTTTCTCTGACTCCAAATTTGCTCCTTGTATTTGCCTGGGGTGGACATCCCTTTTGATTACCCAATCACATCACTGCGTAGCACCATTTACACACTCACACATGCTCACTTAGAGTTTTGTTTGTTCGTTTATTTATTTATTTTGAAAGATTTTATTTATTTGAGAGACAGAGAGCACGAGTGGGGAGGAGGGGCAGTGACAGAGGGAGAGGGACAAGCAGACTCCCCACTGAGCAAGGAGCCAGACTTGGCGCTCAATCCTAGGACCCTGAGATCATGACCTGAGCCGAAGGCAGACGCTTAACCAACTGAGTCACCTAGGCGCCCTGTTTATTTGTTTTTAATCAACGCTGGGACCTGGTTTCCTCCCACTGAATCACAGAGGAAAATTTGGGGAATGCAAGAAGAGTTCTTGAAGTGGATCTCTTGGATTTAAGGTAACCATTTCTCAGGTGCCTGAGTGCCCTTCTGGTCCCTCTCCGAGCTCCTGGCTCAACTTCCCCTGACCATGTGAAGAAGTAGGGGAGATCCGAATGCAGGCCAGGCCTGCGGAGCTCAGCTCACAGGGGCTGGCCATCCCTGGTGGAGCCTGTCATTGGGCACTGGGACTCCGGGAAAACGCATACTGCAGATTTTGCAGTTCTCCATCTTGACTGCTTCTCAGACTGACCATCAGGATGAGTTTTTACCAGCCTCTTGCCACACCTCCTCCCATCCAAGCAGCAGCAGGAACTCTCTTGCATGTGCTGAGTCCCAAGCGGTGGCTTCTTGGCCACACCGTCTGCCTGCCAGGCTGACTTGCCTTCCCGAAGGGCATACTGCCTTCCATCCTCTAGCACATCTGCGAGTCACCCTAGCTTACGAGTGGCGGGATATTGCGAACCTCACCTATAAAGTGTGGGAAACCCACCAGTCAAGCTGAAGAGGCCTGGTATCCCCACTCGCTTTTACTCAAGCTTTTCATCTATATTATTCAAATTCCTCTCTAATAACCAGAGCACCTCGGACAAGTAGGCCAGCATTTATGTCCATGAGGATTATAAGGAGGTAGGAAGATGGCTTTGAGAAGGGAAGAGGAGAGGGTTTATACCTCTCCCTAGGCTGGAACCCTGGTCATGCTTAAGGCACCCTGCACAGTGCCCGAGTCCCTGGTCTGAGGCGGGATTTCCTTTCCCACTTGTCCCTCCGAACCTCGTCGCAGTCTGAGGGATCCAGCGTGAGGCCAGAGGGCTGTGTGACAGCGAAGAAGCCTGTGGCGCAAACGCAGCCACCTCACGTTAACGGGAACGAGTTATATACCCGAGCAAACGTGACGAGAACCGAAGGAATACATGTCCGACTCCAGGTAGTCTCCAGGGACCCTCCCCCAGGGCCTGGATTCCTCTCACTGATCCCGCGAGGACGAGAGCACTCGTACAGCCCCTACCAGTAGAGGGTCTAAGGGTCTGGGCAGGAACCACCCCCCCACCTCCCCCCCCCCGTCGGGGACAGACCCGCTCTCACTGCTCTCCCCCACCTCACTCCAGGGCGCCACGGAGAGACCCGGACAGAAACCTAGAGGCCCGTATCCCTTCCTCACTACCCCAGCTGGGTGATGCCCGGGGGACACGACTACCTCCCCAAATCTCACCTGCATTAGCGTCACCTGCGCGTTCTTCAGGTATTTGCGGAGCCACTGGATGCCCTCTTCCTCCAGGCAGGCGCTCAGGGACAATAAGGGACCTCCCATGGAGCCTCGGGTTTCCAGCCGCAGGACCGCTTCTGTCCAGGTCTTCCACCGGGCGCTGGCATTTCAGTGAGGGCCCTCCGAGGCGCGGAGCGGCGGGGCTCCCAGGGTCCCCCTGCGGGGGCTGCTGCCCTCACGCCCCGAGTCCTCCGGAAGCGCATCCGCGGGCTCGCAGGGGGCCTGGCTATGATTGGCTCCACTGAACGTCAATCAGAGCTCGGCGCGGTGGGGGCGAGGGGCGTCGCCGAGGGTCCCCACTGCTTAAAGCCGCTCGGGCTCATTCCCACCTTCTCTGGAGAAGCCGCTTCTCCGGGTTCCCTCAGTCACCGTCCCCGAGGTTCTCCCAGTTTGTGTGCGCTGTTCCTGCCCCCAGGGCCGGGATCCCGGTACTCCGCTTCGGCCCCCTGCGGTCTCAGCTCCCAGGCTCCGTCCCCCAACCCCCGGGGCGCGGGGCAGCCAGGCCAGGGATCGGCGGCCGAGAAGCACCCTGGCCTGGGAGGCCGGGTGCGGCTGCTGTGCGCACCTCTCCAAGCCCCGAGCGGCTGCTGCGCGGCCCATTAGTGCCCGCACGGAGGGAAGGGGGTGTCCAGGGCTGGGGAGGGAGAGAGCGGGACGAGGAGGAAGAGGCGGCCGAGTGGGGAAAGGGCGAGGGGAGAAGGTTGTGGGGGAGGAGGAGTGTTAGCAGCGAAAGCTCTTTCTTCTCTCGGTCCCGCTCCGGCGGCTTCTCACCTCAATTCCGCTCTCACCTGCTCACCTCTGCGGGTGAGAAGAGCGGCAGCGGGGTTTCCGGGAGCATTCTCGGCTTCTGGCGGGGCTGCAGCATGAAACAGGGACTTCGAATCTAAGTCCACTTCAGCTGAATGGATAAATGCAAAACTGGACTAATCCTGGCATCTTCCCCACTGCAGGTAGAAAAGAGGGACGTCATCTGTTCCTGAGTAGAAGAACTTGAAACCGCAGGTAGCGTGGACGTGGAAATGTGGGGCCGTGGGAATCCCCAGCACTGGCCACACTCCTAAGTCCACTTCCAAACCTCGTTCACGACCCTGAATGGAATAAGTAACATATAAATACATAATAAAAAGTATATATTTATATAAAACGTTTTATTTATAAATATGTAATACATAGTAATATAAATTTTTAATCATATATATAATATATAAATATATATATAATATATAAATATATATATTTAGTGGAGTGGAATAGAATAAAATAGACCAATGTTCAATGCCGATTACCATGCTAAATGACCATTAGATTTGAGATGGACTAGAATAAAATGGAACAGAAAATGTCAGCCTGCATCACAGGCAGTGAGCATAGCTATAGTTTCATGTGACATTTGTTTCTATTAAATGTATGTGCTTATGTTTGTCTGTGTTAGCACAAACTACAAAAAAGTTTGAAAAACACTGATCCTTCTCTTAGAACTGAAATTCTTGGTGCCCTTGCTCCCAAAGTAACCCAAGGCCTCCTCCCTGTGAGCCCTGCACTCCCCCCGCCCCACCCCTTAGACTCATCTATCCGAAGAGTGAGTTTTCTTCAGGACCTGGTAGGTGATAGAAAGGAGCTTTGCTCTTTCTTTCTGAAAATAGTCGTTAGTTGGGGGTACCACACAATGATCTACTCATCATTTTTCAGTTACACTGAATCCTTTTTCAAGCAGAAAAAATGGAATTGACTGTTGAATATCTTCCCACAAGGGAAATGCAAGCCTGATGGCACTACCATTAAGTTGCAACAAACAGTGAAAGGGAAAAATAATTCTAATCCTACGGGAGTCTTTACAGAATATGAAGAGATGATATATCCCCTCCTCATTTTATGAGACTAGTATAACCCTTATACTAAAAACTTGACAGGGACCCTACAAGAAAAGAAAATTATAAGTCAATCTCACCCATGAATAAAGATTAAAAAAAATCCTAAACACAGTTCACAGGGACTTTCACACAGGAAAAATAAATCTCGCACTCAAATAAAAGAGGAAATCATTAATTTCTTGGGAAAGCTGAAGGTCATGCAGTAGCACTTTCCTTCCAAGGAAAAGAAAGGAGAAAATGCAGACATCTAGAAGAGGAAAAAAAAAATCACACAGCTTCCATATGTTTCTTTAAAAAAATGTCTTGGGGTGATGGGTTGTGGATCTCTGTTACTGCAAAAAGCAACACAGAACCTCTGTGTTCTGCATTGTGTACTTAAACCCAGGCTGGGTTATTCTTAGTGCTCTCCATGGAGATTCTCTCCATCTTAGCCTCATTTTTCTTTTTTAAAATTTTAAAAAAGATTTTATTTATTTTTTTGAGAGAGAGAGCATACACAAGCCAGGGAAGAGGCAGAGGGAGGGAGAAGCAGACTCCCTGCTGAGCAGGGAGCTGATGCAGGGCTTGGTGCTCAATCCCAGGACTCTGAGATCATGACCTGAGCAGAAGGCAGGTGCTTAACAACGGAGCCATCCAGGCGCCCCTTAGCCTCATTTTTCTCAAAGAATCACTTACTTTGAATTATAACTCGATCAGCTTAGGAAAATGAATGATAGAACATAATACAGAAATTACAATCATTCTACTCTTATCAGTTCTCGAAATACGGTCTCTGGATCAGCAGCTTCAGCATCACCTGGAAATGTACTAAAATGCAAAATCTCAGGTCTAAACCCAGACCTAGCCCTGAATTAGAAACTCTGGATGGGGGTCCCAGGAATCTGCATTTTAACAAGCCTTCTAGACGATCCTGGTGCACTCAAGTTTGGGAGTGCCCACTCTGATTCAACTGGTAGCACACTCACAGGTAACACTCTACTTGGACCCATATCACCAGTGACTTCTGGCAAAAACCTTGAGGCAAAATCAACAACACAATAAAATACCATAATTTTCTTATTTTTGAATAGCTCTGGATTTTTAGTAAGAAAAATTCTTTAACAACAAAGTTGTGAGCTAGCTGGGAAAGATCACAGAGGCAAGTAGTTTCCCACTGAGGCCCAAGTACAGATTTCTCTTAATTTGGCTTTTAAAATTAAAAATCTTTTAAAATTTTTTCTTGTGGGCTCATTTTTAGGCTCAGTATGCAACCACCCTCCTTAAATCTCTACTCTCTGCTTGGTTTATCCAACAGTCCCTCACATTTTCTTTAATAAAAATTCCAGTAGAACCATCTTATTCTCTGTGTGTGAGTACAGGGAAATGCCAATGTTCCTTTTCTGGTTTGACAGAGAAGATTCATAAGTAATTTTACCTTCCTGTAGATGAGGACGTTAACTCAACATTATTACCAGAACACTAAATTATTAAGAAAGGTATTCAAAATTACAGATGTTTTATAGGTTAAGGTCGTTTTATCAGGCCTCACCCCAAATCTTTGAAGTCTAGCGGTTTGAAAAATCATCCTTGTTAGAAATATCATTTATAAGAAAGTTTTGTGTTAAAAATACATTGTTCTTCCCAGCTTTGGGGACAAGAAAGAACATTTTTTGCTTTTTATCTTGCTGAGAATGTTGTCACTGGCATTTCAAGGCTAAGAACTGAAATTCCATTATTGGCATTGGGTTAAAAGAAAAAGGCAGACCCTGTTAGAGAGTAAAATTTTACAATATGAAATGGAAAATGATACATTAGGTTTACTTAGGCAGGGAATAGGGGACTTCTAACAACAGCTGAAAAGAAAGGAAAGTAGGAAGAGAGGAAGAAAAGTTAGAAGTGTAAGAAGGAAGAAAGGAAGCATTATTCATAGGTGATATGATTGTCTACAGAGAAAATACAAAATAATCTAAGACATAAGAATTAATAAGAGAGTTTAGCAAGGTGGTTAGAGAGATACAGAAAAAGTCAATTGCATTTTTCTATCAAACAAAAAGGTAGGAAATGTGATAAAATGGTCCCTTTTGATAGTAACTTATAATAATACTTAAAGTCATCAGGAATAAATTCTCAGAAAGGGCATGCAAGATCCTAATGGGGAAAATTAAAAACATTGAAAGACAGTGGTGAGGTCCTGTATAAATACACCATAATCATGGTTAAGAAGCCTCAATATTACAAAAATGTTAGTCTTCCCAATATGTTCTATAGCTTCAAATAATTCCTAGAAGAATCTCTCCAGGGTATTTTGTGGAATTTAGACAAACTGATTTTAAAATAAAACAAAGTAGTACAAGGTTAAGAAAAGGCAAGATATGGGCACCTGGGTGGTTCAGTCAGTTAAGCTTCTGCCTTAGGCTCAGGTCATGATGCCAGGGTCCTGGGATGGAGACCCACATCAGGCTCCCTGCTCCGTGGAGAGTCTGCTTCTCCCTCTCTCTCTGCCTGCCACTCCCCCTGCTTGTGCTCTCTCTCTCTGTCAAATAAATAAATAAAAAAATCTTAAAAAACAAAAGAAAAGGCAAGATACTACTGAAGACTGATACTATCACTAAGACCCTGCACTATTGGTGGTGGCAGGGTGTATAGGCAACTGGATCAACAGAATAGAATGGAAAGATGGCATCAGAGCTTCTTCTATGTGAAGAGTGGACTTTAAAGATAAATGGAATAAAGATGTACTATTCAATAAATAACAATGGAATAATTGGATATACATTCATCATACATAAAAATAAACTCCAAATGAATGAAGTACTAAAATATTAAAAACAAATATTAAAAGTTTCAGATGAAATGTAAAAGAAATAACTATATGACTTTAAGGTAGGGCAATATTTATTACATAAGACACACATACATTTTTAAAAACATAGAAATACATAAAGCAGCTAATAAACATAAAGGAAAAAATCTATCATAATACAATAATAGTAGGAGACTTTAACACCCCACTTACATCAATGGATAGATCATCTGAAGAGAAAAATCAACAAGGAAACAGTGGCTTTGAATGACACATTGGACCACTTGGATCCAACACAAATATTCAGAACATTCCATCCTAAAACAGCAGAATACACATTCTTTTCAAGTGCACATGGAACATTTCCAGAATACATAACATGTTAGGCCACAAAATAAGTCTCACCAAATTAAAAAAGATTGAAGTCATACCATGCATCTTTCCCAACCACAATGCTATGAAACTAGAAATTAACCGCAAGAAAAAATCTTGGAAGAACACAAGTACATGGAGGTTACATAACATGCTACTAAATAATGAATGTGTCAACCAAGAAATTAAAGAGGAAATAAAAAAAATACATGGACACAAATGCAAATGAGAACACAATGGTCCAAAATCTTTGGAATTCAGTAAAAGTTGTTCTTAGAGGGAAGTTTATAGCAATACAGGCCTACCTCAAGAAGCAAGAAAAATCTCAAATAAACAACCTAACCATACACCTAAAGGAGCTATAGAAAGAACAACAAACAAAATGCAAAACCAGTAAAAGAAAGAACAACAAACAAAATCCAAAACCAGTAAAAGGAAAGAAATAATAAAGATTAGACCAGAAATAAATGAAATAGAAAGTAAAAAAAACAATAGAACAGATTAATGGAACCAGGAACTGGTTCTTTGAAAATATCAACAAAATTAATAAACCTTCAATCAGACTCACAAAAAAAAAGAGAGAGAGGACTCAAATAAGCAAAATCAGAAATGAAAGAGGAGAAATGAAAACCAACACCACAGAATTACAAAGGGTTATAAGAGAATATTATGAAAAATTTTATCCCAGCAAATTTGACAACCTAGAAGAATTGGATAAATTCCTAGAAACATATAAACTATCAAAACTGAATCAGAAAGAAATAGAAAATTTGAACAGACCAATTACCAGCAATGAAATTGAGTCAGTAATCAAAATGCTCCCAACAAAGAAATGTCCTGAACCACATGGCCTCATAGGGGAATTCTGCCAAACATTTAAAGAAGAGCTAATACCCATTCTCAAAACATTCCAAAAAATAAAAGAGGAAGAAAAGTTTCCAAATTCATTCTGGGAGGCCAGCATTACCCTGGTACCAAAACCAAATAAAAGACACTACAAAAAAAGAGAACTATAGGCCAATATCTCTGATGAACATAGGTGTGAAATTCCTCAACAAAATATTAGCAAACCGAATCCAACAATGCATTAAAAGAATCATTCACCACAACCAAGTGGGATTTATTCCCATGTTGCAAGTGTGGTTCAATATTTGCAAATCAATCAGTGTGATATATCACATCAATAAGAGAAAGGATAAAAACCATATGATCATTTCAATAGATGCAGAAAAAAAATTTGGTAAAGTAAAACACCGATTCATGATAAAAACCCTCAACAAAGTAGGCGTAGAGGGAACATACCTCAACATAATAAAGGCCATATATGAGAAAACCACAGCTAACATCATACTCAATGGTAAAAAACTGAGAGCTTTCCTCTTAAGATCAGGAACAAGGATGTCCACTCTCACTTTTCTTCAACATAGTACTGGAAGTCCTAGCCATAGCAATCAGACAAGAAAAAGAAATAAAATGCACCCACATTGGTAAGGAAGAAGTAAAATGGTCACTATTTGCAGTTGACATGATACTATATATAGAAAACCTGAAAGACTCCACTAAAAAAACTGCTAGAACTGATAAATAAATTCATCATACTCAATGGTAGAAAACTGAAAGCTTTCCTTCTAAGATCAGGAACAAGGATGTCCACTCTCACCAATTTATTCAATATAGTCCTGGATCAGCCATAAAGAAGAATGAAATCTTGTCTTTTGCAACATTGATGGATCTAGATGTTATAATGCTAAGTGAAGTCAGTCAGAGAAGGACAAATACCATATGATTTCACTCATATGTGGAATTTAAGAAACAAAACAAATGAACCAAGGAGAAAAGAGAGAGAGAGAAACCAAGACACAGACTCTTAACTATAGAGAACAAACTGATGGTTTGGGTTGCTGGGGTGATGGGTGAGATAAGTGATGGGGATTAAGGAGTGCACTTGTGATGAGCACAGGGTGATATATAAAATTGTTGAATCACTGGGGGCGCCTGAGTGGCTCAGTTGTTTAAGCGAATGCCTTCAGCTCAGGTCATGATCCCTGGAGTCCCAGGATAGAGTGCCACATCGGGCTCCCTGCTCAGCAGGGAGTCTGCTCCCTCTGGCCCTCCCCCCTCTCATGCTCTCTCTCTGTCTCATTCTCTCTCTCTCAACTAAATAAATAAAATCTTTAAAAAAAATTAAGAATTGTTGAATCACTATATTGTACACCTGAAACTAATATAACACTGTATGTTAACTCTACAGAATTAAAAAAGAAACATAAAAATAAAAGAAAAAGTTAATAAATCTGGCCACATTAAAATTAGAAACTTTTGTCAAAGTACACCCTAAAGAAAGAAAACCCAAAAGCCACAAACTAAATTTATTTGCATCACACATAATTTACATAGGATTATATTCAGAACATTTAACAATAGTCCAAGAGAAAAATAGTCAAAAGACGTAAATAGACATTTTACAAAAAGGAAATACAAATGACCAATAAATATATTAAAAAGTGGGGCGCCCGGGTGGCTCAGTCGTTAAGCGTCTGCCTTCGGCTCAGGTCATGATCCCAGGGTCCTGGGATCGAGCCCTGCATCGGGCTCCCTGCTCCGCCAGAAGCCTGCTTCTCCCTCTCCCACTCCCCCTGCTTGGGTTCCCTCTCTCGCTGTGTCTTTCTCTGTCAAATAAATAAAAAAATCTTTAAAAAAAAAAGTATGTGTATTCACCATAGTTATCAAAGAATGGTGAATTACAACTGCCTTTGAAATCATATTTAAAAATCACTAGATAGACAAAACCCAAAATACCTACCATTATCAAGTTTACTTGGCCAGGGACTCAGGGTGCCAAAGTGAGAGAAGTTTACTTTGATTTTCTGCCAAAGCCAGAAAGAAGGTGCTAGGTCCAAGGACTGAAAAAAGAGCACAAGAACAAGCAGGGCACCAAATTTGAAAGCAAACAGTAAGAAAAATGCTTTGGGGTTTGAAATGAAATAACCAAACAATAAAGATTAAATGACCCAGAGACAGAGACTTTTGAACTCAGAAATAGCCCCGGTTTGCCCACTGGATTTCCAGCACAGTTTGCTGGGAACTCTGACCAATGATGAAGGAGATTGTGTCTTTCCTGGAATTGGCATGAGTTAGAATCAAAGAAAATTAAATTTAAGACACAGCTGAGGAGGGGGTGACAGAGGATGAGTTGCAAGGGTCCTGAACCAGGGTCTAATAGAACACATTCAAGGATTAAACAGTTGTCCAGTCCGGGCAGATTTTAGATCCCAAGGGAAATAAATCTGTGGGGTCATGGTGGTACCCAACCATAATGAGGTGAATCTGGCCACGCATTTCAAAGGATCCCTGCAAGATGGTACAGATGGTTGTGAGAACTCCAATCGACCTCTAGGGAAAAGAAACAGCATACCACAGGTGAGACTATCCAGATCTCACACCTACTGGCCAGGTCAGAGCTGGGGATGGGCTAAGATAAAGGAAATGGGCAAAACAACTGGGCAGAGGCCTCAGGGTCATTGATGCAGCCTGGTGAAACATGCTGGAGATTAGGTAAGGATGCTACAGCCCACTTCTGGTTACTCTTTTTTTCAGAATGCACTTGCCTCATTTTATCCAGGGAGACAAGGAGAGGAGTGTGTGCAGATCCAATGTATATTACTATAATTTTACTTCACCTACAGAAAAAGAGTATGTGTTTTTATTATAAGTGTATCTCCTCTCCAAATTCTATCATTCCAACCATAATGGATCCCAACTGTTCAATTTCAGTAGTCCTATATAAGTGGATGCAGGCCAGTTTACAGAAAAGCAGGTTATAGGAGACCATAAGTAGAAAAACATTGCTCAAAAGAACATGGTATGTATCATCTGGCATTATGAAGAAATTACACCTTAGACTGAGCTAGTTAATAAATATTTGTAGCTACAAACGGGCTACAGTGTTTGAATTCTCAGTTTAATGAACATTTCCTTTTGCCCTTCAGGGGCAGACTAAGATTGATCGTGATTCTCTACTACCCCCTAGTGGGAATTCCTTCTTTTGAAAAAAAGTCCCATTTCTTATCGTTTAAAAAATTCCACAGTAAATACCTGAACTCGTTCTTGTTATAAAATGTTCAAACCATATAGAATGGTATAAGGCAGGTGTGTGGCAGGAAAAATTCTCGGATGCCAACTGAGGATTGTTTTGTCTTTCTACTTTCGAGACAGATAAGGTATTTCCTCTTCATGCCTTGGGTGACCACAGCAGAACAATGATGATCAAAAGATGCAGTTCTTGCATTTAAAATTTACTTTTGAAAACCATGGTAGAGGCAAGATGAAAGAAAGGCCTTGATTAGTAAATGTCTGAGCCAGTGCTTATGCCATAAATTATAGATTTGCGAAGGACTCTTGATGAAATCAGAGCCAGTTTTCCTGCTTTGGAGCTGATACAGAATCCGTGGGCTGAGAAGACGGTGCCAGTCTGGGGGCCTTGTGCCGTATAATCCTTTAAGACTGTATCACAGATGATCAGTGCTCCCCCATACTCAGATACTCGGCATACAACGGCAGGCCCAGAGGGGGTGTATTGTCTCTCTTATTACAAATTTGAACAGAATAAAAGTATTTCCAACAGTTTCTAAGCTGTCTTTGCTTAATATTCATTGTCATCTGTCATCTGTGCTGAAGAAGGAAAAATCCTGGCAAGGAAAGGAATAAGGAGTTTTTGAGAGACAGGGTGCTGGATCCCCAGGCACCATGATCAAGAGTCACCCTCCTTTTCTCCAGTTTTATTCTCAACTTGCTTTTTATCTAAATTTTATCCTAAATTTAAACAAATCTAAATCAACTAAATTTTATCCTAAATTTAAACATGCAAAATATTTTGGTTGGTCACCATATTTTACTTCTCTGCAAAAGCAAAATCTATAGGGATGTGTGACTGGCTCAGTCAGTAGAACATGTGACTCTTGATCTCTGGGTTGTAAGTTTGAGTCCCAGGTTGGATGTAGAGATTACTTAGAAATAAAATCTTAGAAAAAAAACCCAACAAAATCTATCAAAATAAGTTTCTATTGCCATAAATTTCTAAGAGTTAAAATGTTTCTTTTGTGCTCTTTCCGCCATCTTTCCATTCTGCCACAATGGTGTGCATGAATGTCCTGGAAGAGCATGAACAATGTGAAAAGAGAGGCAAACATCAGGTTCTTATTAGGCCATGCTCCAAAGTCATCATCCAGTTTCTCACTGTGATGATGAAGCTCGGTTACATTGGCGAATTTGAAATCATTGATGACCACAGAGCTGGGAACCTCACGGGCAAGTTAAACAGGTGTGGAGTGATCAGTCCCAGATTTGATGTACTACTGAAAGATCTAGAAAAATGACAGAGTAACCTGCTTCCATCCTACCAGTTTGGTTTCATTGTCCTGACAACCTCACCCGGCATCATGGACCATGAAGAAGCAAGACAAAAACACACAGGAGAGAAAATCCTGGGATTCTTTTTCTAGGGATGTAATACATAGGTGCAAATAAAATGCCCTTAATGGAAAAAAATGTTTCTTTTGTTTGACTTACTGCAATTTGGTATAGTACACAATAGATCAAAAGAGTAAATTTATTAGACATTTTTATAAGTAATTATCAAGCATAAAAAAGTAAAATTATCTTGACAATGAATCTCTTTATGAGATAGATGGCGCTTTTCCCAATTAATTTAATGTATCTGTGGATAAATAATACTTATTTCTAGAATGAGACAAAATGTAGCATTAGTTTTATTTTGAATTTTCCTTTGATATACATAGCACTTAGAAACTTTGTGCACATAGATAAGTAGGTGGTAATGGATGGAATTTTGTTGTAGCAATTTTGCTTAACTGCTTGAATTTCTGCAGAATTTTATTTTCTAAATCCCGTAGTGAAGTATCATCAAAAATTATTTTAAATAATGTAACATCTTACAACTTGGTTAGGTCCTCTTTCTATTTTGTTGGAAGCGAATTATAAACTACCTGACTTACAAAAATAATTTGTGGGGATACAGGGTGGTAGAAATGGGTGAATTGTTTTGTTTTTTAGTTTAAAATAAACTAAATTTTAAAAATTGGAAAGGGAAAAGGCATGTTTGTGCTATGCTTGACATAATGACCTTTTTGGTTCTCTGTTGCTAAAGCCCACAAACTTGACAACTGAAACTTTCGATCTCATTTTATGGTTTTTAGTCAACTTTATTGAGGTGTAATTCACATAAAACAAATGGAAACATTTGAAGTATTCAGTTTCATGAGTTCTGGCAAATGTATATACCATATAACTGCTACAGAATACAATATACAGAATATTTTTTTGCCCCCCCAAGTTCCCTCTTGCCCTTTTGTAGTCAGTCCTCCTACCCCTTTGTACTCCCTACTGTACACAATTATTAATTTGATTTTAATCACTGTAAATTGGTTTTGGGGAAAAAAAGGGATTTGTTTCTTGTTCTTTGACTCATTTGTTGTCTCAGTTTCTGGGAAGCAAACCTAAATGTAAACATATGCAGCTAATCTAACGACATTATCACAAGACACACTTCTATTTTTTGAAATGATTGGTTCTTGTGAACTTTAGACAACGCTGCAAATTATTTGACTTAGTTACTTTACTTACTTTCTTTGTAAAATTTAAAAATTTTGCTTCTTTGAAAAATTTGTAAGATCAAGAGTGATTATGTTGCTCTATAATCTCGACTTAAATGATTTTATGACTTTGGATTAATTTGAGTTAATGATAAGTGACTTTTGATTACCTGCAAAATTCTGAAAAGAAATAATTCATAGAAGAAGGAGGCAAACCATGAGAGACTCTTTTTTTTTTTAAAGATTTTATTTATTTGACAGAGAGAGATACACAGCGAGAGAGAGAACACAAGCAGGGGGAGTGGGAGGGGGAGAAGCAGGCCTCCCGCAGACCAGGGAGCCCGATGCGGGGCTCGATCCCAGGACTCTGGGATCATGACCTGAGTCGAAGGCAGACGCTTAACGACTGAGCCACCCAGGCGCCACCAAGAGAGACTCTTAACTCTAGGAAACAAACTGATGGTTGCTGGAGGGGTGGTGGTGGTGGGGGATGGGGTAACTGGCTGATGGGCATTAAGGAGGGCACGTGATGTGATGAGCACTGGGTGTTACATGCAACTGATGAATCACTAAATTCTACCCCTGAAACTAATAATATACTATATATTAACTAACTTGAATTTAAATAAAATCTAAAAAAAAGAGAACTAATTCATAGAGACAAAGAAAAAAAATACTGGATCATCAAGCAGCTTTTATATATATACTCTTATCTGTATTTTGTTTTGCACAACTCAGATTAAGGTGGTAAATTCAGTGTGACGTACACATTAGTGTATTGTATTGACAAAGTTCGTTACATCTTTTTTTTTTATTTTTTTTTAAAGATTTTATTTATTTATTTGACAGAGAAAGACACAGCGAGAGAGGGAACACAAACGGGGAGTGGGAGAGGGAGAAACAGACTCCCCACCGAGCAGGGAGCCCGATGCGGGACTCGATTCCGGGACTCCAGGATCATGACCTGAGCCGAAGGCAGTCGCTTAACCAACTGAGCCACCCAGGCGCCCAGTTCGTTACATCTTAAAGCTGAAGTTAAACAATATTGTCATCCAATTATATACATATTTCTGTATGATTAAAACACATACATAATGATGAATTAAATTAACAACCAAAAAAGGAGAAAACTTGCAATTCAAACTTGGTCTTGGAATATTCATTATACTCTTAAAAAGACGTAGAAAAGTTTCTTTTTTCCTTTAGTATAATCTGCCTAGCTAGCAGAGATTTATTTTAGAATACTCTCACTCAGTATCCCGATAACTTTCAGTGCTTTGTGCTGTGTCATTTTCTCAAATTATTTTTAAAACAAGTAAAATCCCGTTGCTTCTGAGAGACCTAAAACTTATAATTTTCATGTTATCATCTTTATATTTATTTATTAAATTTTATTATGTTATGTTAGTCACCGTACAATACATCATTAGTTTTTGATGTGGTGATCCACGATCCATTGTTTTCCTATAACACCCAGTGCTCCATGCAGTATTTATATTTATTTTTAAATGTTTTATTGTCACTCTGGTTATTGGGATAGCAAAAGCTAAAACAATTAAGTAATCAGTTTCTGTCAGAAATTTTTTGTTTTTGTTGCCTTCCTGAAACCCAGATGCTGGATTCAGAAATTAAAACTGTCGATATCTTTTAACTCTAAAAAAAAAAAAAAAAAAAAGTAGTCATTACCAACTTCACCACTAGGTAGCACCAAAGGCTTAATCTTTTACCTTACAAAACACAGGAAGAAGTAATTAGGTGCATTTGGCATGCTCTATATATTTTAAATTAATTTTATATTATCAAAAGAGCTACCCTGTCTCTCAAACCCATGATGTGGAAAAAGCTGACAAATAAAGAGCAGGAGTTCAACCTTCCTTGATTAATTCTGTTCAGGTAAAAAAAATATTAACATAGTTTTTAAATAAAGATTTTTTAAACCACTCACACACTCAACTAATTAATTAATTTAGAGAGTGATCAGGGAGAGGGGCAGAGAGAGAGGGGGAGAGGGACTCTCAAGCAGACTGCATTGAGTGTGCAAAGCCCAACACAGGGCTCGATCTCAGAACGCTGAGATCATGACCTGAGTGGAAATCAAGAGTTGGATGCTCAACCAACTGAGCCACCCAGATGCCCCTCCACCAGAAAATTTTAGAGGAATAAATGAATTCTGTAAAGTTGCAGGATGCAAAATTAACATACAGGAATTGGTTGTATCTCTACATAATAATAATCATAATAATAATAATAAACTATCAGAAAGAAGTTAAGAAAGTAATCCCATTTACAATTGCATCAAAAAGAATACAAATACATAAGTATAAATTTAACCCAGAAGGTAAAAGACCTGTACTCTGAAAATTATAAGACATTGATGAAAGAAATTAAAGGTGATACAAATAAATGGAAAGATATACTGTGCTCCTGGATTGGAAGAATTAATACTGTTAAAATGTCTATACTACCCAAAATGATATACAGATTCAATGCACACAGAACTAGAACAAAGAATCCTACAGTTTGTATGAAACTACAAAAGACCCCCCAGAGCCAAAGAATCTTAAGAAAGAACAAAGCAGGAGGTATCACAATTCCTGATTTCAAACTATACTACAAAGCTGTAATAATCAGAACAGCATGGTACTGGCACAAGAGCAGACACTCGTAGACCAGCGGAGCAGAATAAAGAGCCCGGAACTGAACCCATGCTTATATGATCAATTAATCTATGACAACGGAAGAGAGAATATACAATGGGGAAAAGATAGTTTCTTTAGCAAATGGTGTTGGAATGGAATATTACTTGGCAATCAGAAAGAATGAAATCTTGCCATTTGCAACAATGTGGATGGAACTACAGTGTATTATATTAAGTGAAATAAGTCAGAGATAGACAAATACCATATGATTTCACTCATATGTGGAATTGAAGAAACAAAACAGGAATATAAGGGAAGGGAAGGAAAATAAAATAAGATAAAAACAGAGAGGAAGACAAACCATATGAGACTCTTAAATATAGAGAACAAACTAAGGGTTGCTGGAGGGGAGGTGAGTGGGGGGATGGGTTAAATGGGTGATGGGCATTAAGGAGGGCACTTGTTGGGATGAGCACTTGGTGTTATATGTAAGTGATGAATCACTAAATTCTACTCCTAAAATCAATACTACACTATATGTTAATTAACTTGAATTTAAATGAAAAAACAAAACAAAACAAAAAACCCTAAATGGTGTTGAGAAAACTGGACCACTACATGCAAAAGAAGGAAACTGAACCACTTCTTCACACCACATACAAAAATAAACTCAAAATGTATTAAAGACCTAAATGTAAGACCTGAAACCATAAAAATCCTAAGGAAAACAGGCAGTTAATTCTTGGAAATTAGTCTTCACAATATACATATATTTTTGGATCTGTCTCCTCAGGCAAGAGCAACAAAAGCAAAAATGAACTATATTTTCTGTAGTTGGGACTACAACAAACTAAGAAGGTTTTTTTTTTTTTTAAATATTTTGTGTATTTATTTTAGAGAGAAAGTAAGAGCGAGTAGGGGGAGGAGCCGAGGGAGAGGGACAAGCAGACTCTGCTGAGCAGGGAGCCTGACACTGGGCTCAATCCCATGACCCTGAGATCATGACCTGAGCTGAAATCAAGAGTCAGAAGCGTAACTGACTGAGTCACCCAGGTGCCCCCAAACTAAAAACCTTTTGCACAGCAAAGAAAACCATCAACAAAATGAAAAGGCAGTCTACTGAATAGGAGAAGAAATTTGCAATTAATATATTTGCTAAGGGGTTAATATCCAAAATATATTAAGAACTAGTACAAGTCAACACGCACAAAAAGCAAACAGTCCAATTAAAATATGGGTAGAGGACCCAAATAGACATTTTCCAAAGAATATATACAAATGGCCAATAGACATACAAAACTATGCTCAACATCACTAATTACTGGGAAATACAAATCAAAACCCACAATGAAATATGACTTCACATCTGTCAGAATGGTTAGTATAAAAAAACGCAAGAAATAACAAGTGTTGGGGAGGATATGGAGGAAAGGGAATGCTCCTGAGCTGTTGCTGGAAATGTAAATTGGTGCAACCACTATGGAGAACAGTAGAGATTCTTTAAAAAATTAAAAATAGAAATACCATAGAAGAACTTCCATTTATGGGTACTCATCTAAAAAAACAAAAATATTAATTTGAAAAAAACATATGCACCCCTATAGTTATTGCAACATTATTGACGATAGCCAAGATATGATATGAAAGCAACCCAAGTGTCCATGAAAGATGAATGGATCAAGAAGATGTGGTTACACATGCACGCACACACACACACACACACACACACAGAGGAATATTACTCAACCATAAAAAGAATGAAATCTTGTCATTTGTGACAACATGGAAAAATGTCGAGGGTGTTATGCTCAGTGAAATTAGTCAGAGAGAGACAAATACCATATGATCTCACCAAATGTAGAATCTAAAAAACAAAAGAAATGAACAAACAAAACAAAACAGAAATAATTCATAAACACAGAGAACAAACTGGTGCTTGCCAGAGGAGAAGAGAATGGGGGGATGGATGAAATAGGTGAAAGAGATTAAAAAGTACAAATTTCCAGTTATAAAATAAATAAATCACAGTGATGTAAAGTGCAGCACAGAATATAGGCAATAATATTGTAATAACTACATATGGTGACAGATGGTAAGTAAGAGTTATTGTGATGATCATTTTGTAATGTATATAAATGTCAAATTACTATGTTGTACATCTGGAACTAATATAATATTGCATGTCAATAAAAATAAATAATAAGACCTTGGCTTTGTTAAACATGCAACAAGGAGGTCTTTATGTCTCAATCCTAAACTGGCTAAATAAAAGACAGCATCCAATTAATGATACTGAATTAAAACATTTCTGAAAAATCTTATTTGGTCAATTCTGTACCTTAGGAGCAGGAATTGTATAAGAAAAACTGTTCTAAAAATTAGAAATAAGGCAAAATTTTGCTTGCTTTGTTACTTAATATCATACTTGGATACTTTCTCATAATCCTGCCTGATCAAAATCTGGGTGTTTTAGGGATTGTAACTTGAATAAAAAGAACCCGGCCAGCCCTGTACTATTAGAGATTAATCTGGAGAAAGCTGATAAGGTAGGATGGCTTTGCTTTTTCTCTGGTAAAGAAGATAATGCCAAGGTTATGATTTTATTGCCCTGTTGTACATTAACCATTTTTAATCTTTAACAGCAAGTTTTCCTGAATACATACATCTTGGCTTTGCTTTTTTTTTTTTTTTGTCTTTGAGTCATGTCTCTTTTATTCTTCCTGGCTCCTTCAAAAAGTCTAAAAAAATACATTTCTCTCAGAATTAGGCTTTTAGAGTGGAAATACTGAGACAACCGGTAGCAGCTCATTGTAAACAGAACAAGACCACCCCATTCCTCCCTGCCACACACACGGAATACGTCTGATAAACCACATCACTTCTGTTGTCCCACCGCTGTTCTGTTGTTAGGAACAGGGCTTTACCACAACCGGGTTTGAAGACACCTCCTCAGCCACTTCTGTTCCAGGAACTTCTCCTTTTCTTACCACTGCTTCCCCAAAAGTCAGTTGCTTTTTTTGTCACCTTTGTCAGGGAAATGATTGCAGAGTGGATCTCCATTTCCTCCTGTTGTCCAGTTGTTTAGAATTGAAGTCTCAGGTGGATGACTTTGATTGGTGCCCTAGCTTCAAAGAGGGCTAGGGCATTGACTGTTCTGATTTTTACTATGGGGAGGCAGGATGCATAAGGTAGGGAACATTTTAGAGTATTCTAAAGATTTCCAAATCCCATAGCCAGCCAGAAACCATAAGCAGTGTTCCTACATGGAATGAGAGATGCTGTGTGGAGGGTGTGCTGTGAATAAATGCTTTGGTTCATGGGCTCCATTAGTAATTCTTTTTTTTTTTTTTAAGATTTTATTTATTTATTTGAGAGAGAGAGAGAGCACATGAGAGGGGGAGTGCCAGAGGGAGAAGCAGACTCCCCGCTGAGCAGGGAGCCCAATGCGGGACTCAATCCTGGAACTCCAGGATCATGACCTGAGCTGAAGGCAGTCACTCAACCAACTGAGCCACACAGGCGCCCTCCATTAGTAATTCTTAAAGCCCAGCTAACCTACAGACTCCCAAGAGATAATAAAATAATTGTTTTTGTTTTAAGCCACTAAGTTTAGGGGCGGTTTCTACACAGCAAAAGATAACTGAAACATACATTGCGTATTTTTTGTGTATGCCTGTCTTCTTCACCTGATATTGTTTCTATTAGATTTATCTGTTATTGAATTATCAGTTTATTCATAATCATCAACTATACAGTATTCCACTGTATGAATATACAACATTTTGTTTATCCGTTTATTGTTGAGGAACCATTTTGTTAAAGCATTTGAGAATAATCTGTGGACATTATGACAATGCACCCGTAAGTAGTTTGGCACGTGTGTTTTAAGAACGAGGACATTTCTCCTACATAACCATAATACCACCATCACCCCCAGACACGTAAAATTGATACACAATTATCAAATACACACAGTCCATATTCAAATTTCTCCTCTTGTCCCAATAATGCTCCATAGTAAATGTTTGTTATTTTAAGCTGCTAAATTTTGGTGCCATTTGTTACCCAACAATAGATAACCGATACAGTGGGCATGAGCAAAGATGTTCGGGGAATTTGGTAATTCACAGTTGTCTGACTTCCCTGTGTCTGTTCATATGTCCCCATTTCATATCTCAGGGTCCAAATCCATCCTGGGCAGTGGCCTTTTCTTAGCATAGGAGACCCTATGGGGTTATGCAATTAATAGCTCTATGACCCTCATCTACAGATTTTCGAAGAAAAAGTGTCCTTTCAAATTGCTACATTGTTTTTTAAAAAATTTCTCATTCATGTCTTGAGATTTGTTGAAAAGCTTTTAATTTATTCTTTTTTCTTTGTATGCTCTCTAGAGCAGTCTGAGGTAGTCAGCTTATACAGGTAGGGACAAAAAAACTTCAGGGAAATCACTCAGCATTTGTCTGGTACCTATCCTAATCTAAAACCCGGTTGCATGTTACCTGGGATGTGAGGTCAGTGCCACACCTCAGTGATGTCTCAGCTGCCTAATGGGTTAACACTGAGTCCATTTCCTTCCTCAGCACGCCCACCACATTTCCTTGAAGTTTCACCTTAAGCCATGTGATGGCTGATTTTGTGTCACCTGGGTTAGGCTAAGGTACCCAGATATTTGGGTAGCAGTGTAGATACTGTTGTGAAGGCATTTTTAAAGATGAGATTTAACATTTAAATCCGTAGATTTTGAGTAAAGCTGATTACCCTCCATGCCCTCCATAATGTGGTGGCCTTCCAATCTGTTGGAGGACTTCAGAGGAAAAGACTGAGGTTCACTGAGGAAGAGGGAAGTCTGTCTCTAGATTGCCGTTGGACTTGGGCTGCAGCATCAGCTCTTCCTTGTGTCTCCAACCTGCCCTGCAGATTTTGAACTTACCAGTCCTCTCGATCACATAAGCCAAATCCTTAAAGTAAGTCTCTCTCTCTATACATCCTATTGGTTCTATTTCTCTGGAGAACCCTGACTATTACATTTCCTAGGGAAGGCACTGCCCAGAGAAATCCACTCTCCTCCATGCCAACAGAGTTTAGATGAAAATAGAATATCCATACTTCATCTCTGAGTTTTTGAGAGCATATAGTCTGTATCACACACCCTTATACTACACATACAACTCTGTCATAAACATTGCTGAACCAATTTCCAATTTCCAATGCTTCTGAATAAGCTCAGTGGAATTAAGACACTTTTCTTTTTGCAATGTATGCCCATAACTGGCAGTTTTAAGAATTTGGTAAAGAGGACCAAAGATAATCCATATATTCTGGCTCATTCTATGTAAAAGAACATGTTGATTGGATTCTAAAAGATTTGGAACAAAAAAATAATACATATTATTGAAGAGGGACGCTGTAAATGTAGGGAGAAATCTAAGTGTTTCTAATTTCTACCCTCCCTTTCTAAATCGTGATCTTCAACCGAACACTTGAACTGTATTTATTTAGTTGGATGGAAAATATAGGGAATTACCTAATATGTCATGGCAATATAGAATAAGTTGCTCTCAGAGCTATGATTTTCTTTGAGTTGTTAACTTTAAAAAAATCTTACATGCAAAGGGTAGAATTATGTTCCTCAGTTGATGGCACATGGTCATCATTGGTCCATACAAAATCTTCTCCGTGTTTGTTATTATTTATTCCTTTTTATGCACATTCCCCAAATTCCAGTTTCTTTCCTTTCACTGAAGGCAACCCTTCTCATGTATTTTGTATATATCTTTTTGTTATATGTATTCTTGAAAAATGTGTATTGTTTTGTGCGTATTTATTTTTATTCAAAGTGAGTTACTTTGTGCTTATAACTCATTCTTTTGTTTTTTTTCTGCCCCTCAGCCCTCCGTTTCCATCCATGTTACTGCGGTGCACTCACAACATTTTTCCTACGGTCTCTCTGGTAGGCATGAAGATTGCCCCTATCTCTCTGCCACCAAGAACAACATCCTACAGGTCTCCTCAGGGAGACAGTTCTGAGGGGGGTGTATTTTCAGGAGCAGAATTGTTGGATCCTAGAATGTTTTTCACTTGATTAAGTAGTGCAGAATTTTCTCCAGAACGGCTACACCAGTTTATATTTCCACTGGCAGGGCAGGAGGCTTCCCTCATGCCTATTTCCTCCCCAACATTTGGCATTATCAAACTCTCATGTTTTCCAGCCTAATAGGTATAAAGTAATGGATAAATCTGTTTTATTGTGATTTTTGTTGAGTTTGATTATCTCTTCAAATGCTCATCAGCTTCTTTGTTTCTTCTTCTGTAAAGTCCATGTTTATGTCTTTTGTGCATTTTTCTCTAGGGTTGATGCCTTTTTGTTACTGTTTGCAGTTCACTGTATTTTCTAGATATTATCCTTAATTGGTTTTAGACAATGCAAATATCCTCTCCTATCCCGCAATTTGTTTATAAGAATTGTCTATTGTTAGCTTAAAAAAAATCTTTAATTTTGATGTAATGAAATAATAAAATATTTGCCATTATGGTTTCACAGATTTTATATAAAGAAATCCTTCCCTATCTAGTCCCCAAAATAATTTTTATATTTTATTCTGTTAGGTTTAAAGCTACACATTTCTCTTTTATGGCTTCAACTCACCTGCTATTCTATGTAGCATTAGCTCAGGGTCCAGCTCTATTTTTCTTTGTATAGTGATCTGTTCTTTCTCTTTCTAATAACACCTATTAAATAACCCACAATTTCCCCCATTAATTTATGGTGCCAACTTTATTGTATATTAGGTTCCTGCATAAATATAAGTTTGTCTCTCAGCTCTCTCTCTCTCTGTACCTCATTTTGGAATTTTGTTCCCCTGTCAATTTATATATTTTTTATTTATTTTAGTTATTTATTTTAAATATTTGGTTTTTTTAAGATTTTATTTATTCATTTGAGAGAGAGACAGAGACAGAGAGAGCACAAACGGGGGAGAGGCAGAGGGAGAAGCAGACACCCCGCTGAGCTAGGAGCCCAATATGGGGCTCGATCCCAGGACCTGGAGACCATGACCTGAGCTGAAGGCAGAGGCTTAATCATCTGAGCCAACCAGGTGCCCCAATTTATATATTTAAAAAAATTAGACTTATAGTATGTCTTTTTTTATAATTATAGTTCCATTGAATGTCTTAATGTTTAAGACAAGTATCCCCCCTAATGTTTAAGACAAGTATGTTTACTTAAAGGTTTGCTTAGCTATTTGAGGACCATTATTATGTCATATATATTTTAGAGTAAACTTATAAATTTCCTCAAAAAGTTTAAGCGGAGTTTTGATTGAGATTACACTCAATTTAAAGATAAGGTTAGGGGGCAATTGATATCTTTATAAGGTTGTGATTCCATCCAAGAATGCAAAATGACTCTCCATTATTTCAAAACATATTCAATGACTTCTTTTAGAGTTTTACATTTTTCTATAAATTCTTTTTTTTTATAGAGTGTGGGTGTGTGCCAGCGGGAGGGGCAGAGGGAAAGGGAGAGAGAGAATCTCAAGCAGGCTCCACGCCCAGGGTGGAGCCCTACACAGGGCTTGATCTCATGACCCTGAGACTGTGACCTGAGCCAAAATCAAGAGTGGGGTGCTTAACCGACTGAGCCACCCAGGTGCCCTGCCCCACTATGAATTCTTAATTAAGCTAGTTAGTAGATACTTCATGTCTTTTTGGCTAGTGTGATTTCTAACTTTTATTGTATCTCTCTTTTTTTTTTTTAAAGATTTTATTTATTTGACAGAGAAAGACACAGCGAGAGAGGGGAACACAAGCAGGGGGAGTGGGAGAGGGAGAAGCAGGCTCCCAAGGAGCAGGGAGCCCAATGCGGGACTCGATCCCAGGACCCTGGAATCATGACCTGAGCCGAAGGCAGACGCTTAACGACTGAACCACCCAGGCGCCCCTCTCTTTTTTTTTTTTAAAGTCTAATCCTCAACTCATGTTCTTTTTTTTTTAGATTTATTTATTTATTTATTTATTTATTTATTTATTTATTTATTTACTTGAGAGAGAGAACATGAGCAGGGGGGAGGAGCGGAGGGAGAAGCAGCCTCCCTGCTGAGCAGGGAGCCCGATTTAGGACTCCATTCCAGGATTCCAGAATCAAGACCTGAGCCAAAGGCAGATGCTACTGACTGAGCCACACAGGTGCCCCTTTATTGTATCTCTTATTGGTTATTCTGGTGTAGGGAACTGTTAGTAATTTTTGTAAAGGCTAAAAGCCTTGATACATTCTTTTGTTACCTTAATAGTTTGCTGCTTCTGTTTTTTTTTTTTTTAATTTCTGAGCAGATGATCATATGATCTGCAAATTTATCTGTTTTGCTCACATCTCTTTCTTTCCTTATGCACTGGTCTGAACTCTAGTGCTATGTTTTACTAGTAATAATAGTCTTAGGCACCTAAATTTTTTCCATTATGTATGCTGCTTGTTATAGATTTTTTGGAATATGACCTTTACCAACATAAGAAAGTTTTATATGATTCTGGGTTCCTTAACTGTTTTTTTAAAAATCATAAATGGATATTTAATTTTAGAAGTTAAACTTTATAAATTATTTATTGATTGAGAAAAGCAGATGAGTTTTCCTCTTTAGTCTATAATTATGGTGAATTATAGTAATATATTTTATTATATTGGAAGCATCCTTGCATTTAAGGATTTCTCATTTCATCTCGATGTATTATTTTTCCCTAGTTTTTATTTTTTTATTTTTAAAGATTTTATTTATTTATTTGAGAGAGCATGAGAGCGGGGAGGGTCAAATGGAGAAGCAGACTCCCCCCTGAGCAGGGAGCCCGATGTGGAACTCGATCCTGGGACTCCAGGATCATGACCTGAGCCGAAGATAGTCCCCTAACCAACTGAACCACCCAGGTGCCCTCTAGTTTTTATTTTAATTCCAGTTAGTTAACATACAGTGGAATATTAGTTTCAGGTGTACAATATAGTGATTTAACACTTCCACACAACACCTGGTGCTCATCACAAGTGCCCTCCTTAATCCCCATCCCCTATTTCACCCATCTCCCCCCCCCACCTCCCCTCTGGTAACCATCAGTTTGTTCTCTATAGTGTGTATTATTATTTTTAATACTGTTGAATTCAGTTCATAAATAATTATTTATTTTTTCCATCTATGTTCAAAGTGAGATGGGCCTATTGTTTTCTTTCCTTGAATTTTCCATACCTCAATTTGAAATCAAGATCATGCTAGCCTGATAAAATTAGCTGAACAGTTTTAATGTTTTTTCTATTTTCTGGGAAAAAAAACACATAAAATAGGAGTTGTATGTTCCTTGAATATTTGGTGTAACTCACCTGTGAAACCATGCGGGCCTTTAAAAATTTATTTTTATCAGATGGCATTAGCAACTGTTTTCATTTCTTCAATGTTTACCGGTATACTCAAAATTTATTTCTTCTTCTGCGAATTGCATTAGATTAAGTTTTTCTAGGAGTTTACCTATCTCATCAAAATTTTTCAAGTTTATTAGCATATACTTGTTCATTACACCCTTTATTATGTTTTGTATCTCTGTTATATCTGTACCTAGTCCCCCCTTTTCATTCCATATTTTGTTTCTTCATTTTTTTCCTCCCCTTTATTCATGATCAGTCTTGTTCTAAATCTGAATATCTTACAAATTTTTTTTTAAGAAGCAGCTAGCTTTTGGTTTTGTGAGTTTTTACTACATAGTTTTTGTTCTCTATTAAATTGCTTTCTGTTCTTATCTTTATGATTTCCTTCCTTCTTATTTCTTTAAGCTTGCTCAATTGGCTTTTTCAAAATTTTGGAGAATTTTTAGGTCATTTATGTTTAACTTTTCTTGTTCTAATAAATGTATTTGAAGCTATAAAATTCTCTCTTTTTCTTTTTTTAAAAGATTTTATTTATTTATTTGAAAGAGAAAGAATGAGACAGAGAGAGAGCATGAGGGGGGGAGGGGCAGAGGGAGAAGCAGACTCCCCGCTGAGCAGGGAGCCTGATGGGGGACTCAATCCCGGAACCCCAAGATCATGACCTGAGCCGAAGGCATTCGCTTAACCGACTGAGCTACCCAGGCGCCCCTTTATAAAATTCTTTCTGAGTATTGCTTTAACTGTATCTCAGAAAATTTGATATGCAACATTTTTACCACTTAGTTCTAAATGTGTTATTTCCTTTATGACTGCCTTGTAAATCTAGGTTATTTATCAATATTTTCTTAGTTTGCAAACTATCTGAATTTTAGGTATCCTTTTGTTATCAAGTTCTAATTTTATTATAATATTGCTACAAAATGTAGCTTTTTTCAAAGATACTGATACTTTGAAATCTATTGTAGTTTTCTTTATGGTGTAATGCATATTCTGTTTTAGCAAATCCTCTGTGTGACTTGAAAATTGATACATACATAGAGAGGAGTTGTTTTGTTGGATGGCTTTTTTTCTTTTTTAAAGATTTATTTATTTATTTATTTAAATTTTATTATGTTATGTTAGTCACCATACAATACATCATTGGTTTTTGATGTGGTGATCCACGATCCATTGTTTTCGTATAACACCCAGTGCTCCATGAAGTACGTGCCCTCCTTAATACCCATCCCTGGGCTAACCAATCCCCCCTCCCCCCCCCCCTCTAAAACCCTGTTTGTTTCTCAGAGTCCATAGTCTCTCATGGTTCATCTCTCCCTGCAATTCCCCCCCTGTCATTTTTCCTTTCCTTCTCCTAATGTCCTCTATGCTATTCCTTATGTCCCACAAATAAGTGAAACCATATGATAATTGACTTTCTCTGCTTGACTTATTTCACTTAGCATAATCTCCTCCAGTCCCATCCATGTTGATGTAAAAGTTGGGTATTCATCTTTTCTGATGGCTGAGTAACATTCCATTGTATATATGGACCACGTCTTCTTTATTTATTTACTTGGTGAGGAGAGGACAAAGCAGAGGTAGAGAGAGAATCCTCAGCAGACTCCCTGCTGAGTAGGAGTCCCATGCGGGGCTCAGTCTAACAACCCTGATCTCCTGACCTGAGCCAAAATCAAGAGTTGGATGCTTAACTGACTGAGCCACCCAGCAGCCCCTGGCTTTTCTTTTCAATGAATCTTTTTTTTTTTTAATTGAAGTATAGTGGACACACAATGTTACATTAGTTGCAGGTGTACAACATAGTGAATTCTCAAGTTTATATGTTATGCTATGCTCACCACAAGTGTAGCTCCCATCTGTCACTGCACAACACTATTACAATGCCATTGACTATATTCCCTATGCTGTACCTTTTTAAATGAATCTTTTGATTTATTTTTTTAAAGATTTTATTTATTTATTTGCCAGAGAGAGAGAGAGCGCACAAAGCAGGCAGAGGGAGAAGCAGGCTCCCCGCCGAGCAGGGAGCCCGACATGGGGCTCGATCCCAGGATCCTGGGATCATGACCTGAGCCGAAGGCAGACGCTTAACGACTGAGCCACCCAGGCACCCCTAAATGAATCTTTTGAACCTCATACTTAATTTCCTTTCCTTCTTGGCTTCGCTTTTGTAGCTCAGAGCCAGCTGTTTTTTACCCATCTGTAGCTGGGTGATGAAAATATGTCCTATTAAACTGGCTCTCTGGGGGACAAAAAAAACCCCCCAAAATTCTGACATGTGACATTCCTGGTTTCTGTAGAATAAATACTTCCATCAAGGCCAATGTGAAGCTACCCATGGTCAACAACTGTCTTTCAAAATTCCTGAATATTTTACAATTTGCTCCTTTTAGCCAGTATAAGACAGCTCCCGTACTCCATTTTTTTTTTAAAGATATTCATTTTGTATTTTAGTTTGACCCCTGGGCTTTACTTATTTCTTAGCTTTGTTTTCTCTTTGTCCCAGTTTCTTCTTCTCCTTTTTGTTAAATCGTGAGCTGCTATTAGCGCTTTTTGGAATGAGGGACACAAGGACATGATTCTTTGGTCAATAAAGAAAAAGACAGCTTTCTAATTGTAAAGGCGTAAATCTTAGTTTGGCTCTCAAAGTCTGTGATGGGCTGTTTTGGGTGTTCCTCACATGTGTGTAGCTCAGGGGTCACTGGGTACTTGTGAGAGTTCCAACCTAGAATTAAGGAATCCCCTTCTCCAGTTTCCTCATGTGGGAAACCCCCTCCACTTTCCCGGCCTCAGGGGCCCCTTTTCTCTGTTTCCTCCATTCCTTTGGTCAGAACCGACTATGGTGTTTCTCTTGGCAGTTTAGGGCACTACAGCTTTGCACCTTAAGCCTGCTTCTCAGGGCAAAGCTGGGAGATGAAAGAGAGAAAAAATTGAAAATCACCCAGAGGGAGCATTGCCTCTCCAAGCTCTGGCTCTTCTCATGACCCACATGCTTTTGTCTATTTTCCAGAGTCCTTCAGCACTTGTTTTTTGTGTGCTTTCCAGAGCTTTTCTAGTTGTGATCAGTGGGAGAGATTGGCTCTTAAACTATTATTTTATTTTTTTAAAAAGATTGTATTTATTTATTTGACAGAGAGAGAGAGCACAAGTAGGCAGAGCGGTAGACAGAGGGAGAGGGAGAAGCGGGCTCCCTGCTGGGCAGAGAGCCCAACGCGGAACTCGATCCCAGGACCCCAAGATCATGACCTGAGCTGAAGGTAGGCGCTTACCAGACTGAGCCACCCAGAAGCCCCCTTAAACTATTATTTTAACCTTCAAAATAAATTAAATATCATGGCTAGAAAAAACTCAAGTCTTTATGATTTTAGACTCTGCTCCTCCCCCCCACAAAAAAAACACATGCTCCCAAGGGCATAGCATTGTGTTAGGGTACTTTGAATTTTTATGTTAAGCCTGAGATCCAGAAAGAAAAGCAGACAAAAGCTTCCTGGGGAGCTCATTATGATTTCTGTTAAATATACCTCTTAACTGCTTACTTACGAGCAAAATGGCATTGACTGTTCAAACTGTAAACCACCTTAGAAGTCAACGCCTTCATTTGACAGAAGAGGAAATAAGATCTCACAGAAGGGGAATAATTTGTTCTGTCACTCTGGAAATGCATGGCAAAAACTGGGCCAGAACTTAGCCTGTTTAACAACAGTTACTCAGGCAGTTACTAACGACTTCCTAAGTGTCAACTGCTATGCTGGGCTAATTATCGCAGATTTCAAGGGGGACATGATATATGAAGCTTGAGGGAATGGAAAGTTTTATGTTTTATGCGGGAGAATGGCATATAGTAAAACAAACAAACAAACAAACAGCAAATCCCAGTTTTCAGCTTTTGAATTCACTATGACTTTGGTTAAGGGACTTACTTTTTCTAAGCCTTCATCTGTCCGTAAATAGACCTAGTAGTCTAATCTATAAAGGTTTTTTGTTTGGGTTATAAGAGATAAAGCTTATAAGCATTTAGCTAATGCCTTGCTCAATGTTTTGGTTGTTATTATTCTCTGAAACTCACAAATGCCCAAATTTTATGCACTTATCATGTATTGATCTCCAATGTGAATGAACACCTTATGGAAAGGGTATCTAACATCTGGGAGGGAAGAGGGCCCCTCACCTAAGCTTCATCTCCCTGAGCTCCCATTTTCCATTGACCATTCCAGGTTCTGGTCTGAGAGAGTTTATTACAAAATGATGAAGGGAGGTCTGAGGAAGATTCACTGGTCATAGAATTTCGGCAGCTCATTACCCAAGATCACTTGATGGTCCACACCAGCAGCTGTAATAGTGACCAGGTAGATGACGCCCCCGCTAGAGCCATCCCGATTCATGGCCAGAGCGATAGCTGCAGAGAGTTTCAGGGTGGAGAGGGGGAGAGAGAATGACTTAGCTTCAGGAATCTTTACATTCCTCTCCCGTTCATATGCTTACTACCTCTCAGACCTCAAAACCCGTCTCCTAGGGACACGTATCAAGGGGTGTGCAGGTAAATCAACTTGAAAAAAAAATAAGCCTTTATATGTAACATCTCCTGGTACCCATGGTCTCAAAACTCCCACCAGGATTGATTTCAAGTTGCAAATAGCTAGATAAGCAGCTCATGAGTTCTTGGATATTTAACAGTTGGCTCTCATGAGCTCGCCCAAGCCAGCTCCAGCACACCCCTGATTCTTATAGTAACTGTATATTTTGATTTGGGGTACTCAAAACAGTCCTGGTTTCTGCCCTGGGTCCTGGAATCCCACCTAGTTTAACACTGTCCTGCTCAAAAGTGTTCCCTCTCAAAAGTGTTCCAGTTTGGACATTAAATTAAACGGTCACCCATGTACTCCTCACCGTGTTCCTCATACTCTCCTTCCTTCCCAGGTTTAAAAACGCTCCCCGGGTACCCTCCCACTTGGTTAGTTACCATCTGTGGTGAAGCTCCTGCACTCCTCAGGGGACATGCCCGGCTTATATGCTGCATCCACATAGCCGTAGATATAGGCGCTGCCAGAGCCACCGATGGCGAAGGGCTGCCGAGTCAGCATTCCTCCCAGGGTTCCATACACCTAGGGGGGCTCCTCAGGTCAGACTATGGAAGCATCAGTCCTCTCCTTGCCACTGAGACAGGCAGGGGGTCTCCGTGTTCTGCAGTGAAGCCCCCCATCTCCTACTCCCATCGGTTGAGATTATACTCTGCTTTCAGAGGCGGTGTCCTGGGAACCCATTGCTAGAAGGATATAACCTCTATCTCCCCCTATCGGGTGGTGGGAACACCAAGGGAGGGGGTACGTAGGAAGACACGCACCTGGCCCCCGGCACGTTGGTCCCAGCCGGCTACTATGAGATGCGCGGACAGGTCCTCCCGATACTTATAACTGATATTCCTCACCACGTTGGCAGCAGCCAGAACAAGCGGAGGTTCTTCCAGTTCCAACCTAAAGGAAGTGTTAGTAATAGGGGTCAATATAATTTCCTGAAGTTCCACCCACCTGTGCCGTTACCATCATCCCTGCCAAGTGACACGTGAAACCTGAAACCTGTGGTTGCAATAGTTCAAACTCCAGCTCCTCTCCCACATGGACAGGGCGACTAGTCTCACACCACCCACCAGTAAGAAGATTCAACGTTCCCCTCCTTTACTCTGTCCCACCCACCCATCCCCCAATTATACAACGCTTAGCTGCAAGGGCCGTGCCCATGTGGGTAAAAGGAGATAAGCTTTACTCCTGCACCAATGACCTTGGTTTCTCACCCGGTAACTTCCTGATATATGGTGGGCCACATCATCATCTTCTTTCTCGTTATTTAGAGTGGGACCGTGATTTACAATGTTCAGGCCATTTTCACATATATCATTTGATTCTCAAAATAACCGTCGGGTGAGATAGGGTAGGTACTATTAATTATCTCCACTTTACAGAGGCGGAAGCCACGTTGGAGATTCAAGAGCCAGTTCAACACTAATAAAAACAGGAGCGCAAACAAGAATTTTTCATTTTTCACTACAGCGTTCCTGGAACGGGACACTGTCTCGGGGTTGGCTGGTGGGGAGAACTCTGGTGAATGTGGACCTGAGGACCCCAAAGCTTCATACCCGTGGAGCTCCAGTTGGTAGGCGGCCATGTCAACCATGGCTTGGGCATCAGCAGCTGAACCAGAGAGAGCACAGTAGATGTGCTGGTGTAGTGGGGACAGCTTGTCAAACACCCGGTTTACCACCGCCTCTCTGCCGGGAAGGAGTCAGCAGTCATCAACATTAGCAATGCCAGAATTTTTGAGGTTAATCATCCAGTGTTTCACAAAGTTATTTGACAAGAGAATAGCCCCGGAGCCCATGAAATTTAATACTTGGATTAAAACAGGAAGAAAAAAAAATCATCTCAAATAAATGAAACACTGCAATTATTATCAAAATTAGACTTATTTTCAGGCTTAGACTTTATAATAAGACAAAAAATAGTAAATGAAGAATCATGTTCTTAAGCAATTTTTCTTTGCTACACCCATCTTGAGGAAGTTATGTGTTCTATGGGACATAAAGTAAGTAATATTGACCTAATCCCATATACTCATTTTGCATATGGGGAAACTGGCCAGGATGGAGAAGACAAAATTAGTTCAATGTGTGCTGGATGAGAAACCAGAATATCTGCTTGGCAGGACCATCTTTTTGTTCTTTTCTTTTCTTTTTAAGATTTTATTTATTTATTTATTAAAGAGAGAGAGCACAAGCAGGGGGAGTGGCAGGCAGAGAGAGAAGCAGGCTCCCCGCTGAGCAGGGAGCCCAACGTGGGGCTCGATTCCAGGACCCTGGGATCATGACCTGAGCCAAAGGCAGACGCTTAACCCACTGAGCCACCCAGGCGCCCCTGAACCATCTTTTCTATCTCTAAATATAGATGGAAGGACGGCCCCTGAAACCTTTGTGTCCTACCTCCTCATACCCTATTCTTTTATACCCATCCCTGCAGGGACAGGCCACATAAGCATCCAGGCCCCAGATTCTCCTCCACTAATTCAGGGACCCAAGCACTTGCCCAGTATCTCATTAGAGGGGCCCTTCTGGAAGCCTAACTCAATTTCTGCAAAACTCCATTTTACCAGTATCTTCATGAATGGGTAAGAAAAATCTGTATTTGGGGCCGTTGGCTTCCTTCCAGAAGCATTCACCTTGACTGGTACTTACCCTGCAGACACCCGGGAATCAGAACCCACCACAACACCTCCGTCAAACTCCACTGCCATGATGGTTGTCTGCAGAGACACAGAAGATGGAATGTCAGAGCAGGATGAACTTTGATTCCCTCATGTTACAGATGAGGAAACATTCGCAGAGAGGGGAGGTGATCGGCTCAAGATCATACAGCAATTTAGGTCAGAGTGGACTCCCAGGACAGGATATCCCCTCCATCCCTCCACTTTCTCCATCTCCTCTCCCAGCTGCAGGGGAATGTCACAGCCTGGTCCTGGCACAACATGGAAAGAATCCTATCCCTGGGCCCCAACCTTCCTAAGTCGAATTCTTCCCACTATAAAGAGAGAGAGGCAGACATGTGGCTCAGGGGGGTGCTTCCAAGCACTGGCGGGCGAGGCAGCCCCACAAGTGAACGACCTCACCACCTGTGCTCGTGGTGCGTGTGGATGTGCTACAGACCCAACACAAAGCAGGCTACTGTGGCCTTGGGAAACAAGCTCAAGTCTTTTTTTGGCCCCTAATTCTCCACCCCACACAGTTGATTAAATAGCAGAAACATCAAGGGGCGTGGTGGTTAGCAGGGTCATGCATTAAGTAAGGAGGGAAGCAGCCAGGAACACACGAGATGATTTAAAATAAAGGTTTCATTTAAGGATTTCTTTTTTTTCTCTTTTTTTCTTTTTTTTAAAAGATTTTATTTATTTATTTGAGAGAGAGAATGAGATAGAGCGAGCATGAGAGGGGGGAGGGTCAGAGGGAGAAGCAGACTCCCTGCTGAGCAGGGAGCCCGATGCAGGACTCGATCCCAGGACTCCAGGATCATGACCTGAGCCGAAGGCAGTCGCTTAACCAACTGAGCCACCCAGGCGCCCTTTTTTTTCCTTTTTTTAAAGTAGGCTCCACGGCCAGCGTGGAGCTCAGTGCGGGACCTGAACACAGGACCCTGAGATCAAGACCTGAGCTGAGATCAAGAGTCGGTCACTTAACAGACTGAGCCACCCAGGAGCCCCTCACTTAAGGAATTCTGATCAAGAGGTCAATAGGTATCTCAGTAGCCAGGGGGAAGAGATCTGTACCAAGAGAGGATTTGCCTGGGGAGTTTGAGCTCACTTTTTCAGGTCAAGAAAAGAAATCAAGGAAAAGAATTAAAGAAGGTGAAAGGGATAAAGCTACATGTTTTCTACTCCTGTTGAGTTGGCAAGAGCCTCAAAGATCCTTGGTTCAAATGAGGAAAACTGAATCATGGAGGAGGTGATTGACTTGTGAAGGTCACCCAGAATTAACAGCAGACTGGGACTAAAACCCAGGCCTAACTTCCGTCTCTTGTGACTTCTGCTTCTATTTCCCACTGCTCCTCTGGCAGTGACGGGAGATGTTCTACCTTACAAATGGTTTTAGTGCATTCTCATCACTCCATAGGTAAGTCCGGACCCCAGGGCCATTGCCCTGAGTGTGCTTTCTGACATACTGATCTACCATGAATTGAGGGCCATTGAGAAAGGGCAGCCCCATTCTAGAGGTTATTCCTCTAAAACAAAGCTGCCCCCAAGCCAAGAGTGGTGGCGGTAGCTTGGGAGCAGAAGCCAGCCAGCCTTGGCCTGCGGACAGCCTCAGTTGCCCAGCTGGGCAAGCGGGTGGGAGTGGGCGGGAAGGACGCAGGGAAGGGAACGTGGCAGCCCCCGGGCCAGGTGGGAGCCTTCCTGGGTCAGGCTGGGGAAGGACACCACCGTCTCACAAGGAACCCCCGTTATCAGGGCTGGGGCTATGAGTTACCCAGCAGTCTGTGTGATGAGCTGTCCCTTCTCAATCATTGCCCATATTCTCCTCGCCCGAGTGCTGTCCTGCTTCACCCAGGGCACCATTTCTTCATCAATCTGCACCTTCTCCGACCCCCTCCCTTGATTTAACCAGCCCCTCTCTCCAGTCCAGAGTTGAAAGCGAAAGCGCTTTAGAGCCGCTTCCCCTTGACGCTTCCAGCTAAGAGCCACAGCACCCCCTTCTCCACCCGCCTCGCTAGCCCAGTCCCTTGGCGGACTCCCACGTGACCCCCTTCAGAATAGGGATGCCCCGTCTTCATCGCAGGGAATCTCTACAACCCCTGGCTGCTACAAGCTGCCTCCTCACTCTTTCAGCCCCTGTATTCACTCCTCGGAGTTGCCGCGTCCCCCTGCCGCTCCACCCCCTCCAGCTCTCTGCTAAACCTCTAGCCCCCGCTCCTTACCCCAGTGTGGACTTCTCCGACCCGCAGCATCTCGGCGCCGCGCCGCTTGCCGCCTGGGGCACTGGTTTCCGACCTGGGACCGCGGGCCGCGCGTGCCTCCCGTTCCGCGGCTTCACCGCGCCCGCTAGGGGGCGCCTGGGTCCTCTCTGGGAGGCTTCGCGCCCGGCGCTAACCTAATTGGCACAGATCTGCCGGGAGACAGGTGACGAAAGAGGCTGGGGTAAGACCGGAGGCTGGGGTCAAACGTCCCGACAAGTGGAATTCGCGAGACGAAGCCAAGAAAGGAAGGACGACGAGTGTGCGTGATGGAGAAGGTGGAGCCGCAAGGCTGCTCCCCAGAACCTCACCTCTGATTTCCGCGCCTTCTCCCAAAATAGCCTGGGCGGGCAACATGCTGCAGCGGGGCGGACCTACCGAGCCGGCTGCCGCTTTCGTTTTCTCTTTCCGCGAAACCGCCCGCTTCTAGTAGCGCGGCCAGAACCAGCCGGCCCTGGGACTTTCCGGGATCCCCGCCTTCGCCCGCCCTGCCCCCCTCTGCCGGCCGCGGGTCTCAGCGCTCTCTCGGGCACAGTCTCGGACAGCACCCGGAGCCTGCGGCCCGGCGCCGACAGCGGGGAGTCCCAGGCCGGGGCGCGACCTCCGGCAGCACCCACGCGCCCATGGCCAGCTCAGGGTCCCCCAGCCCCTGCGGCTGCCTCTGCTCGTCTCGAGCTTCCCCGGCGTGGCTGGGGGTACTGCTGCTGCTTCTCGCCGACTGGGTGCTGCTCCGGGAGGCGCTCCCCAGAATATGCTCCGTGCTGGTCCCCACCGCGCTGCCCCTGCTCCGGGTCTGGGTGGTGGGCCTGAGCCGCTGGGCTGTGCTGTGGGTGGGGGCCCGTGGTGTTCTGCGGACAACGGTGGGCTCCGGCAGGGAAAGCGCAGGAGTCCGGGGATGGCTGGCCGCTCTGCAGCCATTGGCGGCGGCGCTGGGCTTGGCCCTGCCGGGACTGGCCTTGTTCCGAGAGCTGCGCCCGTGGAGAGTTCCCAGGGATTCTGACAGCTCCAGGCTCCTGCACTGGGGAAGTCGCCTGGATGCTTTCGCCCTCAGTTACTTGGCAGCAGTGCCCGCAGCCGCCATGTGGCATAAGCTCAGCGGACTTTGGGGGCCGGAAAGTCACGGGGGTTCAGGAGACGCGGTGCGCCGACTTCTAGGCTGTCTGGGTTCAGAGATACGACGCCTCCGGCTCCTGCTGGTCCTGTTGGTTCTCTCCAGTCTTGGTAAGAGGGACGCAGGGGCAGAGGGACGGACACTAGGGGCCCGGGCAGGGATCATAGTAATAATGGTCAGTGAGATCGGTTAGTGTGGGGTCTGGGAAATGGACCAGGGGACCAGGGGACCAGGGGAAGGCGACCGAGCTCTGGTCGTGAGAAAACTTACTCCAGTGTCAAGGAAAGAGCCCTGGACTGGGTGGGAGTCAGGAGTCCTGGACTCCAGTGCTGCTTCAGGCGTTGCTTAGCTAGCCACCTTGGGCAAATCCTTTCTTCTGGGCAGCACACCCTATGACCTCTGGTCTTCCTGTGTAAACCTCTGAAGGTCTGGTGGGGCTCAGCGTCGTGAGTTCCAGGGTTCAGGTGCAGGGCTGGGTCCTCAGTGTCCTCTTTCTGCCGGGGCCCTCCAGGATACCCGTGACGGGTTCGAGAAAGAGTGGGATGGGGGAGGGGGGGCAGTCTGCTTGGAACTGATCTGCTTAGACTTGATATTTGTGACTGACCCCTCCCTCCTCTTCCTCTCCAGGGGAAATGGCCATTCCATTCTTCACCGGTCACCTCACTGACTGGATTCTACAAGACGGGACAGCTTCTGCCTTCACACGGAACATAACGCTCATGTCAATTCTCACCACAGCCAGGTCTGGGGGCTGAAGATGGAAGGCTGAGAATGGGGGACCCTGAAAAAGAGGGATCTGGAAGTTGGGGCTGCTGTCCAAAGTGCACTTCTTTGGGACCTTCTCTCTGTCCCCTGAACACACCCTGATCCTTCTTCTCCCCATCTCTCTCTAGTGCCGTGCTGGAGTTCGTGGCTGATGGGATCTATAACAGCACCATGGGCCGTGTGCACAGCCACTTGCAGGGAGAGGTATTTCGGGCTGTCCTGCGCCAGGAAACAGAGTTTTTCCAACAGAACCAAACAGGTGTGTCCTGAAACTCTTTCATTACACATCTGTATACTCTTTATTTTCCCCATATATCCTCTTTTACTTATAACCTTGATCTTTCTCTCTTTCTCACATAGACATTGTCATTTCTTATTCTTGATATACCTCGAGTATTATAGCCGTTACCTTCAGAAAAACCTAGTTTTTCCATCTAAATTTCCATAAATTTATCCCTATGTGTATATTTAGATAGAAACTATAGAATTTCAAACCTGGAAATTTTGAGATCACAGAGTCCAACTGCCTAGTTTGCAGAGAAGGAAGCTGAGGCCCAGACCCTAAATGATGAAACTGGCATGGTCACATATGGATAGGGATGAGCTTGGGGTTGATTCCCAGCCCAGTACTCGATAGAGTTTTCTGGACTGCTTTCTAGCAGCACTCTCTGTTTTTCTCCAGCTCTGTTATATGACCAGCTTAAGCTCTTCTTGCCTCTGTTGTGCAGCACGGGGTATACATGCTCTTTACGGGACAGAAATGTGTCAGAGAAATGGAAATTCACATGGGCATCAATTTCTTTATAGTTGAAATGAAAGTCTTTCGCCAGGTTTTTACTCTCTAACACTCATTCTGCCTGCACCGAGATCCCTAAACTCCCCTATCCCCCTTACCTTGTTTTCCTCAGCCTCCTCAGAACACCATGTTGCCGCCCCCTGCCCCTGGCTCCTCTCCCTGGCTCATTGCTAGTCCCTCCCGCCACTCTGAGCCTCTCATTCATCCACTCTCTTCTCCCCAAACCCTGGCAGGAGCCATCACTTCTCGGGTGACAGAGGACACATCCACCCTGAGTGAGTCTCTGAGTGAGAAGCTGAGCCTACTGTTGTGGTACCTGGTGCGGGGGCTGTGTCTCTTGGGGCTCATGCTCTGGGGGTCACTGCCACTCACCATGGTCACCCTGGTCACCCTGCCTCTGCTTTTCCTTCTGCCTAAGAAGCTGGGAAAATGGTACCAGGTATGTCCAGGGAGTTGTCTCACCCTACACAGACCTTCATGTCCCAGACTGGGTGGAATTGATTCCTCTCAGGTTTCTTTCCTGGCACCCTCACTGATACCCCACCTTCACAGCACTCCCTGTCCCTGTAGCCCATGTTCCCAGATTGTTCAGTGTTGAGCTCCATACTCTCTGTGTCTTCTCTTCCACCTTCCGCCCACAACCTGTCTCTATGAACATGATCACCAGTCTCAAGATTATGATCCCCTATGGCCCTTCTGAACAATTTCCTCTGCTCTGCACCCCTTTGGTATCCAGAAAGAACAACTGTGCCCCTTTCTCTTTCCTTCGTGCATCTGCCTCCTCTCACCTTTAACCTCCAACTAGGTAACTCAGGTACCAGTGCCCTGGTGGTTTGCCAAGCCCGTGTGACGTCCCTTGTCCATGTCTCCAAAGGTGCTGGCAGCCCGGGTGCAGACGGCTCTGGCAGAGTCCAGCCAGGTGGCCATTGAGGTGCTGTCAGCCATGCCCACAGTCCGGAGCTTTGCCAACGAGGAGGCTGAGGCCCAGAAGTTTAGCCAAAAGCTGCAGGATATGAATACCCTCCATCAGAAGGAAGCTCTGGCCTATGCAGTCAACCTCTGGACCATCAGTGTGAGCAACCTGGACATGAATGCCTAGTCCCTTGTCCCCGAGATACCTCGACTCCATTCCCTTTTCCATGACCCTGCTCCACATGCCTCCTCCACCGAGCAGTGGTTGGTTCGGTGTTCTCATCCCAGCAACCTGGCGCTCAGCGTTCCGAACTGCCTCCCTCTTTTTAGACCTGCCGGATGGCTTCCTGTCACCATGGTACACAGAATCCATCCAGCCCCCCTTTTAGGGAGGTGCCGTGTCTTTCAGTCCCAGGCCCTTCCTTTGCCTCTCAGGCAGCCCTGAGGCATAAAGTCCTGCACCCGGCCTGCGTCATGTGGGACTATGTGGCTGTGCTAGTGAGAGCCAAGGGAACAGCAGAAGCCAAGGATGAGGGGCATCTCTTCCGTCACTGAAAGAGAACCAGAGCAGCATTCAGGAATTCCCGGCTCAATGCTGCCATTTACTAGCTCTGTGATCATGGGCTAATAACTTACTTTCTCGAGACTGTTTCCTCATTTTATTTTTATTTTTTAGTTTTTTAAAAAGATTTATTTATTTGAGAGAGAGAGAGAGAGCATGAGCAGGGGGCGGGGCAGAGGGATAAAGAGAGGGGAAGCAGACTCCCCGCTGAGCGGGGAGCCCAACAACTTGGGGCTCAATCTCAGGACTCTGAGATCATGACCTGCACCGAAACCAAGAGTTGGATGCTCAACTGACTGAGCCACCCAGGCGCCCCTGTTTCCTCATTTAAAAAAGTGGGGATGGTATAACCTTGTTTATAGGGTTCTTGCTATGAATATTAGATGACATTATATTCATTTAAAGCCTTTTGTGAAGAGTGCTCTGCAAACAAGTGCTCTGCACACAAGGCGATAGTGGTGATGGGGAGGACAGTGATGACTTCTATGGCATAGCTGAGCAAGACTCCGTGGAGCCCCCATGGTGCATGCTCCCTTTCCCCCTGTGGAGCCCCCATGGTGCATGCTCCCTTTCCCCCTGTGGAACCCCCATGGTGCATGCTCCCTTTCCCCCTGCGGAGCCTCCTGCTGTTACCTGGCGGAAAGGGACTTTATATCTCCGTAATGCTAATGAGTCTAGTTCTTTGCACCCCCCTCTAGATTTTTCAACCACAATCCCTTTTCTCCGTGGTCTTTCCACAGATCTCAGGGATGCTGCTGAAGGTGGGAATCTTATACATCGGTGGGCATCTGGTGACAAGTGGGGCTGTAAGCAGCGGGAACCTTGTCACATTTATTCTCTACCAGATCCAGTTCACCTCAGCTGTTGAGGTGAGAGCCTTCCATTTTCACTCCCCAGTGCTTTTCCTTCTTAGGTCCCATCACCGTCTGTGTCACCTTCCTTCCATTCTTTACCCTTCTCATATCACATCGCCCTGGCAAGCAGATTTGTTCTCCCCCTTCTCAATACTCATACCTCCCCTCCAGGCACTGCTCTCCACCTACCCCAGTGTACAGAAGGCTGTGGGCTCCTCGGAGAAAATATTTGAATACCTGGACCGAATTCCTCGCTGTCCTGCCAGTGGTGTGTTGACTTCCTTAAACTTGGAGGGCCTTGTCCAGTTTCAAGATGTCTCCTTCGCCTACCCAAACCGTCCAGATGTCCCAGTGCTGCAGGTAAACCTACCGATCTTTGTTTTTCAGCAGCCTGACTCTCATCTCTACCATCCTAAACTTTCTTCCTGCCTTTAGCCTGTACACGAGGTACAGATAGATCCTTCCTAACCCCTCAAAGGCAAAGATGAGCACCGTCTACTCCATACAACTGCCCCAAACTCAAGAACCTTTTGGATTTGTAAGGAGAATGGGAGAAGAAGAGGCTCTCAGGGAGAAGGGTCTCACATCCTAAGGAACTGCTGAAGCAAAATCTGTCTCTACTGTCTTTTCCTTTTCGTTCCATTTGTCATTTAGAATGTGATTTTTTTTTTCTGTTTTCTCATGATATTTGATATCAAGTGTGTGACATAGTGGTGCTTGGTCTTTGCTCTGATCTTTGCCTTGTCTTCCATCTCTACTCCTTGGGGAGCTATCATCCTTGAGGAACAGAAACCTATGCCTGTGGGAGGATAGGAGTTGCTGTATTTTCCCATTTCCCCCCCTTTCTTCCCTGGGTAAGACATCCTACTGTGTAATAAGACAATGACAGCCTTAAGGTTAGAGGCCTTAGGCTGTCTCTCTCTCTCTTTTTTTTAAAGATTTTATTTATTTATTTTGACACAGAGAGACACAGCGAGAGAGGGGCACACAAGCAGGGGGAGTGGGAGAGAGAGAAGTGGGCTTCCCGCTGAGCAGGGAGCCCGATGTGGGGCTCGATCCCAGGACCCTGGGATCACGACCTGAGCTGAAGGCAGACGCTTAACGACTGAGCCACCCAGGTGCCCCTGTCTCTTATTTTTTTTTGATTCTCTGGCCTCCAGGGGCTGACGTTCACCCTACATCCCGGTGAGGTGACGGCTCTGGTGGGGCCCAATGGGTCCGGGAAGAGCACAGTGGCCGCCTTGCTGCAGAATCTGTACCAGCCCACGGGGGGAAGGCTGCTGCTGGATGGGAAGCCCCTTCCCCAATATGAGCACCGCTACCTGCACACACAGGTGAGCAAGAAGATGGCAGGGGCGGGGGCAGGGGGGAGGGCAGGGGACATCACTGAACACCCTAACCGAGCACTCTGAGAGGAGGGCCAGGGAATGATAGACCTTGGGTGGAGATGGGGTGTAGTCAGGAGAGAGAGTGTGTAATTTTGTGATATGCTTTCAGCAGAGATTTGGAGTCATCAGTCTCTAGATAACCGTACTCCTGTGCTCCTTGTTCTCTGACTCTTCATCATATTTTGTCCTAGGTGGCTGCAGTGAGACAAGAGCCGCAGCTATTTGGAAGGAGTTTTCAAGAAAATATTGCCTATGGCCTGGTCCAGAAGCCAACTATGGAGGAAATCATAGCTGCCGCAATGGTGTCTGGAGCCCATAGTTTCATCTCTGAACTCCCTGAGGGCTATAACACAGGTGCTCTTTCAGCTCACATCCTCACCTGGACATCTTTACCGAGACCTTTATTCTGTAGTTCTTTCCAACCCGCTGACATCAGTTTGAAGTTGTAGGGTCTTGTACCTATGGCTTCTTCATGCTCACATCCTCAGAACTCTGTCACCTTTCCAGAACCTTCCCTATCCAGCTGCATCCATCAGTCCTTGGTGTGTATATGTGTGAGTGTGCACCCACGTGCACACACAGGCAAGCATGTGGAGGCACATGTGGTTATCCAGCCCTCACCTTGGCTCTTGTCTCCGCAGAGGTAGGAGAGGCTGGGAGCCGGCTATCAGGGGGTCAGCGACAGGCAGTGGCCTTGGCGCGAGCACTGATCCGGAAACCACGTGTTCTCATCCTGGATGATGCTACCAGTGCCCTTGATGCAGACAGCCAGTTACGGGTGAGGGGGACATTTTGTTAGTGACTATATCCCCTCCATTCTTCCTTCCTTCCCTCATCCCGTGTTATTTATACTAACATAATTATCCAAACCAGTCCTTGCTATTCTCAGTTCCCAAGAGCTGCTCCCCAAGATGCTTAGAACCAATTCAAAGACACTATCTATAGACTTTGAATCTCTGAAGCCAAACATAAGAAGGCCATCCTAATAATATTAATATCTATTGAGCTTTTACTCTTTTACTCTGTGCCAGACATGCGACTAGGCCCTCTCCGTGTATTATCTCACTCATTTATTCATCGTGAATGCCTGTGAGCTGGGCATTGTTATCCTCATCCTACAGATGATAAAAAGGGGGCCAAGAGAGGCTGAACCACCTGCTCAGTGTCACTGAGCTGTTGAGTAGCAGAGCATAGACCCTAAGTCAAGCCCGCCTGACTTGAATGTTCATGCTTTTTACCACTAAGTTGTATGGAAAACAGAATATAAAATTCCCAGTTTATAGGTAGAAAGGAGAGACTATTCGATACCCTTCAATCTTTTCTTATGGGTTTCACCTTAGGGCCCTTACTTTTATTCCACTGTTACCACCTCATGTAAATAGCCCTTAACAAATCAAAGGCTGGACAGACAAGCACTCGGAATGAGAATCTGCGACTCCTTGGGGTTGTTGGCAGAGGTAGCAGTGACCCTGGTGAAAGCTTTCCGGGCTCTGGAAACACAGTTGTCTCCCTGGGCTCTTGACAGAGTCTGTGTCTTTTCTCAGGTGGAGCAGCTCCTATACAAAAGCCCTGAACGGTGCTCTCGGTCTGTGCTTCTCATCACCCATTGTCTCAGCTCATTGGAGCAGGCTGACCAAATCCTCTATCTGGAAGGAGGCTCCATCTGTGAAGCAGGAACCCACCAGCAGCTCATGGAGAGGAGGGGGCGCTTCTGGACCATGACGCAGGCTCCTGGCGGGTCAGGAGCTCCAGAATGAAAGACTTCTCAGACCTGCACATGCCGTCTCCCTCCCTTCTTTTCCCGTCTCTAGTGGAGAGTTTGGGAACAAATGGCTTACCAGAGCTGCACGGTAGGCAGCTGCTTCTAGGAGGAGCGACATCCTAGAACAGAACTCACTAGCCGATGCCTGAAATTCCGCCACGAGTGTTGCCCCCTCTCCAAACTCCTCTTGATAATGCAGATTTCTTGGAAGAAAACAGGGTTTAGAACTTCTTCGTGTAACTGGGTTCAGAGCCAGGATTTTGGTGTGGAACCCTGGAAATGAGAACTTTAGAATATACAGAAAGGGGGAGATCAGCTACTTTCCAATATGACTAAAGTCATATGCCGGCCCATAAGCACACTCTGCATTCTTGATATTTATAATAAAATTGGTGTTTTGTACTGTGGTTTCTCGTGTTTTCAGCGCACCGAATGGCTCACCAACTTTTGCAGTGAATTTTTCAGGAGTCTGCTGTCTCCCTCCTTCAGCAGCCTCAATGCTTCACAGTCCTAAGTGGGCCATATCCTCCCTTAAGTTGTCTGTTTCCTACGGTTGCCTCCTCCACTCTCCCACGCCCCTACGTCGGCCCCTGAGGATGAGCCAGAGTGGGATACAGCACCCTCCAAACACTAGCAGCTGCAGTTCGCAGTCCTGGCCTTTCTGAGGGGGAAAATGGAGGTCGAGCGTAGCTAGCGGAAGAGGGAGTGCAAGCGCGCCGACCGAGAAACTGACTTTACCACCTTCCCCGCCCCGGTCCTTTCCGGGAGAGCTCACCTGGCTCAGGGGTGACACCTGCCGGAGTAACTTCAGGGTAATGGGCGGGGTTGTCAAATCTCTTCCATTCTGGGAGGGCCTCGGTGTGTGACGTCAACGGTTGCCGGGCAGTTTAGGCCAACAGAGGTTGCAAGGAGAGGCGGAGTTTAGGGGAGTTTTCCGCAGTGCTCAGTGGAGCGACAGTCTTGCAAGGAGGTGCGGGCAGAAAGGGCGCTTCTTGTGGGTGGCTATAGGTTAGGGAGACCGTTGAACCAGGAGAGGCCCTGAGGGACTAAGTCGAAAGATTCAGAGACTGCGCCCTCTCCTTGGTGCCTCCTTCCCTCACACACTGTGGGTATATTCTGTTGCCGGTTGCCCCAGAACCTGTCCTCAAGCCTCTCCGCCCCCACGTACTCCTCTTTCTCCCACTTTTATAAAATGATGCTACTATGAACACCCCAAGCCCCGGAGGTGAAACTACTCCCAGCTTCTTGCTGACTTGCAGCTTTCAGGCTGAGGCTAAGCCTTTAGACGATACAACCCCATACCCACTTCGTAACTGTTCCAGAAGATACCCGGCGGCGTGTTGGTGTCTCTCACTGGAATCGCAGCACCAAGGGGGCTTTTGAAGCCGCTCCCTCTCTTTCTCCTTTTCTTCTGACAGTCTGTCATCACCCATTCTTTCACCAACTAACATAAGGGCGGAGCAGAGAAACTTGTTCCCGATATGATATTCCTGGTCTCCAGTCGCCCACTGGCCTCTTCTTGGAAAGGGCAGGGGGATGTAGAAAAAATTCTGGTTCCCTCCCCTTAATGCTGCGGGCTTTCGCTTTCGCTTCCTCCTCCGACGATTTCTGGGTCCTAGGCGACAATGGCGCTGCTGGAGGTGTGCGGAGCCCCCCGAGGGCAGCGGAAGGATTGCGCGTTCCCGGCCCTGGGAAGGCAGCTTCGCTCCGACCCAGGACACTACAGCTTCTCTCTGCGATCTCCGGAGCTCGCCTTCCCCCGGGGAATGCAGGTCGGGGCTGTAAAGAGAATCCGGGCTGGAGGGGAGGCGGGGAGGAGGGCCCAGAGGAAGGGAGGGTCCTCCTTGAGACTACCTAGAGGCCGGGAAACCCAGAGGGGGCCATCCTTTAGTGAAGGAGAGCCACGTCCAGGGCCCGGTGCCAGGCAAGAGGCCACGTGGGAATCGGGGGCTGACCGCCTGAGGGTTAGAAAGTCAGATTAGGGCAAAGAGTTAGAGATGTGGTGGAGGGAGACAAGAGAACTTTCCTGCCAGTTCTCCCTCACACAGGAATCACGAATCACGAATCACGAATCACGAATCACGAATCAGGAAGCCTTTCTCCTGGGACTCTCATGTGCCTTGGAAAACCGGGGAACTTTGTTAGCCTCCTCTCAGCCACTCACTGTTGTGTGTCTTGGCTCAATCACTTCGTCTAGGTCTGGGTCATCGCTTGGGGATATTATTAATAAAACGTGTCGAGAGTGTTAAATGACCCATGAATGGAAAAAAAAAACACCCATTAAAGTCGCCCTTAATATGTTTACTTATGGTTAGCATTGATTTCCTTTCATATCTATCCTGCTGGAAGATGGAAAAGGTTGGCGTCATGTGCTTCTTCTTTTCCCTCTCCCAAGTCATATTCTGGTAGAGATTGGTTATTAACTGTTCCAGTTTTGAATGGTTGGAGAATTTCTGCCCATCTCCTCACTCCCAGACTCTTGTGAAACCTTTCCTGGAGCCTTGTGTTTCAGAAGGTTTCAGTGTCCCTTTCTGTGCCTTTTCTCTCTCATTAGCCCACTGAATTCTTCCAGTCCCTTGGTGGGAATGGAGAAAGGAAGCTTCGGATTGAGATGAACCATGGCACTACCACTTTGGCCTTCAAATTCCAGCAAGGAGTGATTGTGGCAGTGGATTCTCGGGCTACCGCTGGAAATTATATTTGTGAGTGTGTGTGTGTGTGCACGCACGCGCACCAGCAGGCAGAATCTGGGGAGCTGGGCCCTTCTCTCAGCAGGAGCCCCACATCTGCATCAAAGCAGAAGCAGATAATTGATTTCGGACACACTGGGAGAGCTGTGGGGTCAATCCAACTCTCTCAAAGCTCCATCTTCTTCCAGGCACCTCAAGGAGTAACAAGGTGATTGAGATTAACCCTTACCTGCTTGGCACCATGTCTGGCTGTGCTGCAGACTGTCAGTACTGGGAGCGTCTCCTGGCCAAGGAGTGCAGGTAGGCCAGGCCTCCTATCTCCCTCCTAAGCCCTGTGGACAGTCGTGGATCCTGGAACCTCCAGATCACTGTTCCTCCTCCTTTCCCCCTGGGCTAATGTAGCATCTTGGTGCTAATGCAGTATTTCACAAAACAGCCTTTTGGTGATTAGAAAACCTTCTCCCAAATCACAGCCTGCACTCTTGCCAATAAGCCAGGTAAGTTGTCGGCTATTTAGCACTGACGTCATCAACCCTGGTGGGATGGTGTCATTTGCTAGGATTTCTTATATGATTTGGATACTTTAAATTCCAAATCTTTCCCTGATCCTTAGATCCTACAAAACCACTCGTCTCAAATGCTTATGTCTTTAATTATTTCCTTCACATCAAGTGGGCTGCTCCAAGAGCTAGCCTTCTCCTGCCACCTCTGAGTCCGCTGCCCCCACCACCCTGTTGTACCCAGGCTGTACTATCTGAGGAACGGGGAGCGAATCTCAGTGTCAGCAGCCTCCAAACTGCTCTCCAACATGGTGTTCCAGTATCGAGGCATGGACCTCTCCATGGGCAGTATGATCTGTGGCTGGGATAAGAAGGTGGGTGCTCTCCATTCTCCCTATTCCCCCACGACGGATAAGAGACCGGTTCCCCATCGTACACTCCCACGCCCTCCCCTATAAGATGCGTGGCACATAGAACACTGGGTTATAGAACCGTTCCAGCATATCCATGGGCTATTATGTCTGGGTCTAGATGTGGACCATTATTTCGTAAGCTTGTTCCTTTGGATAAAATAGCCGATTCCCACTTTTTCCCCCTAAAGGTCTATGATTGTTACTAAAATGTTGTCCTGGTTCAAATGTTCCCGGGTAATTCTTATTCTTTTATCCACTTTTTATGGCTCACACTTGAACCTGTATGTTCCTAAAAACTCCCTCTGGGAAACTTCTTGCTTCCTATAGGGTCCTGGACTCTACTATGTGAATGCAAATGGGACTCGGCTCTCAGGAAATATGTTCTCCACTGGCAGCGGGAACACCTATGCCTACGGGGTCATGGATAGTGGCTATCGGCCTGATCTTAGCCCTGAAGAGGCCTATGAACTGGGCCGCAGGGCTATTGTTTATGCCACCCACCGAGACAGCTATTCCGGAGGTGTTGTCAACAGTAAGAGACCAATGCTACCACACCCCTGGGTGGGGAAGGGGGATCCGAGATTGGGAGAGTTAGAGGGGACAAAGTGGTAGGGAGGAGGTTTTCTTTCTTTCTCTCTGTCTCTCTCTTTCTCTTTCTTTCAGATTTATTTATTTATTTGAGAGAGAGAGAGCACGCCTGCGAGTGTGGGGAGGGGCAGAGGGAGAGAAACTTCAAGCAGACTCCATCCTGAGTGTGGAGCCTGATGCGGGCTCGATCTCATGACCCTGAGATCTTGAAGTGAGCCAAAACCAAGAGTCAGACGCTTAACTGACTGAGTTACCCAGGCGTGGGGAAGAGATTTTCAGCATCCAAAGGGGGGCACTGAAGTTGTAGTAAACAAGTATGTGTTGAGCGTATGTTTGGGAGTATGTTATTGTCACCTTCCACATAACACCATTAACAGGAACTTGCTGGAGTGAAAGGTGACTCCCTGTTCACTCTCATTTGCCCACAGTGTACCACATGAAGGAAGATGGTTGGGTGAAAGTGGAAAGTACAGACGTCAGTGACCTGCTGCTCCAGTATCGGGAGACCAGTCAGTAACCGCGGTGGCTAGGCACGCCTTTTCTGGCAGAGCCTGGCCAACTCAGGAACCTGGGCTGGTTACACCCCACAGGAGAGGGGAGCCTTAACCTGAGCCCTGAGGGGGAGAACCAGTGGCCAGTGGGGTAGGGTGGAGTTTACCCTTTTGCGTGTTCTCTGTTTCAAGGAGCATTCCCCCTACCCCAACCTCTGGGTGCCCCACTAAGCACAATAAAGGAAAATGGTTATAAATGCCTCTGTGTTGTGGCTGAGTGGGCTTGGGGCTGGGGTTGTTGTGGGGTGGGGGCAGGAAATAGAGACACTTTCCCTGAGAACAGACCAGAACCCCAACCTAAGAAATGGGGCCTCACCAAATATTTCTGTTGGGTTTTCCTTCCACACTCATCTCTCCATGCCCTCAGGAAGGCTGGTCAAGGTCTGTGGACACATATTTGCCATTTAATTTAGATTAGGGTCCTTTTTATAGGGACACAACCTGAATACTCCTGTGTGGTTCATTGTCAATGGTTTGGGTATCTGGGAGTAGGGTACTAGAACAACTATTTTTGACGTTGTGGAGTCAGATGAAAAAGCTTCCACCTCATGTGTATATGGTGATTGGAAACATGGTACATTTACCTCAAATAACACTTTGGAGATATTGGATATTGAATGCAAAGATGGACATTAGGGGTTCAATTTCATGATGTATCATGCTCAATTGCAAGATGACAGCACCATGATTGAAGAGGAAGAGGACTCCCTCCTTGAAGAGGGAAATATGAGGAAAAAGTAAGCAGGTTAGGAAAATGAGACAGACATAATGAGATTTTCTGAATCATGCAAGGAGCATGGATGATGTCCCCTCTTAGGGAGAGTTAGTCAAAGAAAAAGCTTGAAAGTAGTTAGCAGCTGAACAGAGAGCTTTTTTTTCCATTAGGGAGAGATTCTTAAAATCTCAGAATGGCAGGGTTGGAGAAATTTTAATAATCCTCTACTTCAAATACACCACTCCCCCCTTTAAACCAGAAGTGCCTCGTTGGTAAACATGCCAGTAACATTTCAAAGGCGTGGTTTGGAATCCAAGCGATCCCTCCTTTGGGGGTATTTTGAGTTGGGGGGATAGTTTCAATCTGAAGAGTTATTTCTGGAATAAACAAACCAGCATGTTCCATAGATGGGCTCTGGGTCAGGCAGGACCTGTAGAATCCTGTCTACTGCTTAATCAATGTTAAAATAGACCAGGAAACAAAGTCCATCCTCCCCATATACCAGAGATACTCCCAAGACATAATCTGAAACACACACCTAGAGGCACCTGAACATGAGCTCTGCTCAAGGAGCTGTGTTGAGGAGGGCAGATGAATATAAAGAATCAGGGCCTTTCAGCTTAAAATCTGTGTAAGTGGAAACCCACTTAGGCCCTGGTGAAAGTGTCTGGGACCTCCTATTTAGGAGAGGTCCTGAGTGTTTCTCGCTCAGAATCTGGCTCTGTTTTGATCCCAGACCCTAAAACAGGAGCTTTGGATGGAGGAAGAGGCAGTTCTCAAAATAGGATCAGAGCTTGAGGCAAGAAAATCCAGTGGTTCTCCAATTACAAAACATCTCAATCCTTGAAGTAGCTTTGTTTTAGTTAATGACAATTTAAAACACTTGCAGGAGTTTTCCGTTCCAGAGTAACAGTTGCTAAACGCAAGAGGCTCACTGCGGGGCGGGGCGCGTGCGCGCCCGGCTCGGCCCCGGGCTTCCGCGGACGGCAGGTGTCGCGCGTCCCCCGCTGGTGGCCGCCCTGCCCGGAACCGGGGCCCGGTCTGGGAAAGCGAAAGCGAAAGCGGCGGGCGCCAGGACGCCCCCGCTTGCAGAGTGCCGCCAGCAGACAGAAGGGGGAAACGAAGGTGAGCCAGCGCGAGCGGATTTCAGAGCTCCGTGCTCAGCACGTAGCCGAAAGACGACCCCCCGGAGCTGCAGTCCCGAAGCCGCCGCGGGTGAGTTCGTGTGGCCGGAAGCCTGGAGCGCTAACCGACGCATCCCAACCCGCCACCCACTCCGCGCCCCCCGCCTCCCGTCCCTCCGGCCTCCCGGGGAGTGCAAGGGAGCCGGGCGGGGACCGCAGGGCGGCTCCTCGGAACTGGGCGGCGGCGGGCGGGTGGGGGTGGGGCGTAGGGGGAGAGGGGGGTCACTTTTTTTTTTTTTTTTAAAGGATGAGGCTCCCTCTGACAGGCAGAATGCCTTCTGTCATAAGCGGGCCGTACTGAAGGGCACTGGGGACCCAGGGGATCATTCAGGGTAGGGGTGGATAAAATGAGAAGCCGATGGACGGGTTGAGCGGAGTCGGGGTGGTGAGCATAGGGGCGAGGATGGGGACCCCAGCGCTGTAATTCCTCATTTTCTACCCCTAGATAACACCATGCGGTTCCCTGACCTGAGACCCTGCGCCTTCCTGCTGCTGGCAGACTTGGCTCTACTCTGGCTGCTTCAGGGGACTCTGGGGGCTCTCCTTCCCCCGGGGCTTCCAGGCCTGTGGCTGGAGGGGACCCTGCGACTTGGAGGGCTCTGGTGGCTGCTAAAGGTGGGAGGACTGCTGGGATTGGTGGGAACACTGCTGCCCCCGCTCTGCCTGGGGACCCCGCTGTTTCTCTCCCTGAGGGCCCTGGTCCCAAGGGCCTTGAGTGCTCCCCCAGTCAGAGTGGCTTCAGTCCCCTGGAGCTGGCTGCTGGTGGGGTATGCAGCTGCGTGGCTAAGCTGGGCCATGTGGGCTCTGCTGAGCTCCCCAGGAGCCCGGGAGAGGAAGCAGGGCCAGGAGAACAACACAGACTTGATGTGGAGGCTGCTGAAGCTCTCCTGGCCGGACGTGCCTTACCTTGTTGCAGCCTTCTTCTTCCTTATTATTGCCGTGTTGGGTGAGTCAGGATCTTCCTGTTGCTGAATTGGGAATTGGAGGTGGGCAAAGGCCCTTGGTGCCAGCATGTTCATCTGTTCTCCTTCATGCCTCTTTCAGGTGAGACAGTCATCCCTTACTATTCAGGTCATGTCATTGACATCCTGAGAGGTGATTTCGACCCTGATGCCTTTGCCAGCACCATCTTTTTCATGTGTCTCTTCTCCATTGGGAGGTAGGTGATGCTTGATTGGGTTCATTTGCTAGCCTTTCATCTTTACAGACCCCTTGCATTTCCTAACTCTGTTTTCAGATCCTTTAGTACACGAAGCATAAAATACTTCAACCAAAATATGTGTGAATTTGTTTATTCGCCATTCTATTTCACACATTCGTCCGTTCATTCTTTCATTCATCATATTTACCCAACATTATGCTTCTAATCCATACTTGCTACTCTTTGCTAAAACCAGTTCCTCAGAAGTGACTCCCAGACCCCTATTTCTACACCTAGCTCTAGTCTTGTAGTCCAGTTGTCTTCTTGACATTCCCATTGGACAACCCACTGTCATCTTACACTCCACACACCCAGAGCTTCAAATGTATCACACTCCCTCCTGGTCTTGTTGAAAGTGCCTCCCTCTTTTATTCCCATGTACGAAACAATCAGTTTCCTGGGCTCCAAGCATCAGTATTGTTGATGCCTTTCTGATGTTCAGACACTAGCCCCATCATTTTCTGCTTTCAAAGTATTTCTCCTGTGGTGCTTTTCTGGCCATTCTCACTGTGATCGCTGGAGTTCAAACTCTCCTCATTTTATGTCTGACTAGCCCAACAACCTTCTAAACACAGAAACCATATTTTGTGAAATACTTGCTTCTGTGTTTTCACACTTTCCCTTTAAGTTTAGTTGTATAAATGGTTGGCCTAAGAGGAATGCTCAACTCCAGGGACAATAGAGATGAGGGAACAGCATGTCTCCAGGGCTCCAGAGGAGGGCAAGGGAACTCATTGCTGCAGTTCCCACAATAAAGTAGGAAGAAGGACTTTGGGGGGAGGAAAGAGACCAAGACAGAGGGGGAGAGTAGAGGGACAGCACTGAAGGAGGTCATAGGCTATTTCTCTGGACAACATCTCTTCATTTCTGTTATAGTCTTCCCTGGGTCTAGCACGGAGTGAGCTGCACAGATACTCGTGAATTTGTATGTGTTATGATTTTGTTCCCACATCTAGCTCTCCCTGTCCTGTTTTTCTTCCCTCTGTTTGTTCCGGCCCCTCCCCTTGTCTCCTTCTCTCTTTGCCTCTCTTCTGCCTCTCATGGTACACTTTCCCCAGCCTTGTATTTCTTTTCATTCTGTGCTTTCTCCTCTGCTTCTCGCACTCGTTCCCTCCTGTGCACCTGTGTCCCCTTCATCCCCCGTTCCCTCCCTCCCCCACAGCTCACTGTGTGCCGGCTGCCGGGGAAGCTGCTTCACCTTCACCATGTCCAGAATCAATGTGCGGGTCCGGCAGCTGCTTTTCTCCTCCCTTCTGCGCCAGGACCTCAGTTTCTTCCAGGATACTAAGACAGGTGGGGCCTGGAGTCCGGGTCTGGGATTCCCCTGGACATTTCTTGCCCCTCAGTTACCCTCCAGCCCGTAAATAGCCTCTCTTCCGCTCACTGTGCCAGGCGCTGCTGAGGAGCTGCTGAGTTCTCTTTTGGGATGGGGCAGTGAGGTCGCCTCCCCAGTCTCTGCGGTGACGGGGCGGGGGGGTGTTTAGAAGACGGGCCTGTGTTAATGGGGAGGGTTGGGGTCAGTCTCTGGGGGTTCTGCATTACGCATGGTTTCCTCACCGGCTCTGTCGTCCCCAGGGGAGCTGAATTCGAGGCTGAACTCGGATACCAAATTGATGAGCAGCTGGCTGGCTCTTAATGCCAACGTGTTCTTGCGAAGCCTGGTCAAAGTGGTGGGGCTCTACAGCTTCATGCTCAGCCTGTCCCCGCGACTCACCCTCCTCTCTCTGCTCAAGGTGCCTCTGGCAGTAACGGCTCAAAAAGTGCACGATGTCCGCCATCAGGTATGTGGGGGTGGTAGGGGATCCCCAGGGCAGAAGAAAACTCTCCCAGAGGTCTTCTCTTCTCAGCCTCAAGAGCAGCAGTTCTGACGGGCTTGAGAAGGGCGCTGACCCCTGGGATTTTATGTAAGTGTGTGTGTGTGTGTGTGTGAGAGAGAGAGAGAGAGAGAAGAAGAGGGAGCATTTTTCTGGGAAGAGGATAACTTCTTTTTTGTTTTCCCACTATTATAAGCCTCATTTTATTTCTTTTTATTATTATGTTATGTTAATCACCATACAGTACATCATTAGTTTTAGATGAAGTGTTCCATGATTCATTGTTTGTGTATAACACCCAGTGCTCCATGCAGAACGTGCCCTCCTCAATACCCACCACCAGGCCAACCCATCCTCCCACCCCCCTCCCCCCCAGAACCCTCAGTTTGTTTCTCAGAGTCCATCATCTCTCATGGTTCCTCTCCCCCTCTGATTTCCCCCCCTTCATTTTTCCCTTCCTGCTATCTTCTTCTTCTTTTTTTTTTTAACATATAATGTATTTAACATATAATGTATTATTTGTTTCCCACATAAAATTTATGTGGGAAAATAAAGATCCAAAGATAGCTATGAAAAAAAAAAGTATACATAACATAAAATTGACCATTTTTACTATTTTTAATTGTGCCATGTCAGTGGCATTAAGTACGTTCACACTGTTGTGCAAGGATCACCACCATCCATCTCCAGAACTTTCTTCATCTTCCCAAGCTGAAACTTGGTACCTATTAAATAATAACTCCCCACTTCCCCTTCTCCCAGCCCCTGACAATGACCCGTCTATTTTCTGTCTCTATGAATTTGATTACTCTAGGTATCTCATGTAAGTGGGATCATCCAGTATTTGTCTTTTTGTGATTGGCTTATTTCATTTAGCGTAATGTCCTCCAGGTTCATCCCTCTTGTAGCACATGTCAGAATTTTCATCCTTTTTAAGGCTATTACTCCATTGATGCGTAGACCACATTTTGTTTATCCATTCCTCTGTTGCTGGATGCTTGGGTTGCTTCCATCTGTTGGCTATTGTGAATAATGCTGCTGTGAACATGGGTGTACAAATATCTGTTCGAGTCTCTGCTTTCAGTTCTTTTGGGTATATACCCAGAGGTAGAATTGCTGGATCCTATGGTAATTCTATTTTTAATATTTGGAAGAGCTGCCAACATACTGTTTTCACAGCGCCTGCACCATTTTACATTCCCCTTGGCAATACACAAGGGTTTCGATTTCTCCACATCCTTCTCCAACACTTGTTATCTTCTGTTTGTTTCTTCTTTATTACATTCCCCAGTATTTATTTATCTTATAACTGGAAGTTTGTACCTTTTGACCACCTTCCTCCAATCAATCCCCCCCCCCCGTCTCTGGTCTCTGGTAACTACAAATCTGATCTCTTTTTCTGTGAATTTTTTTTTCTTTAGATGGCACATATAAATGAGATCATACAGTATTTGTCTTCTGTCTGGCTTATTTCACTTAGCATAATGCCCTCAGGGTCCATCCATGTTGTTGCAAATGGCAAGATTTCCTTCTTTTTTATGGCTGAGTAAAATTCTGCTGTATACCTATATGCACCACTTCTTAAAAAAATAACAGCCATCCTAATTTTTGTGAGGTGATAGCTCACCATGGTTTTGATTTGCATTTCCCTAATGACTAGTGGTGTTGAACATCTTTTCATGTGCTTGTTGGCCATTTTTATATCTTTTTTGGAGAAATGTCTAAGTTCTTTGCTCATTTTTTAAATTGCGTTGTGTTTTACTTGTTGAATTGTAGGACTTCTTTCACTATTCTGGGTATTAGCCCCTTATCAGATACATGATTTGGGAAATGTTTTCTCCCATTTAGTGGGGTTCCTTTTCTGTGGATAGAGTCCTTTGATACACACAAGTTTTTAATTTTGATGAAGACCAATTTATGTTTTTTTCTTTTGTTGCCTGTGCTTTAGGTTTATATCCAAGAAATCATCACCAAATCTAGTGTCATGAAGCTTTGCCCTGATGTTTTCTTCTAAGAGTTTTATGGTTTTAGCTCTGATTTAGGTTTTTGATCCATTTTGAGTTACATTCCCACCTTTTGTTAACTAGCTGTGGCCACTTAGGAAAATGATCCCTTCTGCCTTCATTCAGACACCGAGGGTGGTGTGACTTCCCTTAAATGAAGGAGCAAAAATCACCTGTATCCCCTTACCCAGCACTGAGAGCTCCGTAACATTTTGTTCCCTCCCTCTCTACTCTCATTAGTCCTTCTGGAAAGAAATGTAAGGAAGAGGGAAAGAGGATGGTTAGATAGTTTTAGGTAGCTCGGGGGAGCATCCCCGGGGCAGGGATGAGACATGGGGTGGTCTCCTGTCTTCTGCCCCATCAGCCCCTTATACCCCGTGGCTCACTTTTGCAGGCAGTGCTTCAGGAGATCCAGAATGCTGTGGCGAAAGCAGGACAGGTGGTTCGGGAGGCAGTTGGAGGGCTGCAGACGGTGCGCAGTTTTGGGGCTGAGGAGCACGAGAGCTGTCTCTATAAGGAGGCCCTGGAGAGGTGCCGGCAGCTGTGGTGGCAACGAGACCTGGAACGTGCCCTCTACTTACTCTTTCAGAGGGTGAGGAGGCTGCGTGGCTGGGGCTAGGAGCCAGGGAGGGGCAGGGAAGGCAATGGGGTCCCCGCTGCTCAGTGTGGTAGGAGTGGACTCTTTCTTAGCGCTTTCTTCTTGCCTTGCAGATGCTGCACTTGGGAATGCAGGTGCTGATGCTGAACTGTGGACTGCAGCAGATCCTAGCTGGGGACCTCACCCAAGGTGGGCTGCTCTCCTTCCTGCTCTACCAGGAGGACACGGACCATTATGTGCAGGTGAGTCAGGAGCCTGGGCATACTCTTCCCCTCCCTACGGCCCCCCCTGTTTTTCTTTCTGGCCTCTGGGCCTTGGCCTTTATTTGCAGCCCTTAAAAATACAAAACCAGGGCGCCTGGGTGGCTCAGTTGGTTAAGTGACTGCCTTTGGCTCAGGTCATGATCCTGGAGTCCCGGGATCGAGTCCTGCATCGGGCTCCCTGCTTAGTAGGGAGTCTGCTTCTCCCTCTGACCCTCTCCCCTCTCATGCTCTCTCTCTATCTCATTCTCTCTCTCAAATAAATAAATAAAATCTTAAAAAAAAAAATACAAAACCAAACCAAATCCCAACTCATTGTATTATGGAGAATTTCAAACATACGCAAAAAAAAAAAAAAAAAAAAAAGATAAACTATAATGAACCTGCATGTACCCATCACCTGCTTTAAAGTTATCAACTCATGGCCATTCTGTTTCAACTGTATCCCCACCCATATGATTCTGAAGCAAATTCAAGATATAGTTTTATCTGTAAATGCATCAGGGCGTATCTCTAAAACATAAACATTAAAAAAATATAACCACGAAGCCCTTCTCACACCAAAAAAGTATAACAGCAATTCCTAAAATTCATCAAATACAGGGGTTGTATTTCCACTTGTCTCATCCATGTAACATATGTGTATATATTACATTTATCTCTCTCGTGTATGTCTGGTAGGATCAGCCATTAACGCCCAGTGCCTAGATCCATTAAAATCATGAGGAGTTGCAAGACGGTGACACTCTACCATTCCTCCACTTATTAGCTTGAATACATCTATCCAGGGAGACTTACCCTCGTCTACTCTTTGGTAACCCTCTGGTACAGTTTGAGTAGGAAAGGCAGAATAGCATTTAGCTCTTTCCCTATATTTACCAGTTTTCAAAATAATTAGTTACTTCCTCTTGGTCGTTATTTTATAATTTTCCTAGATATTTGTGAATCGTCTTTTGTGTATGGAGAGCTGGGCTAGGCACTCTGGTGGCTGCAAAGATGAGGGGGGCACCGTGCCTGCTTTTAAGGAGCCCCCTGTCCAGCTAGGCAAAACAGAGCTGTGCGCGAGTAATACAGAACGGGCATTGGAAGGTCTGGGGATAGAAGTAGCGCTGAACGGGAGGAGTATGGACCTCTCCATCCTTTACATTGCAAATTAAGTATGGACCTCTCCATCCTTTACATTGCTGGGGTATTGGGTTGCCTTTAAATTCCATCTGAATTGCACATTTAGGGGTAGGGAATCCTTTTTGGATGAGGGGAGGAGAAGCTTGGCCCGGCGGTGTGTGGCAGGGAGGAGCTGGGGAGCTGGTTTCTGATGAAGCTGACTCCTCCGTTCCTGTTTTCCAGGCCCTGGTTTACATGGGTGGCGATATGCTCAGCAACGTCGGGGCTGCAGAGAAGGTATTTCAGTACCTGGACCGAAAGCCCAAACTGCCTCCGCCCGGGACGCTGGCCCCTCCCACTCTGCGGGGGCTGGTGGAATTCCAAGACGTCTACTTCGCGTATCCCAACCGCCCCGACCAGCCTGTGCTCAAGGTGCCTGCCTGAAAGGGGCCGTGGGGAGGGAACCCAGGCCCCTCGCTCCCGGGCAGCACAGCCTGTAGATCCTTTGCCTCTGAGAAGTGGATCTTCCCTCCGGCAGAACAGGACGGGGAGGGCCCTGAGGCAAGCCTCTGACTGTTTCCTGGCATTTCTAGGGGCTGACGTTCACCCTACGTCCTGGCCAGATGACGGCTCTGGTGGGTCCCAATGGGTCCGGGAAGAGCACAGTGGCCGCCTTGCTGCAGAATCTGTACCAGCCCACGGGGGGAAGGCTGCTGCTGGATGGGAAGCCCATCTGCCAGTATGAACACTGCTACCTGCACCGACAGGTGGGTGGTGGCGGAGGAAGAAGAGGGACCGGAGCTAGGAGGGAAGAAGCGTGTGCAGAGTGTGTGGGAGAGCCGTGGGAATAAACACAAGGAGCCCATTCTGAGGGAGCTAGACCAGGAGGAAAAGAGGATCCCTGCCATGGGGGTTGGCGCACCGTCCCCCGCTCCCATCCCCTCCCTCTGCACAGGTGACTTCGGTGGGGCAGGAGCCTGTGCTCTTCTCTGGTTCTGTGAGGGACAACATTGCGTACGGGCTGAAGAGCTGCAGTGATGAGAAGGTGATGGCCGCTGCCCAGGCCGCCAGCGCGGTGGGCTTCATACAGGAGATGGAGCATGGACTGTATACAGGTATCTGCAGTCAGAAGAGGAACTGGAGCTGCTTCTTGGGGGTGCGGGTTGTGTCTGCTCTTTCCTGGCCCTTTGCTCGGCTCCCACTTCCCCGCCTTCCCCAGCACCAGGAGCTCTCTAGTTGCCCGTCCTGTTCAGGAGTCTTTGTTCCCAATGGCCACGGGGTAGTTGTGCTCCCTCTCCGAGGGCAGCCCCAGCAGGTGTCCACCCCTGCCCTCCTGACACTGGCTCTCATGCCTCCTGATGGGTGCTGGTGGAAAGACCAGCTGTGCACTCGTCCGTGCTCATGGGGAGGATGTTGTCGTGGCCACTTGTGTCTGAGGAAAGGTATTTCTCCGTTTCCTCAGATGTAGGGGAGAAGGGGAACCAGTTGGCTGTGGGACAGAAACAGTGTCTGGCCATTGCCCGGGCCCTAGTGCGGGACCCACGAGTCCTCATCCTGGATGAAGCCACCAGCGCCCTGGACGTCCAGTGTGAGCAGGCCGTGAGTACCGGTGTGGGAGGGCGGGGCAGTGGGACCTGAGCAGCACGGTTGAAGGAGCAGCCTATGCAGAATTGGGCAGAGGCAAGACGAATGGGAGAGTATCTGTGCTTTTGCAGGGGGTGGGGAGTGGAATGGAGAGTATGCGGTGTGGGAACACCCCTCTTTGTCCACAGCTCCCTTTTCTATGTGCCTCCTGCAGTAGGACAGCTGAGAGTGAAGGGCAGTGCAGACTCTATCGTCCACTCTTTCCGACTTTCTCATCTTCCACGCCTTCTTTACCCTATGCCACAAGACATGGTGCCCAGTTGGGATATGGTGCCCATCCTGTTCCTACCTTATTATTTTTTTTAAGGTTTTATTTATTTAAAAGAGACAGAGACAGAGAGGACAAGTGGGGGGGAGGAGCAGAAGGAGAAGCAGATTCCCTGCTGAGCAGGGAGCCTGATGCGGGACTCGATCCCAGGACCCTGGGATCATGACCTGAGCCAAAGGCAGATGCTTAACACTGAGCCATCCAGGCGCCCCTATTTTTTTTTAAGAGATTTTATTTATTTATTTGAGAGAGAGAGAGCGAGCAAGTGGGAGAGCTCAAGCAGGGTGAACAGCAGAGGGAGAGGGAGAAGCACACTCCCTGAGGAGCAGGGAGCCCAACTTGGGCCTTGATCCCAGGACCCTGGGATCATAACCTGAGCCTAAGGCAGATACTTAAGCAACTGAGCCACCCAAGTGCCCCTGTTCTTCCCTTTCTGAGGCATTATGATCCTCCCCCTTCAGCTGCAGGACTGGAAATCCCATGGGGACCGAACGGTGCTGGTGATCGCTCACAGGCTGCAGACGGTGCAGAGTGCTGACCAGATCCTGGTGCTCAGGCAGGGAGAGCTGCTGGAGCACGCACAGCTCATGGAGGGCCAGGACCTCTATTCCCGCCTGGCGCAGCAGCTACTGGAGGACTGAGGCCCCGTCCCCGGGGCCCTTCTCATGGCCATCTCTGTGACCCACAGTAGCTCGTGCTCGGAGTTTCCCTGGGCTTGTGCCCCTCGGTAGTTGTTCATGGAGCTGGAGGCAGGGTGGGAGTTTGGACCATGTGTGCTCCTACTGGGGCTGGGAGTGAGGGGGGGGGTGCCGTCTGTTTCTAAGACCATTTCCCTGGTGCTGAGTAGTGTATTGTGGCATATAATACAACTATTTAGAAATATTTTCCTTATTATGTAAATAGCACATATGCATCAAGAAAAATAAAACTAACCCTTGTTTCACTTCGCAGAGGTCACCATAGCTACTATTTTGCCAGCTACCTATCGTGTCTTATCTGTTCTTTGAGATAAATATTAGCCAATATGATATAAATATTCATGAGGTTGCCTTTCTGTATCTTTCTCCATTCGCACTGATGTCTGATATTTTGGGGGAAGTTAGGGTATGGAGGGGTAGAGCACAGTTTCCTAATTAACAGTGTTAATAAAACATTGGTAATATCTACCATTTATAGAGTTTTAATATGAATAGGAACTATGCTAGATGTTTTTCAGGCATTATCATATTTAGTCCTTTTCCTCAACCCTATGAGGTTGATTATTATTATCCCCATCTTACAGATGAGGAAACTGAGTCTCAAAGAGATTAAATAACTTTTCCAAGGTTATACAGTGGTGGAGTTGGAGTTGAATCCAGGCCTGACCCAGGTCCACAATCTCAACCAATAAATTATATAACATCATGTGTTCATAATCTCGAATTCATACTCAGATCCAGTAAATAGCTCTGAATCCACTGCCTTCTCTCTAGTCCCATTGTTATTATAACTTTCATTTAGTCTTAGACGATCTCATTTCCAAAGAGGTTTCCCCACCGTTGGTTCACCTTTTCCAGCCATTCTTTGTGAAGTAATTTTTCTTTTCTAGCAGACACATAAGATGATTTCACTTCCGTAAAGTCCTTCAAGAGCTCTTCATTCCTTTCTGCTCAGATCTTCCTCACAGCATGCAAGGTTGTGCAGCTCATTTGCAGCACCCTTTCCTGTTGCATTGAGCTCCTGCAGCAAACTTACTGCCCTCCTCATGCCTTTGTGCCTTTGCATATGGTGTGTTCTTGCTGTTTCCTGAACCACCCTTCCCGATTTACTCCCAAGTCCTTCAAGGCTTAACTCAGGGATCAGGTCTTCCAGGAAGCCTTTCCTAATCTCAGTCTGGAGAACGTGTCCTTTCCATGTGCTTCTATCACCCGAGCGTTTACCTATTTCCCAGCCTGTAATAAACTCCTTATCCTCCCACCTCTCTGTTATCCCACTAGACCACGAGCTCCTGGGGGGAAGGCCATATGTCTTATTAAGCTTTATATTGACAACCTGGTACAGGCTGTCGATTCATAGCAGACAAGAAGCCAATGTCTGTTGCACAAATGAGTAAATCTTCTCTGTCCTCTCTATATGCCAACCACTGAAAATTCAGAGCTGTGTACATTACTGCCTTTTGGGAGGGACTTACCTTTGAAGGTTCCTATTCTAGGAAAGAGGAACTTTCACATTCCCAGAAACACCAGGTACTTTTCACCTTTAGCAATGAACTAGCCAGAACTTCTGTTTTGCTTTTTTTTTTTTCCTGCCTGATAACTGTTGGGAATGAGGCAGGGTGAGAGTAGGGAGCTTTTTCATGCAGATAAGCCTTTGCTTCATTCTGCTGTTTGTGTCTCGAATATTGAAATACCCACAGAAGAGAGAAGTCTGGCCTAATTCCTTCCCCTTTCAACCAAACATCCTTCCTCTACTTATACAATGGGAATAATCATTCCTATATCTCCCAACCTTAGGGAAACTTGCCCTCATCGAAGAAGATAATCTGTTAAAATTCTTTGCTATCCTCAGTATGACACCCATAGACTCCTAATAGTTTAAGCCTGGAAGACATCTTAAAAGTAACATAGCAGTCAAATCTTACTTTACAGAAAGGAAAACTGGCCTGAAATCACAGGGCTACTCAGTGATTGAGCTGGGAAGAAAACTCAGGCATCCAGATGGGCAGTTCAGAAAGATGCAGCAGACCTCAGGATCTTAGGATGTCTCAAAAGTTGATTATTTCAGGGAATCTCCCAAGTAGGCCTTCTGTCAGGGACACATTCTGGAAATGTTCCCTGGAGGTCAAAGAGTGGAACTTTGGCAAATGCCTACAAGTGTGGTCTGTCTGGTAGCCACAGATATGGGTAATTCCCAAGTTCTAGTTCTTTTCATTCACCTCCCCTCCCCTCCAACACCATTTGATCTGCCAGCCCCTTAACTTCCCCTTCTTGTCACTTACTTTGGGCATCTTTCCCATTCGGTCATATTTTACTCTTGCCAAAGGATGGTATGAATGGAGAGGGTAAACCTAAGAAACTCTCATAGATTTCTTTGGAGCCCCTAGACAACCTCCCACCCCATCTGCTTTGCCCAGTGTGGAAATGGTGTTGAATTTCAAGTCCTTTATTCCCCAGAGGAGTAGGTAGCCCACCTGCAGTCCACATGGCAGTGTGGTTCAAGAGGAGGAAGAGTGCAGTTGTCAGAATTTTGGAGAAAGGAGTGGGGAGTAAGGAAAACAAATATCTTCCCGGTTTTTGGTGCTGAGTGAGCCAAAAAAGCACCCATCTGATTGAGTCTGATGCCCATCTAGTGATCCTAGGAAATACTGGGTTTTGAACCTAGAGTTTTATGGACTTATGAATTGTAATAACTTTAATGACAATAATCATTCAAGTGCTATGCTAAGTGCCTGACGTATATCTTTGTACTTTTTCTTCAAGATAATCCTATGTGGCAGATATTACTATATCAATTCTAAGAATGAGAAAATGGAGGTTTAGGCACATTGCCTGGGTCACAAAGCTTGGAAAAGGTGGACTCTGCCCAGCTTTACTACAAAACTCCTCAAAAGAGTTGCCTATACTCCATCTGCTTACCCTCCTACTATTCTTTCTTAAAGATATAATTTATGTGAATAGGCAATATATTAATGTGATTTAAAATTCAAAAGCCACAAAAAGGTATGCAGAGGAAACCCTCTCTCCCATCCTTCCCATGGTTTGCCATGGGAAACAAGGGTTAATTTTACTTTTCTTGATGCATATGTGAGATTGCATACACAATCCATGCTCCAAGCTTTATGTTTATCCTTCTAGGGAAATTTCATGTATATTTAAGCAAATATGTATATACGTTCTTGTTCCCTATTTTTACAAATAGCAGGTCCTTAGATCCACTGTTCTGAACTTTAGTTTTTATACTTAGAAATATATGACTATATAGCATTCTATTTTATGGAAGTACCGTATTTCATTTAGCTTGTCTTCTCCTATTGATGGGTAATTAGGTTACTGGAAGTCTTTAGCTATTATAAGCAATGCCTTGTATAGACATTGTAATACATATGTGCAAGAATATCCATAGGATAAAATTCTAAAGGGGGAGTTGCTGAGTCCAAGTGTATATACATTACTAATATTGATATATGTTGCAAAATTGCCTTCATAGAGGTTGTATTCATGCACAGTTCCATCAGCAATATATGAATTTATCTGTTTTCCCACATTCTCATCAACATGGAATGTTGTTAAATTAGGTTTTGTCAATCTTATGGATAAAAAGTGACATCATGTGGTAGTTGTCATTTGTTTTTCTTTTATTACCACTTACATAAGGATACTAAATTCAGCAAGTAAATTTGGGACACAGGAAGCAAAGATGAGAAACACATACAAACACACACACACACAACAATAACAACAAAACATCTGTCTAAAATATTGGTAAATCAGAATGAGGAATGAAAAATGACTATAAAAATCACTAACAGTTATGGCCATTAAATTTAAGAACATGATAGAACAATCACAACATGAGAATTAGGCAGATAAAGTAAAACATTCTAAAGCCTTTGTCTTATTTGGGAAGGGGGTAGAGTTTAACTTCGGATGTTGCCGGTTTAGGTAGCTATGTTAAAAACATAGGGGTAAAAATAGAGCTACCCAACAACCCAGCAATTGCGCCACTAGGTATTTACCCAAAGGATACAAACATAGTGAACTGAAGGGGCACCTGCACCCCAATGTTTATAGCAGCAGTGTCCACAATAGCCAACCTATGGAGAAAGCCCACATGTCCATCGACAGGTGAATGGATAAAGATGTGGTATACACACACACACACACACAATGGAATATTGGCCATCAAAAAATGAATTCTTGCCATTTGCAACGACATGGATGGAACTAGAGGGTATTATGCTAAGCAGAATAAGTCAGTCAGAGAAAGACAAATACCATAGGATTTCACTCATATGTGAAATTTAAGAAACAAAACAGATGAACATAGGGGAAGGAAAGGAAAAATAAAATAAGATGAAAACAGAGAGGAAGGCAAATCGTAAGAGACTCTTTTTTTTTTTTT
>NC_138376.1:23839386-23873300 GCF_054177405.1 Leptonychotes weddellii | reverse complement strand
TGAGGTGGGTGGGTCCGCCAGCGGGGCTGCGCTTCCTCTGACGTTTTCACCACTTCTGCGCGGCCCCGGCTCCCTACTTGAGTGTTTGGTTTCTCCCTCCCCAGCTTTCGCTAAGCAGAGCCGAGTGAGCCCCCCATCCCCGCCCCGGTCCCGCAGTGAGCTGTCCCGGCCCCTGCGAAGCTTAGTGGGCTGGGCCTGGCGGGGGGAGGGCACCTTGCACACGTGGTAAATAGGTTACAGTCGTCACAGGCCAAATTTTGACTTTTTGGTTTCAAATTATGATTCATCTTAATTGTTTTCTTAAACGGCTGTGACTAGTCCCGGACTTCTTTGACCGGAGGAACTGCCTTATCCTTGTCTGCCTAGTACCTGAGGCAGTGACTGTTAGGTAATGTGAGTGCAAACCTTTGTGGAATTAATGAATAAATGTATTCGGCTGCCCATCCACTTAGGCTCAAAGGAAAATAGAACGGTAAATATGCCTTAAAAATGGACTTTATTAATTAGTCTTTACTATTTTGCTTAATCCTTTAACGTAAACTTTGTGCGTTGGATCTTAATACCTTAAGATTTGTGAATGCAGAGTCTAAGAAAAAAGTGTTTACTAAAAATATAAATTATATTTGGATGGTATTGTAAGGCAGAATTTTAATTTCTTAGAAAATCTCAACAAATGTCAGAATAGGAAGAGCTGAGGTTTTGGAGTCAATAAATTGATGCTATTAAATTATTAATAAAAATTGTTTCAGGTTTCCTTTGGCCTAAACCCTGCCTATCCTTCTTCCCTCTGCATCTCCTCCTCCCGGCATCACCAACCACTTCAGGGGTAAACATTCGGCAAGTTAATTGTAGCCATTTAATAAGCACCTATTTCTAGACAAATACTTTACCAGACACTATATTATGCCATTTAATTTCCAATTAACTACTTTATGTATCAATAGGAATATGGGGCGCCGGGGTGGCTTAGTCGTTAGGGGTCTGCCTTCTGCTCAAGTCATGATCCCAGCATCCTGGGATCGAGCCCCGGGTCGAGCCCCAATGGAACCCAGAATGGAGTTCCGAATAGAACCCCGCTTCAGGCTCCCTGGGCTCCCTGCTCCGGGGGAAGCCTGCCTCTCCCTCTCCCACTCCCCCTGCTTGTGTGCCCTCTCTGGCTGTGTCTCTCTTTGTCAAATAAATAAATAAAATCTTAAAAAAAAAAAGGGGGGATGGAGGGAAAGAAGTCCAGATTTATTATTTTTATTTTTAAAAATTTTAAGAACAATGTCCTGTGTAATACAGCAATCTAAATTTTAAAAATGCTTTATTTTGTCAATTAATATCAACAGAATAACTTTCATAGAATGATTACTATGATTTCTTCAGACTCTGAAAAGCTGACTCCTGTGTTTATCCAAACTAATAAAGTGGCCAAGCTCAGATCCTAATCCAAGACTCGGAATCCAGGGATCTTTCCACCCTGGTACCAAGAGAGGACTCTTCTCCATGGGGAGACTTGCTGTGTAGTCCCGCATCTCAGTGTCTTTTCTTGTCTGTTACTCCCCTCAGTGGAACCTACAGTGACCATCTCCCCGTCCAGGACAGAGGTTCTGAACCACCACAACCTGCTGGTCTGCTCAGTGACAGATTTCTACCCAGGCCAGATCAAAGTTCAGTGGTTTCGGAATGACCAGGAGGAGACAGCTGGTGTTGTGTCCACTCCACTTATTAGGAATGGGGACTGGACCTTCCAGATCCTGGTGATGCTTGAAATGACTCCCCAGCGGGGAGATGTCTACACCTGCCGTGTGGAGCACCCCAGCCTCCAGAGCCCCATCACAGTGGAGTGGAGTAAGGGGCAGTTTTTCTTTTCACTATGGGCCCCACAAGACAGAGCTTCCTCCAGCCCATCCCCTTCTATTCCTCATCCTTGATGTCACTACTGAGCTGGAAATACAGGAGATTAGAGCGCCTCTTGTCCCATGGCAGGGGCATTGGAAGAATCTTGATCGCACTGTCTTTCTAGATACTAGGCAGATCATTCTCCACACCCTGGCCCTACCACCCAGCCCTGTAGCTCTGAAGGATTTACTACTCTGGCTGGTGACTGGGGTCTTGGAGTCTGAGGTTAGGGATGTGTCTGGAGGAGCAGGTTTCAGCTTCCCCCTCTCTCTCACACACCCACCGTGTGTGCAAGGATCTGTCCGTGGGTCCTTCCTTCCCCTAGGGGTGGTCAGAATGGAGCACTGGGTTCGCCTTGCACCTCCAGCTCCTCTACCTCAGACTGGACTTTAGGCTGTCCAAAGGGACCCTGTGGGATGTGGGGACAACCCTGACACTCAGGTTCTGCTCCCCAGGGGCACAGTCTGAATCTGCCCAGAGCAAGATGCTGAGTGGCATCGGAGGCTTTGTGCTGGGGCTGATCTTCTTCGGGCTGGGCCTTATCATCCATCACAGGAGCCAGAAAGGTAAGGCCCTCTGGGAAAATGGGGGAGAAGAGCTGTGCCTGAGGCCCTCTGCTCAGGGGGGCCTGTGCCTCTAGATGTAGCTCTTTCCTTCTGACCTTGGAAGGAAGGAGGCCGGGCTGGTGGTGGGAGGAGATGGAATAACTTAAGGGGAGGCTTTGGAATCTGATGTTACTGGTTGAAAGGAGCCTTATCACAGAGGTAACAGGTGGAGTATATTCTAGGGCTCCCTTGCAGTTCATCATTGTCTCACTGGCTCCTTTCTGGAAGGCAGCTATGCTCACCACTATACCACCAACGCTCTGGCTCCTTTCTGAAAGCTTCCTTCTTTAAGAGGGTCAGAGCATCTGCTTCCCTTCCTTCTAGGGACAGTTTCATTCATTTGGGAGGATTTTAGCGTAGAGCAATTAAGCTCTCGTGGTTGCTGGGTAGGGAGAAAGTAAAATTCCAATTAAGTTGCTTATCTCACCTCCCTTTGGGGTGAGTGAGACACTGGCTATTTGTGTAATGAGACCTTTATCTGTATCACTTCTTTTTGTAGGACCTCGTGGGTCTCCGCCAGCAGGTACTATTTCTGCTCTGATTCAGTGGGGGTTTGGGCACAGGTGAAAGAGGGAAGAGATGAGGTGGGTGTACCCGGGCACAATGGTCTCAGTTCATGGCCTAGTCCCTGCTACAGAGATCAAGAGTTAGGGAGAAGTTTGCCCAGTTTGTGTAGGCAGATCCAGGGTTGTTCTCCAGTGCCAAGTCATAACTTCGGTGGTATCTTTCTGGGAAACGTGGAACCAGAGCCACGTCTTGGGTGTTAGACACCAGGATGATGCCCACGTTGTGTTACATGTTGGTGGCTGCTGCCTGTGTGAGTTTGTAAATGAAAGGCTACTACTGGTGGAAAGAAGGTGAGTTATCATTACGTTTACTAAAACCTTAACATCCCCCTAAATAAAGGATCACGGCTGCTCCATCACCCCCACACATCTGTGTGCGGCTGGAGTGCCATGTTCTCTTGAGTTGATTTCACCTTTACAGAGACACTGGGGGAGGTGATGACAATATGCCCTGGACCTCAGCTTTCTCTGATGCTGTAGTGGCCCTGAGAGGAGGGGAGAGGGCATGTCCCTCAGGGTCCTCTGTGCTGATCACTCTCTTTTCTACAGGGCTCCTGCACTGACGCCTGAGGATACCTGGGATTCTGCTGTCTGTAATGCCTGCCTGTCCTTGTCCAGAATTCCCAGCTGCCTGAGAGCCCATCCCCCACATGGATCCGAGCCCCATAGCGCTTCTGATACAGTCACCAGGTGCCCTCCGGTGACCCCTGCCTGGCGGATCTGACTGTGATGCTGTTCCCTGCACTGGTTTAGGAGCCTCTGCCGTGAGCTCCTTGCTAGCAGCATCTCCTCCGGCCCCGAGGGCTCTTCCGTTTCCATTCTTCCTCCTCAGATTGTGCAAGAGGAGCACACAGAAGCCCTTTAGCTGAATGTAGAGATTTTATCATAATTAAACATGATTATGCGTTCTCTGTACCTGAGTCTTAATCAGGTGGAGGCAGGAAACCAGTGCAGAATGAAAGGACCATACTGCTCCTTGAAGGCAGAATGGAGGCGTCTGGGGGTGCCAAGTTACAAGCAGGCATAGGAGAGGGAAAATCAATTCAATAGTCACATCCTTCATGGGTATTTAGTATTGTTGAGTGCAGTGGCCTAAGGATGTGCCCGCCTCTCTTTAGGTTTGGTGAATATTGTGTATATAAGCTGATAGTGGAATTATGTGAGCACAGATAGAGCGGCCCCTGGTGTCTCAGAGAACCACAGTGATGTTTCAAATATATCTTGGCAAGTCACATTGGTCAAGGTCCATTTTTATTTTTGAAAAAGTATAACTAGGAATAAGAGTACTGTTCCTGGTTTCACATGATAGGAACCCAACTCAAGTTTACTTTGTTTACGTTACAAGGAAGTCTGGGGTCAAGTGGATTTCAGAAGTGACTAGATCAAGGGGCGCCTTGGTGGCTCAGTCAGTTAAGCATGGGACTCTTGATTTTGGCTCAGGTCCTGATCTCAGGGTCGTGAGATCCAGCCCTGTGTCGTGCCCTGTGTTCAGTGGGGAATCTACTGGAGATTCTCTCTCCCTCTGCCCCTCCCCCACTCTCTCTCCCAAATAAATAAATAAATCTTAAAAAAAAAAAGAAGTAGCTAGTTCCTGACATTAAGTAGGATCTTCATCTTTATCTTCGCTTTCTGTTGTATCTCTGTGTGCACCTTTCTTTCTATGTGTCTCTCCGTATCCCTTATATTTCTTTCAGTGTGTCTCTCTACATCTTTTTATTATAGTTTATTTATTGTTGTAGTACAGTTGACATACAATGTTATGTTAGTATCTGGTGTACAACACAGCGATTTGCAATTCCATACATTACTCAGTGGTTACCACAATATGTGTGGTCACCATCTGTCACCATATAATGTTCTTATAACATTGTTGACTATATTGACTTTTTCTCTCCATGACTTATTTCTTTTATAACTGGAAGTTTGTACCTATTAATCCTCTTCACTTATTTTGCTTAACCTCCCATCCATCTCCCCTGTGGTAACCACTAGTTTGTTCTTTGTATTTGTGAGTCTGTTTTTTTGTTTGTTTTGCTTTCTCGATTCCATATATAAGTGAAATCATATGGTATTTGTCTGTCTTTGTTTGTCACTTAACATAATACCCTCTAGGTCCATCCGTGTTGTTGCAGTTGGTAATATCTAATACTCTTGTGGTAGAGTAATATTGAATTGTATATATATGCCACATCTTCTTTATCCATCCTTCTATTGATTGACACTTGGGCTGCTTCCATACCTTTACTATTGTGAATAATGCTGCAATCAACTTAAGAGTGTCTCTGCATCTTTTTATGTCTGTCTCTGCATCTCTGTCTCTGTTGTGTCTCTCACTCTTTCACTGCATCTCTGCCTCTGTCTCTCTGTTTCTATCTTCACCTTTGCCATTATTTATCTGGATCTCTTTTTTTTCTGTTTCTTTTTGTATCTCTTTCTATTGTCTGCATGTATCCCTTTGAATTAGTATTTTTGTATTGTTTGGTAAATACCTAGTAGTGCAATTGCTGGGTTGTAGGGTAGCTCTACTTTTAACCTTTTGAGCAACCTCTGCACTGTTTTCCAGAGTGGCTGCACCAGTTTGCACTCCCACCAAGAGTGTAGGAGGGTTCCCCTTTCTCTACATCCTCGCCAACATCTGTTGTTTCTTATGTTGTTAATTTTAGCCATTCTGACTGGTATGAGGCGGTATCTCATTGTATTTTTGATTTGTATTTCCCTGATGATGAGTGATGCTGAGCATCTTTTCATGTGTCTGTTGGCCATTTGTATATCTTCTTTGGCAAAGTGTCTATTCATGATTTCTGCTCATTTTTTTAAACTGGATTATTTGTGTTTTGGGTGTTGAGTTTGAGAAGTTCTTTATAGATTTTGGATACTAACTCTTTATCAGATATGTCGTTTACAAATATCTTCTCCCATTCCATAGGTTTGCCTTTTAGTTCTGAGGTTTCCTTCGCTGTGCAGAAACTTTTTATTTTGATGAAACCCCAACAGTTTATTTTTGCTTTCCCTTCCTTTGTCTCAGGGGACATATCTAGTAGAAATTGCTGCAGCTGATGTCAAAGAGGTTGCTGCATGTGTTCTCCTCTAGGATTTTAATGGTTTCCTGTCTCACATTTAGGTCTTCTGTCCATTTTCAATTTATTTTTGTGTACTATGTAAGAAAGTGGTCCAGTGTCATTCTTTTGTATGTTGTTTTCTAGTTGTCCCAACACCATTTGCTGAAGAAATTGCCTTTTTTCCTATTGGATATTCTTTCTTGCTTTGTCTAAGATTAATTAACCATAAAGTTGTGGGTTCATTTCTGGGTTTTCTATTCTGATCCATTGATCTATGTGTCTGTTTTTGTGTCAGTATCATACTGTCTTTATCACTACAGCTTTGTAATAGAGCTTGAAGACCAGAATCATGATGCCTCCAGCTTTGCTTTTCTTTTTCAAGGTTGCTTTGGCTATTTGGCATCTTTTGTGGTTCCATACAGATTATAAGATTGTTTGTTTTAGGACTGTGAAAAATGTGGTTGGTATTTTGATAGGGATTGCATTAAAATGTATAGATTGCTTTGGGTAGTATAGACATTTTAAAAATATTTGTTCTTCCAAATCATGAACATGCAATGGTTTTCCATTTCTTTGTGTCGTCTTCAATTTCTTTTATCAGTGTTTTACAGTTTTCAGAATACAGATTTTTTGCCTCTTTGGTTAGGTTTATTCCTAGGTATCTTATTCCTTTTTGTGCAATTATAAATAGGAGTGGTTCCTTGATTTTTCTTTCTGCTGCTTCACTATTGGAGTACAGAAATGTACCAGACCTCTCTGTATGTTGAGTTTGTATCACGCAGCTTTACTGAATTTGTATAACAGTTCTAGCAATTTTTTTGCTGGAGTCTTTTGTGTTTTCTATATAGTGTAGTGAAAGTGTGACTTCTCCCTAGCTGATTTGGATGCCTTTCTTTCTTTTTGTTGTCTGATTGCTGAGGCTAGGACTTCCAGTACTATGGTGAGAGTGGACATTTCTGTCTTGTTTCTGACCATAGAGGAAAAGCTTTCAGTTTTTCCCCATTAAGGATGATATTGTGTCAGTTTTTTATATATGACCTCTATTATGTTGAGGTATGTTTCTTATAGCCCTACTTTGTTGAGGGCTTTTATTATGTGTGGATGTTGTACTTTGTTAAATGTTTTTTCTGCATCTATTGAGAGGGTCATATGGTTCTTATATTCCCTTTGATTAGTATTGACTGATTTGCGAATATTGAACCACCCTTGCAGTCCAGGGAAAAATCTCACTTGATCCATGGTGAATGATTATTTTAATGTACTGCTGGATTTGATTTGCTAGTATTTTATTGAGATTTTTTTCATCCATGTTCATCAGGGAAATTAGCCTATAGTTCTCATTTTTAGTGGAGTCTTTACCTGGTTTTGGAATCAAGGTAATATTGGCCTCATAGAATGGATTTGAAGTCTTCCTTCCATTTCTATTTTTTTGGAAAAATGTGAGAAGAATAGATGTTAACTCTTCTTTAAATGTTTGGTAGAATTCCCCTGTGAAGCCATCTGGCCCTGGACTTTTTTTGTTGGGAGATTTTTCTTTTATTACTGATTCAATGTCTTTGCTGGTTATTGGTCTTTTCAATTTTCTGTTTCTTCCTGTTTCAGTTTTGGTAGTTTATATGTTTTTAGGAATTTATCCATTTCTTCCATGTTGTCCAATTTGTTGGCATATAGTTTTTCATAATATTCTCTTATAATTGTTCATATTTCTGTGATGTTGGTTATGATCTCTCCTCTTTCATTTGTGATTTTATTTACTTGGGTCACTTTTCTTTTTGATAAATCTGGGATAGTGGTTTATAAATTTGATTAATTTTTTTCAAAGAATCAGCTCATGGTTTCATTGATTTCTTCAATTGTTTTTTTAGTTTCTATATCATTTATTTCTGCTCTAATCTTTATTATGTCCTTTCTTCTGCTGCCTTTAGGTTTTGTTTGTTGCTGTTGTTGTTGTGTGTGTGTGTGTGTGTTTTTTCCTTTAGGTGTAGGCTCCTTTTGGTATACGGTTAGGTTGCTTATTTGAGACTTTTCTTGTTTTTTAAAGTAAGCCTGTATTGCTATATACTTCCCTCTTAGGTCCACTTTTGCTCCATGCCAAAGGTTTGGACCATTGTGTTTTCATTTTTATTTGTTTCCATGTATTTTTTTTTTTTATTTCTTCTTTGATTTCCTGGCTGATCCGTGCATTGTTTAGCAGCATATTGTTTAACCTCCATGAATTTGTGGTCTTTCCAAATTTTTTCTTGGGGTTGCCTTCAAGTTTCACAGCATTGTGGGCAGAAAATATGTATGGTATGATCTCAATCTTTTTGTACTTGTTGAGGCCTGAATTGTGACCTAGGATGTGACTATTTTGGAGAATGTCCCATGTGCCCTTTAAAAGAATGTGTATTCTGCTGGTTTAGGATGGAATCTTCTGAATATATCTGTTAAGTTCTTCTGGTCCAGTGTGTCATTCAAAGCCATTGTTTCCTTGTTGATTTTCTGCTTAGATGATCTGTCCATTGATGTAAGTGGGGTGAAAAGTCCACTACTATTATTGTATTGTTATTAATGAATTCCTTCATGTTATTGTTTTATATATTTGGATGCTCCCATATTGGCTGTATAAATATTTACAATTGTTAGATCTTCTTATTGGATTGACCCCTTTATTATGATATAGTGCCCTTCTTTATCTCTTGTTACTGTCTTTGTTTTAAAGTCTCATTTGTCCAAAATAAGTATTACTACTCTGGCTTTCTTTTGCATGATAAATGTTTCTCCATCCCCTCACTTTCAATCTGCAGTTGTGTTTAGGTCTAAAATGAATCTCTTGTAGGCAGCATATAGATGGGTGGGGGTTATTATTTTTTTAATCCATTCTGACACCCTATGTGTTTTGATTGGAGATTTAGTCTATTTACATTCGAAGTAATTATTGATAGATATGTGTTTAGTGCCATTTTATTACTTGTCTTATCATTGTTTCTGCAGATTTTCTCTGTTCCTTTCTTGTCTTTGTCACTTTTATTCTTTCCTTTCCACTCAAAGATTCCCCTTTAATATTTCTTTTTTTTTTTTTTAAGATTTTATTTATTTATTTGACAGTGAGAGACGCAGCGAGAGCAGGAACACAAGCAGGGAGAGTGGGAGAGGGAGAAGCAGGCTTCCTGCTGAGCAGGGAGCCCGATGCGGGGCTCGATCCCAGGACCCTGGGATCATGACCTGAGCTGAAGGCAGATGCTTAACGACTGAGCCACCCAGGCGCCCCCCCCTTTAATATTTCTTACGGGCTGGTTTGCTGCTCATGAGCTCCTGTAGTATTTGTCTGGGAAACTCTTTATTTCTTCTTCTTCTTCTTCTTCTTTTTTTTTTTTAAGATTTTTATTTATTTATTTAACAGAGAGAGAGAGAGAGCACAAGTAGGCAGAGCGGCAGACAGAGGGAGAGGGAGAAGCAGGCTCTCCGCCGAGCAGGGAGCCCGATGTGGGGCTCGATCCCAGGACCCTGGGATCATGACCTGAGCCGAAGGCAGCCGCTTAACCAACTGGGCCACCCAGGCGCCCCTTTATTTCTCCTTCTATTCTGAATGATAACCTTGCTGGATAGAGTATTCTTGGCTTCAGATTTTTCCCATTCAACATGTTGAATATATCATGCCATGTCTTCTGGCTTGCTAAATTTCTGTTGAGAAATTTGTATCTAGCCTTATGGCTCTTCCCTTGTTAGTTAAGGACTTCTTTTGTCTTTCTGCTTTTAGGATTTTTTTCTTTATTGTTCTTTTTGGTAAATTTAATTACAATATGTGTTGGTGTTAACCTGCTTTTGTTGATTTTGATGGGAGCTCTCTGTGCCTCCTGGATCTGGATGTTTGTTTCCTTCCCCAGATTAGGGAAGTGTTTAGCTATTATTTCCTCAAATAAATTTGCTGCCTCCCTTTCTCTCTGTTCTTCCTCTGAGACTCCTATGGTACAAATGTTACTATGTTTCATGGAGTCACTGAGTTCCCTACATCTGTTGTTGTGTTCCATAATTCTTTCTCTTTTTTGTTCAGCTTCATTTTTTCCATCATTTTGTGTTCTATATCACTTATTCATTTCTCTGCTTCTTCCAGCCTTGTGTTCATTGCATCCACCCTGTTTCCAGTCTCAGTTATTGCATTTTTCATTTCTGATTTGTGCTTTTTGGACCTTCCTGAAGTCTTCCATTCTTTTCTCAAGCCCAGCAAGTGTCCTTATGATCATTGCTTTAAATTCTCCATTGGTCATGTTACTTATGTCTGTTTCACTTGGGTCTTGGTTGTGACCTTATCTTGTTCTTTCATTTGGGATGAATTCCTCTGTCTTGACATTTTGTCTATGTTTCTGCCTTCTTCCCTATGTTAGAAAAGCCTGTTACATTCCCTGCTCCTGAGAGTAATGACTTGATGAAGAAGAGGCCGTATAGTGTCCAGTGCTGGCACTTCAGGGAGTATGTCTGCCATGTGCTGCAGGTGCCCTGCTGTTGGGTTTTGGCTGCTCCATTCTTCATGCCAGGTGTCTGCAGAGGCTCTCCTTGCCTGCGGGGGGTGGGGGGCGGTGTTTGGTTCGTGACCAGAATGGGGCAAGGTTTAAGTAGGTATGTGCTGGTCTGCTTGTTAAATGAGACTTGATACTACTTCCACTAGAACTGGAGCTTTGCAGGACTCTCTGGTTGGGAGACACAGTGTGGACTGGAGTTTCTGCTGGTCTTCTGGGGAAGGGACCTGCCAAGCTGGGACTGAGGCAAACTTGACAGAGACAGGCAGTCATGCCAGAGTGCAGAGGGGTGGGACTTGTAAGCAGCCAGTTCAGGGCTAAGCTACTTTCTGCAGGCTGCTCTGTGTTTATGCTGAGGGGTGGGGGAGGAAATGGCACTGGCCAGCTCCTTGTTCCCAGAGAGGCATCTCCCTGAGCTCTGCCTCTCAGGGACCAGCTCTAAGTAGAGGGAATAATCCCTCCCCACCCTTCATGTGTCCCCAGCGTTCTTCAGATCGCCCCCTGACCTTTAAAACTCCAATCGTTAAGTCTTGCTGGTTGCAAGAACTCAAGAAAATCAGCTCCCCTCATTTTCCCAGCCAATGACTTTGGGGAAGTGTGTTCTTCTTGCACGTTCACCTGTGTGCTCCTCTCTCTCTTGCCTTTCTCTGTGACCATGGCTCCCTCCTGTCTGCAGCACCCTTGATCTGTTTCTCCCCCAAACCACTGCTCTGCACTTCCTACCTTCCTTGACATGGCTTCTTCTCTCCCTTTAGTTGTGAAGTTTGTTATGTCAGTCTTCAGGTTGATTTCTGTGGTATTTAGAATGATCTGATAGTTATCTAGTTGTGTTCAAGGGGTGAGATGAGTGTAGGGTCCTCCTATACACTGCCATCTTAGCTCCTCTGTCCTTTCATTTTGGATAAATTTCTTTGTCTCCTCATTTCATCTGCCTCTCTGTGTCTGTTTCTCCGTGTTAAGAAAGTCAGCTATGTCTTCTGCTCGTGAAATTAGTGACTTTATGAGGCAGAGATCCTGGGATGGCCTGCAGTGCAGTGTCCCCTGTTCACCAGGACCTGGCACTTCAAGGAGTATCCTATATGTGTTGCTTATGCCCTCTTGTTGTGTCTGAGACACTCTTCCTTTCAGTGCTGTCGTTTGCACTGACTCTCTGCCTATTTGGGGCTGTGTTTGCTCTCTGTGGTATTAGTGGAGCCCAGGCAGCCCAGCTCTGAGGGTGTGTCTGCTAGGAAAGTTGGGAGCAGGATGCTGGTTTTAGCAAAATTTGCACTGGGACACTAGTCTCATGCCAGATCCACTGAAGCACTGCAGTGTTTGGGGGCTGCCTGCTGGGGTGGCCGGTGGACTGGGGCTAGGTGTGGCCCGCGGTGGTGGCTGGGTTCAGCAGGGCCCAGCACATGACAGTGGTTGGGGGGGTGTGGCTGGTTACACCGTGGGGTGGCAGCTATGCGCAGCGCTCAGCGGGGGCTGGGGGCTGCGTAGTGCCGGGGAGTTGTGGGGTGGCAGGTCGCAGTATGTGGTGGCACCTGTGCACTCTGCAGCTTGGCAGGTGCCAGAATGACTTTATCAAAGTGTGCTCTGAGCCCAGGGCTGAGGCTAGTGGGCTGGGGAATTCATGGGCCTGGAACACTGCGAGCAGGTTAGTTAGCAAGCGTCTGAGCAGTGCCACCTCCTGCAGTTGGCTCTGTGTTTATGCTGGCAGGCAGGGTTGGAAAATGGTGACGGACAGCTCCTTCTTTTTCAGAGAAGCCCCCCAACAGGCTCTGAAATCAGTATGAACAGATCTGTCTCCTGGTTGTCCCCATCCTGTGGAAACCATCCTTTTTATGTTGCCTCTTCGTGCAGGCTGCTGTCTTTTTAAAGACAGCGATCCAGCTATCACTCACCTTCCCACCTCACCCAGTGCGAGGTCAGCTGACTATTGAAGCTCCAGGCTCCGAGTCTCACTGATTTTAAAAATGCACAGAATTTAGCCCCTCTGGTTTTTAAAGCCAGATTTTTTTGGGCATTAGTCTTCCCTGGGAAGCTTCCTGGTGTGAGGGCCTGTTTCTCAGCCCTCTCCACGTGTGCGGCTCCGTCCCTCCTGCAGACAGCCTCCTTCCACCATTCTGGCCTGAAAGGTTAACTTTCAGGTGCAGCTTCTTCTCTGTTTAGTTGTGGAGTTTGTTCTGCCAGTCTTTGGATCACTCTCTGGTTTACTGACTTGGATGTGGATGATATCTAGTCATGAACGTGGGACAGGGAAAGCTCAGGGTCCTCCTACGCTGTCATCTTCCCCGAGTCTATCTTTTCATTAAGGGTTTCACTGAGGTCCTCCACTCTTTTCTCAAGTCCATTGAGTATCTTTATGACCATTACTTTAATTCTTTATTAAGCATATTAATTTTCTCCTTTTGGTTTAACTCTTTTCCTGTGATTTTTGACCTGTTTTTTCATTTGGGACACATTCCTCTGTCTCCTCATTTTGTCTAACTCTCTCGGTCTCTTTCTATGTGTTAGGAAAGTCAGCTACAACTCCTACTCTTGAAACTAGTGACTTTATGAAGTAGAGGTCCTGTGGCGCCCTGCAGTGCACTGTCCCCTGTTCACCAGAACTGGGTGCTTCAATGTTGTCTCCTATGTATGTTGCATGCACCCTACTGTTGTGGCTAAGCCACATTTGCCTTCAGTTCAGTTATCTACAATGGCTCTCTGTGCCTATTGTAGGCAGAGTTTGGTCCCTGTGTTGTTAGTGGGGCAGTCTGGGGCTGGGTTGGGCTTGAGTTGAGTCAGACCAGGTGTTTGCCAGAGATAGGGTAGCACTGAACTGCTCGCTGCTTTCTCTGTGTTGTCTCCTGAGAAGCTTTTGTTGTTGGGCAGGGACTGCAGTCAGACCAGATGTCTGTCCCCAACCCACTGCTGGGGCTGTGATTGGGCTCATGTGTGTGGTTATCTTCCCTCTTCCTCATGCAAGAGTCACTTTGGAGTGGTGCTGGCCCCTGTCAGGGCTGCTTGCATCCTGCCAGATATGTGGCATTTCTTCAGATGGCCTTTGGCCAGAGGTATTGTAGGGGGCAGGCCCATAGGAGAAGGCAGGGCAGGCTGTGAGGTGTTATCAAGGTTTGCATAGGTTTGATGTGGGAGAGATCCCGGAGCTGAGGTCTGGTTGAAGTGGGTGTGTCACTAAGAGAATGTGGGGGTGGGGTGCACTGTTAGCAAGTTAGGTAACAAGTGTTGGTTCTGCTCTGGTTCCTGCAAGTGTCTGTGCATCTAGGGTGAGCAGCATGGGATAGAAATGACACCCATCAGCTCTCTTGTTCTTGGAGAAGTCTCCCAAAGATCCCTGCCACTCCAGCACATGCTCTGAGATTAGTAAACAAAACTCCCTCCTGTATACCCCAGGTGGTTTTCAAACTGCTGCTTGCATGCTGTATCTCCCCGGGGCTGTTTGTTGTGTTGTCTGGGCAATGACTCAGTTTCCTATTGCCCTCTGGCCACCCAGGAACCAAGCCTGCTGATTTTTAAAGTTCCAGGTATTAAGCCCTGCTGATGATAAGAACCCGCAAAATTCTGTCACCCTGGTTTTCAAAGTCAAAAGTTATGGGGATTCATCTTCCCTGTGTGGGTTTCATGTGCCTGGAGAACCTAGTGTAAAGGTCTGCTTCCTTCCCCTCTCCGAGCCCACAGCATCCCATCTCCTGTGGACAGTCCTGTGGGTCCATTTAACTCCTGACTGCATCTCTGCCCTTCCTTCCCTCTTGGATGTGAACTCTTCTCTCCATTTAGCTGTGGAGAGTCTGTTCTGCCAGGCTTCAGGTGGTTTTCTGGGGTATTTACACTGATGTAGATGTTATCTAGTTGTATCCATGGGATGAGGTGAGCCTAGGATCCTCCCACTCTGCCCTCTTCCCTGGAAGTCTTCCTCTGCCCTTTTTAAAATCCGTTTGTTTTCTTTGTTCTTGATTTGTATGGGTGCCTTTATATTAACCCCCTGTTAGAAAGATGGTTTACAAATATATGTTTTATCTTGTTCCACAGGTTGCCTTTACATCTGGCTGATTGCTTGGCTGTGCAGAAGTTTTAGAATTTGATGTAGTCCCACTTGTTTATTTTTGCTTTGGTTGCTTGTGCTTTTGGTTTTATATCCAAAAAATTGTTGCCAAGACCTTTTTTTCAAAGTGAAAAAAGTCATTTCTTTTTTATTGAGGTATAATTGACATATAACATTATATTATTTTCAGGTGTACAGCATGACTTGATATTTGTATATTTTGTGAAATGATCACTACAGTAAGTCTAGTTAACATCTGTCACCATAGAAAATTAATTCAAGTATAAATGATATATAATATTATATGAGTTTCGGATATACAACATAGTAATTCAACATTTATATGCATTTTGAAATGATCAGTGTAATAAGTCTGGTTACCATTTGTCACCATACAAAGTTAGTACAGTATTATTGTCTATTCCTTGTGCTATACATTACATCCTATGATTTATTTCTTTTATAACTGGAAGTTTATTCCTCTTGATATTTTCACCCATTTTGCCCACCACCGAACCCCTCTCTCCTCTGGCAACCAACAGTCTGTTCTCTGTATCTAGGAGTCTGGTTTTGTTTTTTCATTTGTTTCATTTTTTAGATTCCACATATAAGTGAAAATGAATGGCTTTCTCTGCCTGATTTATTTCATTTAGCATAATACCTTTAAGATCTATTCATGTTGTCACAAATGGCAAGATTTCATTCTTTCTTATGGCTGTGTAGTATTCCATCGTGTGATATGTCTATGTGTGTGTATATAACATTTGCTTTATCCCTTCATCATCAGCAGACACCTAAATTTTTTCCATGTCTTGGCTATGGTAAATAAAGTTGCAATGGATATGAAGGTACAATTATCTCAATTTTTTGAGGAACCTCCACATTGTTTTGCATAGGGTTGAACCAAGTTACATTCCTACCAACAGTGTATAAGGCTTCCCTTTTTTCCATATCTTTGCCAACACTTGTTATTTCTTATTTTCCTGATGATAGTGATTGTAACAGGTGTGAGGTGATATCTCATTGTGGTTTTGATTTGCATTTCCCTAATGATTAATAATTTTGAGTACCTTTTCATGTACCTGTTGGCCATTTGAGTACCTTTCTTGGCAAAATGTCTATTCAGGTTATTTTGGTCCAGGATGATGGAGGAGTAGGAGACCTTAATTTCATCTGGTCCCAGGAATTCAGCTCCTATCACATCATTCTGAACACCTGCAAACTCAACTGGAGATCTAAGAAAAGAATAGCTGCAACTCTACAAATAGAAAACAACCACTTTCTGCAAGGTAGGACATGTGGAGAAGTGAATCTGAGGCCGTATACAGGAAGACAGACCTCAGGGGGAGGGAGCCTCTGTAAGCCAGCTACCAAAAAGTGATAAAGCAGCAGAGCACAAAATCAGAACTTTTAGAAGTCTGCTCCAGTGAGGGATGTCGCTGCCTGAAGAGCGCTCAGGTGGAGAAGCAGGGCAGAATCCCACGTGGGACAGTGTGGTCTCAGGATTCCCTGGGTTCACAGGAAGACCGGGAGTGCCTGAGTGCAGCAGAGTTCCCAGGCATCAGGATGCGGAAGCTGGCTGCAGTCAGTGAGCCCAGAAGTGGGCTCCGAGCTTGGGGTTGCCATAAACTGCGAACCCCTGCACGGTCGGTTGACCACTCCCCAAGCAGGGGATCCAGGAAGAGGAAGAACGCTGAGACCCCTCTTCCCACCACCGCCCCCCCAACACACACACAAGACCAGAGGAGCAGCAGTGCCCCGAAGGAACCTGCAGGGTTTGGAGACCTGTATTGGGGTTGATTGCCTGAGATAGAAAAACTCGGTCCCAGGCCAGGTGAGCATGGAGTGCAGCTGGAGACCAGGGAGATAGGAGTGACTGACTGCTTTTCTCTGAAGGCTCACTGAGGAATGGGACCCCAAGCTCTCAATTCTGGGGCTGGAGAGTGGGAGGCCGCCATTTTAATTCTCATCCTCTAAAGCTGTTGTGGAAAGCCTTCAGGGAACAAAAGCCACATAGAGCAATCTAGAGCAATCCAGAGCAGTTACTCAGCCTGGCCCCCTGGCAAGGGCGGAGCAATTCTGCCTGGGGCAAAGACAACTGAGAATCAGCGCAACAAGCCCCTCTCCCAGAAGATCAGCAGAGGATTCGCTAAGACCAAGTTTACAAATCACAGAGAACTGCAAAACTCCTGCGCTAGAGGAAAATAGTATATAGAATTCATGACTTTTCCCCCCATGATTCTTTAGTCTTTCAATTTTTTTGTCTTTCCTTTTTCAACGAATTTCTTATTTTGTCAACTCTTTTTTAAAAAATCTTTTTATTTTCATTTTTACAGTTATATTCTATCCTTTCATTGTATTTACTTTTACTTTTGTATGTATGTAAGTTTTTCTTTCTTTACAATTTTGGGATAAGATTCTTCTTACTGGCAGACCAAAATACACCCAGAATCTAGTGTATGGCTCTGTTCTCTGCACCTGTCTGATCATATTCTCTCTCACTCTTTTTTCTTTTTGTCTTGTTTTGTTAAAGTCTTTTTAAATTTTCATCTTTACAGTTACATTCTATCCTTTCAATGTATTTAATTTTATTTTTGAGTATAATGTTTTTCTTTCCTTACAAATTTGAGATGTAGTTTCTAGTAACAAACCAAACAAAATAGACTCAGGATATAGTGCATTGATCTGTTCTGTTCACCTGTCTGTTTATATTCCTTTTTTGTGTCTTTTAATTTTCATTTTTACAGTTACAGTCTATCCTTTCATAGTATTTAATTTTGTTTTTGTACATATGTAAGTTTTTTTTTCTTCACAATTTTAGGATTTATTTATCTAACAAACAGACCAAAATACACACAAGATCCAGTGTATTGCACCATTTTGTCCACCTGTCTGATTATATTCTTTTTTTTAATTTTAATTTTTAAAAATTTTTTTTGGTTTTGGGTCTCTTCTGACTTGTTTGGTGTATATTTCTCTGTGGTTGCTGTTGCCAATTTATTATTTTGTTCTCTCATTCACCTATTTTTCTCTGGACAGAATGACAAGATGGAAAAACCTCAAAAGAGAACAAGAGGCAGTACTGACTGCCAAGGACCTAATCAGTATGGACATAATTATAAGATACCGGAACTAGAGTTCAGAATAATGATGGTAAAGATACTAGCTGGGCTTGAAAAAAGTATAGAAGACACTAGAGAATCCCTTTCTGGAGAAATAAAAGAACTAAAATCTAATCAAGTCAAAATCACAAGGGCTATTAATGAGATGCAAAAAAAAATGGAGACTCTAACTCCTAGGATAAATGAGGCAGAAGAGAGAATTAGTGATATAGTAGACCAAATGATGGAGAATAAAGAAGCTGAGAAAAAGAGAGATAACAACTCCTGGATCATGATGGGAGAATTTGAGACATAAGTGATTCCTTTACGAATTCTTAGAGTTTATAATTATATGCTAGTGGAATTATTTTATATATGTATATTTCTTCCCACTGGAATGTAAATTCTCTGAAGCCAGTGAATGTATGATATGTATCACAACACTGGTACTCAATGACCATTTTTATTTTTGCATTATGATTAAATTAGTGAATATATTAGTAAAGTTTGGGGCTTAGTCCAGCCAATAGAAAGTGAGCATTACTCTGCTTTCCTTTACTATTATTCCTTGTACATACATATTCTTTAGGGTTACATCACTGGGAGGTCTATAGTGTGGAGCAGGATTTGGATACTCACAGTTTCCTAACTGGGATAAAATGAGGAATATCTTAAAAACCAACAAAACTTCAAACAGAATGCTTCCCTGCCTATTTTTTTTCCTTTGTCTTTCCTGGAATACTTTAAAAAACCTTTGTATTATGGAAAATTTCAACTATATTTGGTACTGAAGAGAATAGTGCCATGTATCAATAGTCTGGCTTTAATAATTATTAATTCATGGATAATTTTGTAAACCCACCCACTTAATCTTACACATATACGGGAATAGTTTGAAGATAATCTTACACATCATGTCTTTTTCTTGACAGATGTTTTATTATGACAATCTAAAATATAATGACTTTCTAGAAACATAATATCACCATTAACAGCCTTAAAATTAGGTAATTTCTTAATACAACCAGTGTTCAATTTTTCCGATTGTCTCACAAGAATTTTTTAACAGTTGTTTTTTTTGAATATGCATCCAAACAAAGCCCAACATTTGACTGATATGTATCTTCAGTTTTTTTTAATGTGAAGTTTCTCTGGTCTCTATTTTTCTTTGCAAATTATTTGCTGAAAGATGTGATTTTTAAATAGTGTATTAATATTAAACACTAATAAAGTCACACTTTATGTACACAATCAGAAATAACTCAAATAGGGGCTCCTAGGTGGCTCAGTCGTTGAGCGTCTGCCTTCGGCTCAGGTCATGATCCCAGGGTCCTTCCGCTTTGGGCTCCCTGCTCAGCGGGAAGCCTGCTTCTCCCTCTCCCACTCCCCTTGCTTGTGTGCTCTCTCTCACTTTCTATCTGTCAAATTAAAAAAAAAAAGAAATAACTCAAATAATGTTTTGAGTTTTTTAAGAATCACATAATTTAATATCATGAGGTCTGATATATAACTCTGTTGACAGTAAGGTAATGTGGTGATCCCACTTTTAACTTTTAGCTGAGAAAATGAAATGATTGCTCTTGTTTTTAGAATTAATTCCACTTTAAAATTATATGAAGACTTTATGAATGAATTCCCTTAATAAAATTCAACTTCCATTAAATTTGTTTTCCTCAGTATTTCATTGGGAAAGAGTCTGAGTAGGTCAGCATTTGTATATTCTTGGAACACTGGTTATAATGTGATTCAATATAACCCTTATATTACAATAACACACACATGCACGTGCACACCCGCACACACCATGTCCAAATTCCTCATGAATCATTGAAATTTATATAACATTTATTTGAAAGCCTATTGACAAAAACTCTTCCTGAGTACATTTGTGCGTTTTCAGATGATCTACATTTTTTATACTAAAATTTTTATTTTATACATTTTATATCATAATTGATGACATTTCCTTTTTTTAAATACACTTTATTTTAGAGCAATTTTAGGTTCACAGCAAAATTGAGTGGAAGGTACAGAGATTTCCCATATATCTTTGTACCCACCAAGCACAGACTCCCCTACTATCAACACCCCTTACCAGAGTGGTACATTTATTATAATTGATGACACTACACTGACAGATTATTATCCCCCAAACTCCATGGTTTACACCAGAGTTCACTCTTGTGTACATTCTGTGGGTTTGAACAAATGTGTAATGGCATGTATCCACCATTATAGTATCATGCAGAGTAGTTTTACTGGCTTGACATCCTCTGTGTTCTGTTACCTACATTTTCATGATAACTGCTAGGTCAGATTCCCTAAATTTACTAATTCCTAGTCTCTATTTTTAATTGTTCTCTTACTTCTACCCCACAATTAGCTTTTGCTCCTTGAATCTTTCCCACTGTTCCCCAAAGTAAACATGCAGAAGATCTGTTACATATAACAAATCTTTGTCTTAAAAACCCAAAGTCAAATATTACAACTTATTGTTCTAAGAATTCTCTTAGCAACCCTCCACCAGTGATATGTCACTGACAACTACACCCTATCTATTCTCTTAGCCTAACTGAACCTCAGAGTCTCTGAGTTTCTGGGGAAAAAAATCCTCTCACTAACTTATGAAAAGAAATTCATTCATATCTCCATGTTTGAATATGCTAAATCATTAATGGACTCAGAAAAAGAAATGTGTTTTTTTTATATGATATGATCCATTCTTTTTAAAAAATTAATTATGGATACAGCTAGCAATGATTTCTTATGTATTTGTATACTATGTGTAAGGCACAGCCTATATATCGAGATTATTCAAATTCTGTCAATAACTACAAGCAAAGTATTATCACTTCCACATTATGGATGAGAAATATGACTCAGAATATATTTAGTCAGTATTATAAAGTTTAAAATACCAGCCATAAAGTGCTGAGTCCTGAATTTACATTTAGGTTTCTATCAAACTATGTTCTATCAATTATTGTATTAAAATTGTGTTTTTCCCCCAATTACACTTTAAGCTCATTCGTGCAGGTGGCATGGACAGACAGCCTCATACATTTTATAGCTATTCCATAATAGTGTCTTAGATACACCGCATGGACACAGTAGGTGCAGAGTGAAAAGACTGAGGCAGATTTGTGCCTAAAACAATTTTAAAGGCAAAATGACTCCAAGTCAAGTCACATACATTTTCAAGAAATGTCTTCCACTAGGAGACAATGAATCTAGAAGATACAGCATCCGTATATGCCAGTACATTATCTCCACCATATTGTCCCTCCTGGGATTTCTCTCTCATAGGCTCATTCTTTCCTTAACCAGGAAGGGTGAGGGGAGAGGGGCAGGGAGCTGGGGTTATAGGAGTGTTTCGCTATTTCCCAGGGTGTACAGGGCTGCACAGGGATTCAGTGAGCTTTGACCTAAGCTGATCTGCCTAGAAACATCCTGCAACTATGTTCACGCTACTGTCCCTGACATACCATGGTGGCACAGGAAAGTCTATGTGTTTATCTAGCAGGGATTCATGTAGGAGGTGAGGCAAACCACACCTGTGTTCTCAGAAGCTTAAATATGTCTGTGGTTTCTACTCCCATTCCTCTTCCTGTTGTTACTACCCCTAAGTAAGAACGAAGTATTTGGTTCTTCTCAGATTTTTACTTTATGGTCTTATTCTAATACCCCCGTAACTGACTTCCATTTCTTTTCGTGCCTAAAGAATTCTCATCTTCTCATGGGTGAGGAACGGCGAGGAAAGCTGGTCCTATCATCATTCATTCTTCACAAATTGAAATTTTAAAGTTTTGGAAAACAATTTTGACTTTCAATACTTTTGAAATTGAAAATTTCTTTATCCTAATTTAATTCTCTGTCATAGCTTTTTAAAACTATACTAAAAGGAGTATGAACTTATTTCTTTTTTGTGTGTGTGTGTGTGTTTCTTCTATAAGAAATCTATACCAAGGACAAAGGGCATATACTACTTTCACTGATGTCTGAATTGGGGGGAAAGTGGTAATGCCAAAGCGTGGGAATAATAAGAAGAGAGAAATATTAACCTCAGCTAAGATATCAAATATTATCAGTCTATACTTGCTTGCTCTGCTGTTACTGGGCATGAAACATAATCCAGAAAACGAGATTAAGTGGACCTGAAGCATAAAGGACCATGGTCCTAGTCAGCCCTGAGATGAAAGACAAGAAAAATTTTACTAAGAGATCTCATAAAGGGAAATTTATTGTTTCCATGGGAATATTGGATCAGGGTTACAAAGAATTGGGTAACTGGGTGGAATATCCCAGAGATCTCATTGTAGGTAACAATTAAGAAAAGAAAAACAAATCAGGCAGTCAAGGCGGGAGAATTTCAAAGGATATGTGAGCTCTCAGAGGATATAGGGGGACCTTAAGTTCCATAAAAGAGAAGAGAGGGGGAGCATTGGAAGAGAGAAGGAATATGATGAACTCGGCCAGGAAACAGTGCTAGGTCACCTATCAAGTCCACTCTTCTGCTCTGGTCGGTGGGCATGTGGTGTACCTGCAATAGTACAGACATGAGATGGTTGGATCCTCGGGGGCTCCTGTATTGTCATCATGCCCTCCCCCAGACTCCTACAACCTTTCAACCACATTTGTGTCCACAAACTCCTCCCACTTTCCTCCCTCCTGAGCTGTGTCTCCAGCTCTCAGCTCTGACAAATCTGAATCCTTACCTCCTTTTCTAGGGTGCGGCTCACAAAGGCCCTTGATGTCTGGAAGCACCACCTGAGTGCAGGCCTTGGATAATGAAGACAGTGCCCACCACGATGCCCACAAGGCCCACAGTCAACCCCACGGCACAGACCACAGTCTCTGTCAGCTCTGACATAGGCGTTGGAATCTCAGGTTCTGTAAAAATGAGGTTGTGGAAGTCAGAATGCAGAGTGTTGGTTCATGTACCCATATGTGTGATGGGGCAGGAGGAATGGTTTCGGTTCCATGAGGACTCAGGGCACCATGGTTAGGGAAGAGAGAAAAGTCTATTATTCGAAACCTTTGAAGTGTGGAAAACATGAGATTCCGGGGCTAAAGGGCAGGATACTCTGGACTTGATAGAGAAAGAAGGTGCCAAGGGGGTGGAATTCATACATACCCCAGTGTTTCAGAAGTGGCTCATCCAGGCCCCAGTGCTCCACCTTGCAGTCATAAATATCATCAGCAGAGGGAAGGAAGGTGAGGTAACTGATCTTTAAGAAGGAATGATCCCTCTTGGCGAGGAAGCTGGTTTCAGAAACACCTTCTGTGACTGAATGCCTATTCTTCAACCATGTGACATTGATCACAGGAGGAAAGATGTTGTCGACAAAACAGATGAGGGTGTTGGGCTGACCCAGCATCGCAGGAGACTTTAGAAACACAGTCACCTCAGGAACCTCTGTGGTGAGGAAGCAGCACTGATATGAATTGCAAAGAGCTCTGCCCTGAGGTTCTGCATTGTGTCCTGTAAGAGCCCTCCCACCAACAGTTCCCCATCTGATGGTAGAAGAGTTCTTGCTTAACTTCTGCTTGGGAAAGTGTACATACACTGCCTATACTTTATCCTTGTGCCCTTCCCTCTGTGGGCATGCTTATTAAAGTAGCAGATCTATAGGACTTCTCCTTGAGGGATTCAAGGAACATGGTTTGGGAGTAAGGATCCTTGTACTACATGGCAATATTTCAGTTTTGAGATGCAGAGGATGAGTGTTCAGTAATTACTATGAGAAGATCTGGGGGAAGATCCTTGGAAATTAGTCAAGGGTATCTATCGTAGGGAGGAAGGGAATGAGACCTGGTGTGTTGGAAGGTTCAGTAAAGAGAGGCAGAGTGGCGGACACATACCATTGGTAGCAGCGGTGGAGTTGGACCGTTCAATCAGGATGTTCAAGTTGTGTTTTGATATAGCCAAGTTTGTCAGTGCGCCCTGTGGGTCAAATCTTCTATATGTTTGAAACATAGGCAGCTGCCAGACAGTTTCCTTCTTCTCCAGGTCCACGTAGAACTCCTCATCTCCATCAAATTCATGGGTGTACTGGCCAGAGGGACCATAAGACTGGTAGACATTTATGCCATAGGAACCAACGTGGTCAGCTGATCAGTAAGGGTGAGGAGCAAGAAGTAGAAAACAGAGGGAGAAAAGAGCCTTATTAAACCAAGTGACAGAAGAAACTGGCTTTCAAATATAGTGGGCTTCATCTTTGGCACAGTCTTTAGGCAAATTTCCCAGCACCTGCTCCCTGCTCCCTCTCTCTCAGTGTTGATAGTTGTCCAGTTAGAATACAGTCTGCTTTTCCACTGTCTTGTAGGCTCCACGAGAGCAGAATTACAACGGCCTTGTTACTGCTGTTCCCTGTGTACCTAGCTCAGCATCTGGCATACTCAGTTGGCTTATGATAAATATTATAATGAAATGAAAGAAGGAAGGAACAAATTATTGTGGTTTTAGCTTCCTTTCTCAGAAATTCACTTTACTTCCCTCTGCTTCATAAGTTTTATCTCTTACTTAATTCTTTCATCAGTTAATACATTTTGATTCCTCTCCCCCCAAGACTGGTTCAGAGCAGAACTTTTTCTACAGTAGCTTTCCTTCCTTCCTTCCTTCCTTCCTTCCTTCCTTCCTTCCTTCCTCCTCTTCCTCCTCCCCCCACCCCCCGGTCCTCCTTCTACTTCTTATTTTTCCAAAGAAAAGCACACAGGACCATATTGTTTTAAAAGAGTTTCTTAACTGTTATAGGATATAAGAAAGAATATGACAAGGACAGTGACAATATTACAAAGTATATAAAAAATAAACAATGTTCCTAAGATCTCGATTTTGTTAACAATCGTAATCCTCAGAGGAGAGCACTCGATTTCATCAGAAATACAAAATGGAAGCTTTATTAGATTTTAGATTATTGTCACTTCCAACCCCCCTTTATTTTTTTTCCTTCGAGGAGGTTATTAAACCTCTTTCCTTATTCTGACTCAACATTTCTATCTGTTTAGGATTCTGGGTAAACTATGGCCCTTTTCCTCACATGGACAATATGCTTGTGTAAGGATACCAAAATAGAATGGCAGAGTAGGACTCCACCCAGTGAGCCTAACTGGACAATCTTGTGAAGACATATGTGAGCTTTTTATCATTTCCTCTTTATGTTCTTCCTCATTTACTGAACATCAGTGAGACATCAGACATCATGAGGAGCAGGGTGTAAAACACCAGTCAGCATGGTTTTTGTCATCAAGGAACTTATTGCATGGTGAGAGAGTCAAGTGAGTACAGGAACAAAGACAGTAAGCTGTGGTGAGTCTTGCAAGGGAAGAGCAGCAGTCTTATGGTCCCACCTCCTCCACAAATACCTCATCTGCCAGTCAAACCAAAGTATATTATTCTTTCATGTTCCTTGTCTTTGTAGGGGTCTTTCTCCTTGAAACAAAGTTATCTTTATGGATTTCCTGGACACCATCAGTTCCTTCTTGAAGTTCCTGCTTAGTTACCAACATTTTAGCTAAGTTCTCTCACTGAACATGTTTTTGACCACATTGTAACCTCCAGTACCTCCATCCCAGTGTCTTGCTCTCCAAATTTATCTATACCTCATCAGCTTTCTCACTACCCTGTCCAGTATGACCCCCTTGGTTGATTACTTAAAAGGCCCTCCGACAAAGCCTCTTTATCCTCTATACTTTATCCTTGACTCCTCTTTCAAACATGAATATATGCAATTATTGTTTTCATCTGGTACTTGTCCTGGGTTGCCAACAGTTGATGAACATCACACTGCTGAGTTTCACTGAAACTGTGTCCATGGTCCTGCTCAGCAATGGTCCTTCTGCCTTCCTGCACCAGGGGTCAGATAGCATGTCTTTTCATCATTGAATCCCCAAAATTTATCTCACTGTATGCTCAAAAGTGTGTATTGAATGTCAATTGCTATTCTCAAGGATCACAGAAATTTGGGGGAGTGGAGACTGACAGACACAGAGGTAGCAGAACCATATGAAAGTCAGAATCAGCAGTGACCAAGGCTGTATTATGACTTGTGAGCCTAAGCACTATTGGGCCCCTTTTTTTTTCTTAAAATATTAAAAATTATATTTTGTGACATGTGCTATTCCCTCTTAACTTTTTGGTTTTTCCCTCTTAACTTTTTGGTTTTTCTACTTTGGTTTTTACAAACACACTCCTCATGTCAATAAAACAACAATAAAAAGGACCAGGGATAGATCCTGGAAGGAAAGGATGATAAAGGAATGCCTGAAGAGAAGGTGGCAAGAGGTGGACAGTGAAGGTGGGGGTGGGGGAGGGATTAAATAATTAATGTGTACTTGCCCTGTTTTCCTTTTAAGGGTCTCCATTGGGTAGAATGAAAGGTCATTTGAGTTGACAATTTGAGAATAATATAATTTAATTAACCAAGTTTTTTCATCATAAAGTTCTCAATTTTAAAATAAAAATAAGGATATTCTCTACTTTGTTAAAGAAAAAAATTATGGAAGCAGCCCAAGTGTCCATTGTTAGATGAATGGATAAAGAAGATATGGTATATATATGTATATACACAATGGAATATTAGTCAGTGATAAAAAGAATGAAATCTTGCCATTTGCAACAACATGGATGGAACTAGAGAGTGTAATGTTAAGCGAAATAATCAGTCAAGGACAACGACCATGTGATTTCACTCATTTGTGGAGTTTAAGAAACAAAACTAATGAACAAATAAAAAAGAGACAAATCAAAAAACAATTAACTGTAGGGAACAAACTGATGGTTACCAGAGGGGAGGTGGGGGGGGATGGTTAAAACAGGTAAATGGGATTAAGAGTACACTTATCTTGATGAGCACTGAGTAATGTATAGAATTGTTGAATCACTATATTGTACAACTGAAACTAACATAACTCTGTATGTTAACCATTCTGTAATTAAAATTTAAAAAAATTATTAAGCCACAGTTGTTGTAGTAACAATCAAGAAACAAGAATGATCATTGACATTACTATGTCTTCATTATTGGAAAAGCATTTCTAAATACATATTTGATTTGATTATTTGTGAAGTGACATATACGAGGTCATGTGGTAGAATGACTTGTCTAAAGGTATTCAGCTGGGCTTGTTTACCCACTCCCCTCATGCAAGTTTCTAGCATGAAAATGTATGGAAATCTGAGACAAAGAAGAGGACATCCTTCTTTATATCTACGTAGTATACATAATTCATGGAACTCTTTACCCCAAAGTGAGACTACAGAAGAAACATATAAAAAGCTTCAAAATGTTGTTCAGAGACATTTGGAAGCAATAGTTTATGAATTTTTAGTAACAAAACATCCACTCGTGGACATATCCCTAATCTTTGAGGTAATCATGAATAAATGCCATTGAGTCTTCTAGGCTATATTCACTGGATCTGATATTAAAAACGAATGATGTCCTTGACGAACTCAGCAACAGCACGGGAAGCAAAGAGAGTGGGTTGGGTCTCCAGTTTCCTGAAGGAAAGATGACTATAATTTTTAGATCTGCTTAATATTGAGAACACCTCTGAGGAGTCTCTGCTATTTTTTTTTTTTTAAGATTTTATTTATTTATTTGAGAGAGAATGAGAGACCACATGAGAGGGGGGAGGGTCAGAGGGAGAAGCAGACTCCCCGCCGAGCAGGGAGCCCGATGTGGGACTCGATCCAGGGACTCCAGGATCATGACCTGCGCCGAAGGCAGTCGCCCAACCAACTGAGCCACCCAGGCGCCCTCTGCTATTTCTACACCAATCTCTATTTTTTTTTCCCCTTCCAATTCCTTTTCTCAAGTCTAGTCCCCACATCCCTCAGCTGTGCACTCACCCACAATGTCTTCACCACTAGAGGGGCTCATCATGGTGGTCAGGGTAAGAGTCCCCAGAATCAGAACTCTGTTTAAGGTCATTCTTTTCTCAATGCAGTTTCTGAAGTTGCTGTTCTGAGTTGCAGAGCAATGGTGAGGACCCAACTGAGAAGAGACTCTAAAGACACCCACACCAAACCCTGCTAGGTCAGGTTCTGGCCAATCAGAAAACTCCCTTCTGATGACACCTCAGTTGCCAGTTGAAGAGCTTGTACCAAGAAGCCTGGAAGGGACTGGGAAATCCCCTTGTTCTGATGTAGGCTCCATTCACAGTAGACCAGGGGAATTATCTAGGAAAAGAGGGAGGGTATTAAATCAGAATCTTCTTATGGGTGTGTATGCTTGCTGGTGGCAAGAAGGGTGGGAATTTCTGAGTAGCTTCATGTTTAGATATCATCACTAATATGGTGTTCTTTGGATTTTCTGGTTTACAATCTCCAAAAATTCTCCCATGAATTGATTCCCTCCCTGGCAATCCCTATCTTCTCCCCTTTTCCTGGCCTCCATATGTGGGTTAATTGTCTTTCTTTTTTGTTTCCATAGTGCATGTAAAATTTTCCAAATTTTTATTTACTTGCCTGGAGTATTTCTGCTGGTGGTAGGCAAGGAATACCTTTGCCTTTCTACTTATGTAAATCCAGTTGAGTTAAGTTCTTGTCATGTTCTCAAAAGCTCCAGTATTTGCACCTGGGACAATAAAAAGAAGTCATAATGTCATGAATGCTGCCTACAGTAATTGCATCATCTTTCACCTCAATTTTTCCCTGTCCAGAGTATTCTCTGCACTCTGTGTTTTAGTGCTATCTATATTTAAAGGCAATTTGGGGACACTGATTACATTAAAGACAGCTCGGGCTACCTCACTCTATGATTTTTAGTTTTTAAAATTTTTTTACAATGAAGAATGTAGGTCAAATGTTGAGGGCAGAATGAGGGGAATTGCTGTGACTTAGAAATCGGTTTCCTTCCCAGAACCTCCTGGATCTTTTCATATTCTTTATCCTGCCACATATTCCAGATATTTGTGAGGGACTAAGGAATTGAACTAAGACAAAGGCAACCATTAGAGGGAGACTTATTTATTTTTTTCCAGAAGAATCGATTTTTGTGTGTTATGGAAGCCACAAGTTAATGGGAGGTTCCACTTAGAGTCAATCACTCTGTGCCTGTTGGATGGCCTTCTGTTTCTCAGCACACTGTCCTATCTCATGATGACAGAGACTGTAGGAAGAGTGAGACAGGAAAAGCCCTGGCATCTGGGAGTCACCTGGTACTATTAAACAGGCCTTGGTGTTGCCAGGAGCTGGTCTGCAGCTCACAGCCAGGTTCTGGTGTTTTCCTGGTGAACATAAACAATGTCATAGAATAGCAGTATCAGACAGCCACTCAGTGACCATGATGGATCAAGACAAAACACAAGGCCACTTAGTATCATGTCTGAACACAGACAAAACACAAACATTGTCCAAGCCACAAAAATGACCAAGCATCTATCTTTCCTAGATGATATGACAGCCTACGGCTTCATTACTAATTAGAGCTTTAGCCTCAGTCTAGTCTTCCTTTCTTCTAGGTAAGATTTATTAAGATGCCCAGTTGTAGAATTACTCCATCCCACCATCAACTTCCTGACAATCCTCCTAAGAGCAGAGTCCCTCTCTCTTAAATCCTCTTCAAAGTCACCTAACACAAGCCCAAACCCTATAGTAGTTAAATTGTCAGTTTTACGTCTTGGTTAGGCTCTAGCCCTCAGTTATTCAATCAAACATTAATGTGAGCGTTGCTCTGAAAATATTCTTTAGATGTGATTACAGTCCATAATCAGTTGACTTTAAGTAAGAGAGGTCTTCCTAGATAATCTGGATGAGTCAGAACCAACTAGCTGTAAAGTCTTCAGAGCAGAACTGTGGGCACCTGAGTGGCTCAGTGGGTTAAGCGTCTGGCTCTTGATCTCAGCTAAGGTCTTAATCTCAGGGTCGTTAATTCAAGCCCTGTGTTGGGCTCCATGCTAGATGTGGAGCTGACTTAAAAAAAAAAAAAAAAAAGCAAGATGAGGCTTCCCTGAGGGGGAAGAGATTCCACTGTGGGCCGTAGCATCTGCCTGTGCTGGTAGTCACAGCCTGCCTTTCCTGACGAATGGCCAGCCCTGTTGATCATATTTGCCTAGTGCATCCCACAGTTGTGTAAATTACCTCCTTGCAAGAATTCTCTTGCTGGATATTTCCTGCTGGTTCTGCTTCTTTGGTTCAAACACCCTCTTACTGAGATGCCCCGTGATTCTCCATGGTGAGTTTTCTCCCTCACCACAATGGACAATAAAGCCAACTTCTTCATCCACAGGTGTGCTCCTGATGTTCTTTGTCTGGAGGCATTAACAGCAGCTCATCAGGGTGCTGTGAGGAATATACATATGCTGCACTTGGAATGAAAAATTCCTAGGTCTCCCACTATATCTGTAGTACACTAATAACACCCCCACTTTTCAAGGAGGATATTGATTTCAGAAAGGTGGAGGAATTTGCTCAGGGTCACACAGCTGGTGAGTGCAGACCTGAAATGTGACAAGGGTAAGCTGTGAGTCTTTGTAGGGGTTGGGGGTTTCTTGTATGGATTCAGAATACAGGGTCCTAACATAATTAGGATAGATATTTGACCTTATGGGTAGATTTAGTCTTTCAAGTCTGTGCCATTATGGATCAAGAGGGATTCTGAGGTTCTGCTGAGGCATGCTTCATTTAACCATTCCTTCTTTCTGTGCAGGAAATGACATGTTTCTATGCTTTTCCTGGATCCCGACTTACCTGCTTTGTACTGTTAAAATCAGAAACAAATGGAGTCAGCCTCAAAATTCCCTAAATAGACAAAACCAGGTTAGACATATAAACAAAGCTTAATGTAGCTTATTTTGCAAGGCTAATTGAACAGGATCATTTCTTGCTTGTGCCTTTGGAAATGACAAAGGAACCTGAACTGTTTCCCATGGTTGATATGAGGTAACCACTGAAAACTGTAATATTGTAGCCAATCCCTGTGATGAATAAGCAGTCACTGCTTTCTCATAACATAAGCTACTTTATAACAAGATACCCCTGAGCCTCCTTCCACCTTCTGGTTTAAATACTTCTGGTTTGCAAACTGTCTTTTTGGCATGTGCAGAATAAATTTTTACTAATTACTACTTCAGTGATTCATGGGTTTTACTTTGGCTGTTTTGAACCTTTGACATTTCCTTGCAGAAATTACTTAAGATTTTGACAAACGGACAAAACCTTTCTTGATGACGCTCAGAATTTTGCCTATTAATATCATCTTTAAAGAAAATTCAACTTAAATTAGGAAGTTAGGATGTCAGCCACATGGAGCAGAATTGCATCTTGAATCAGAAGTTGAAGGTCCAGTCTCAGATCTCAAATCCTGGGGGACGTTGAAGTCCAAGCAAGCCCAATACATTAACTAAGAGGAGATGATCTTTGTCTGTGACCTAACTGTGTCTCATCTCCTCCTGCCATCACCCAAGGAACCTGTTCTAGTCACTTTTGTCTTCAGATCATAATTTTAACATAACGTAAAATTAGTAGTGAATTAGATTCAGCGGAATGGTGTACCATTTTTGACAAAAACTAATTTGTTTTTTTTTTTTAAAGATTTTATTTATTTGAGAGAGAGAATGAGATAGAGAGCATGAGAAGGAGGAGGGTCAGAGGGAGAAGCAGACTCCCTGCCGAGCAGGGAGCCCGATGCGGGACTCGATCCCGGGACTCCAGGATCATGACCTGAGCCGAAGGCAGTCGCTTAACCAACTGAGCCACCCAGGCGCCCTGAAAGGCCCTTTTTTAAATAAATTAATGGCAGAAATAAAATTTGGAGTTTAAAATATTACCTTGTCCAATAATTTTCTCAAAAAGCACTAATTTCTTCCATTGATTTAACTTAAAATTATCAATATAAATGGAATGTGTCATTATAACTGACATCATTGGAAGCCCTCTAAGAAATTATTTAGACAGAATGTAGGTTAGTTCTTTTTTTTTTAATTTTATTTATTTATTCATGAGAGACAGAGAGAGAGAGAGAGAGGCAGAGGGAGAAGCAGGCTCCCAAGGAGCAGGGAGCCCGATGTGGGACTCGATTCCAGGACCCTGAGATCATGACCTGAGCCGAAGGCAGATGCTTAACCATCTGAGCCACCCAGGTGCCCCTAAAGATTTTATTTATTTATTTGAGACAGAGAGAATGAGAGAGAGAGAGCACATGAGAGGGGGGAGGGTCAGAGGGAGAAGCAGGCACCCTGCCGAGCAGGGAGCCCGATGCGGGATTCGATCCAGGGACTCGATCCAGGGACTCCAGGATCATGCCCTGAGCCGAAGGCAGTCGCTTAACCAACTGAGCCACCCAGGCGCCCGTAGGTTAGTTTTAATTAACACTTACAACATTTTCTAAGGACTTGTGTATTTTCAAATTCTTTAGTTCTGACTTTCAACTCTTTTGCCCCGTTTCAACCCTAGTTATTATGCATTGGTGAAGTTTTACTAAAAAGGCCAAAGCCTCTCCCATCTTGCAGTAGTTAAAGATGCTTCACAGCAATAACCAAGTCCAGAGCAGCAAAAGTAGGAAGAAGACGGCTTTGTAATCAAATAAATAATTATTCAATACTGCTTTTGATTTTATCAGCTGCATCACCTTGGGCAAGTCACTCAAAATATATGAGCCTTAGTGTACTTTCTATAAAATGGGATGAAAATCATTACATGATAGTATATGAGGAAGTGAAATTATAAATAAGTACAAATTATAAAGTTTAAATATAGTCCAGTGCCTGGCACATGGCAATACTCACAAATGATAGCAACTCCATACTGACAAATATTAATCATGCTAGGCCAGGGATGGCCTATAGCTTTTCCCTCATTCATCCAACCTTCTCCCTGTGGCAGTGTGGATTTGTGAGAGCCTGTGAGCCACAGGAGATCACTAGGAAATAGAATGTTTTGTGAAGGATGTTCTATCAGTCAGCTTTTTCTATATAACAAACTACTGTAAAATGTAATGATTTCAGATAATGTTTTAGTATTTTCTCATGATTCTGGAAGACAGCAAATGGTGCCACACCCATGTGGGCACTCTGTTCTGGGCCAGCTCAGCTGCTTTCAGGTGCTCACATGCCTGTGGCATCCACTGCTTCAGCCCAGACTGCTGGGCCTCTCCATTTGGGCTCATCATCCAGCAGACCGGCTCAGACTTATTCACAAGGTGCTGGAAGTCTCCCTAGTGCAAGAGAGAAGCTGAAGGCCTTCCTTAGCCTAAATTTAGACTCACAACTTCACTTCCACTACATTCTATTAGTCAAAGCAAGTCAACAGTACTATGTCAATTTAAGAGGTGAGTTAACATTGCAGTTCTTAATACTATGAGCTGCAAAGAATTTATGACTATTTTTGCAATTTACCACAAATGTTTTCTGGTTTTGGGGGTACAATATATCAATGAGTATTGCGTGTGAGAGTTGGGGTGCTTCCATATATGAAAAGAATTCCACCCACTCACCTACTAAATTTTACTTTCTCCCCAGAACTTTCTCTAAGGAGATGTGAACTAAGACCTGTTGAATTCCAGCATGCGCTAGATGCTATGATTTGTTCTCTCAGAAAACATTTTAGGGTTTCCAGATGAAAGCACAGAAACTTGGAGAACTGTAAATGATCTTCTTATGGTCACCAAGCACATTCTGATGCAAAGGCATGTGTACTGATATCCAGTCACGTGGCCTCTCAAATGACAAAGGTAGTTGTAGAGGCTGCTTTTAGGCAAACAGGCTGGAGGGATGGAATACAGACAGGCCCACAGATGACCCACCTCAAAATATCCACAGGCCCTCACTGACCAATGGGCTACTTTCAACCAGGCACAGTTAGCAAAAAGGGGAGAGTTCCATAGGTTGCCATACCTCCTCATTTTCCCCCTTTAAACGCAGCCCCCACCCACTGCCTCCTTGCACACAGCTTCTCCTCTGTGGTCTTACCCTCCCTTGGGTATTCAATAAACTTCTACCTCCTTTTTCTGCCTCAGGTGAATTCTTTCACCTCCAGCGCCATTGGCTTCCACTTGATCATCGCCCCACATTTGGGGGCCCCCATGTGATCGAGAGGGACCCCATCTAGGCACCGCATTAATGAAGCAGATGGGCATTGCAAAGGCAATTATTCTGTTTTTCTTTTAATATCACCCCCACCTGGATGCGGAGAAAGGGGAACCCTCCTACACTGTTGGTGGGAATGCAAGC
>NC_138376.1:23812194-23838886 GCF_054177405.1 Leptonychotes weddellii | reverse complement strand
CCAGGTGCTGTGTGAGGATCTGACTGGAGATGGCAGAGACTGGGTGTCAAATGGGGCCCAGCAGTAGTGCCCTGGCTTTCTGAGGTTGGTGAGGAGTGCTAATGTCACAGTTGTGTCTGCAAGCCTGAAGAACTCATAACTGAACCCAGTCAAAGTCCACATGTCTGAGTTTCACTTTTCTGAGGATTATAGCTGGTAGGAGGTGAGCATGATATTCTGATTGGAATCTCATGTTCAGGGTGGGCCTCCTGGACTAGGCTGTCCCTTCAGCTTGGGTGAAGCAGCACAATCTCCCTTCACCCAAAGCTGGGGGCCCCGGGGGTCTACCTCCATGCCGTCTGGCAGTCCCACAATTCTTACTCTGGTCAGCACCCCAGGACCCTGACCTGCCTTTGGACACCTGCTGTGTGGATGAAGGGTACACCTGAGACCCACTGAGGAGAAGACCCAGCAGCCCCCGGTTTTACGCTGAAGGGGAGAGGAGACACGTGAGTGGCTTGACGAGTCCCTGGTGGAGGATGACCAGGGAAGTTGGGGAAGTCGACTAGGATGAGGAAGTGGGGCATGTGGACAGTCAGCACCCACAGGGAAACTCTGCCACTTGCCATAATACCTTCCACTTGCATCTGATACTCGTACCCCACTCCGTGTTTTTCAGTCTACCATAACTTATGTGATCCTCATATATTGCTGTGCAGCGGGCCAGGTGAGAGTACTAGATTACAACTCAGAACAGCAGGATCACGTTATTCATTTGTCATGCATGATGTTGTGCTGTGTCTGTGGGCCTTGCTTGTCTGTCATGTGCTGATGACACAGCGGAAACAATGTTAGGAACGAGTGTCTCCATCAGAGATGAGAGACAGGAGAGGTTCAAGAAAATAAAGTGAGATTCTCGGGGTCACAGAAGTAAACACAAAGTCACCTTGTCTCCTAGAATTCTTATTTTACTTTGCTTTCTGTCTACAAAAATGTGTTAACATATGATCAGTTATATCTATTTTTAAAATTAATATAGATATATAAACTTCAAACTTTGTGAACTGAATAAATTTATTCTCACCAGTTAATTACTGTGGTCACTTGGCATTTTGAGAATTTAACATTTGAGGTTTTTTACTGAAAAAAAAACACCTCTAATGATTCATGACATGTAGTAATTTGTAATTTTCTTTGGTGTGAATTTTAACAGTACATGCATAGACCTTGGAATTCAGAATTGTTATTCACCTAAAGCCTCAACACAAACCACCACTTATCACTCACTTATCATCCCATCTTAATATGTACACTTTATCCAGAAAATTAAATGAAACATGGGTTTTTGAACATTCGATGGTACATATACATATTAGATAACATCTCTTGACAATACCAAAGTTTTACCATATTTAGTAGCAATGGCAGTTTTAGAAGATTCTCAGCCTATGTTCAAATGGTAAAATAGAGATGTCAAAAACCTGGTAATGAAAATGTTTTAACTTAAAGTTTGCAATATAAGTCCAGTTGTTTATTTAGTAAAAATCTGCCAAAGATTTTCAGCATACTGACAGCAGATGGTCTATGGTAGTGTTTTTCCTTGGCATTAATGACATGTTAAGCTGGATAATTCTTTGCTGTAGGAGCTCTCCTGTGAATTGTAGGATGTGTAGCAGCTCATTGGATATCCCCTTTCCCCAGCTGTGACCACCAAAAATTTCTGCAGGCATTGCCAAAGACCCTCCAAGGGCAAGACTCTCCTTTTTCCCATTCAGAACCCTATCTAAGGCAGTTTTCTCCCTGTTTATACTCGCTCATGAATTTCTCTCTGAGCACCAGTGAAGGGTAAGGTACATTTTCACAACTTTCTTCAAAAGCTTCATTAATTTGAGCATTTTTTTTCTAGTTGCATTTGTAGGTTTTCCCCCTGCTTTAACATGAAAGACCTAAAGGAACACACATCTATAAACTGGTTTGTAGCAAATGTGGGTCCTTCTTAGTTCACATGACTGAGGGATGGTGCTTGGCATGAGTTTTGCAGGCTGTATTTGCTCTTACTGGGTAGAACAAAACATTTCTGCTTTTCACAAGAGGAGGCATCAGCAATCTCCTTCATTCAGAGGGGAAGTGACTGTCTCCAGTGGCGAGCTACAGATGGTCTATGCTATCTCCTAATGCTTGGCCCCATTTTCATATCGATCTTTGAGCGCTCTTGTGTGTCTAAGTGTTGTGGCTGGGCTTGTATCAGTTTCCCTAGAGGTATTTTAGATGAAAGTATGCATCATTTTAAAAAGCAGTCATAATAGAGTATAAATAATCTCCTAAACCACTTGGTTTATAATCCCTATTTCAGTGACTGCTGCTTTTCCCTTGCCCTATAGAATTTTACTGGTATTAGTTTCTGGGTAAAGAGAAACAATCGCCAGCTTATTGTTGCTCCTGAACAGGTTCTTCTAGTTGGTGTGAAGCAGTAAGATGCTGGACACATCAGATGGAATGAGTCTTAGGCTTCTTCCACTCTGAATTTTTCAGTTTTCAAAATTTAAAGTTGGCATTTGATTTTTGTCCTGGTAGTTTTAAAACTTTTTAGCTGTGTGGAAGCATTTTTATAATGCTGGTATAATGGGCATGTTGGGTTTGCCGATCTCTGCAGTTGGGCTATTTCTTTTACTCATTCCTTTGTGTTCCAAGACGACATTGAAAGGCCATTTAGGGTAGTTTCCTTGGTCTCTTCCTGCAGCCCCATTTCTACCACACTTTCCTTCACTTTCCAAGGTGTGCCCTGGCCCTTGGGTTCTCCCAAGGCACTAGCAATGGCTTCCTGGCTGAAGAGTGAGGATGCAGAGCCTTCCTGTTCTTTCCTGTACACCTAGGAGAGGGTGGTGATGAAGAACTTTGCAGGAGGGGCTGGGAGGAGGGCAAGGAAAAACATTTGAATCCTACTATATAATTTCTGCATGCTCAGAATAAATGGACTTTAGGAGATTTTTAAAAACATATAAATATTATTGTCCCTTGAACTCAGGAGGGCTTTTCATTTCAATCAGAAATCTTCCCTCAAGCCTAAAAAAATAGTTTAAAGTACAACACATGAGGTAAGGGGTCAGAAATGATCAATAACTGCAGAGAAAGTGAACCAAGTCCATTTCCTTGTTTGATTGTGGAGGGGTTATGTTGATTCCTCGTTGTGACTATGTAACTGTTGGAAACAACAGAATGACCTTGCTCCATTATAGTATCATTTGGGTGTACTCATATTTTTCTTTTGTGTTTGCTGTAGGGAGAATGGTGGATTTTCCAGGATATAGTCTGTCTGGTGCAGTTGCCTCTTTCTTCTTTGTACTGCTCACCATGAGGCAGCCAGGTAGGATGCCCTTCTTCCCTTTACTGTATATCTAAATGTCCCAGTGTTACAGTCCACATGCAGAGTTCCAAATCAAAAGGGCTAGGACAATATTAGGACTGGGGGTCCAGGAACCAATGCATCTGTGTTCCAGAAAGGGTCCTCCACTTCTAGCTGGGTTACCTTAAAAAGTGACTTGAGTGCCTTCTGCCTTAGTTTCCTCATCTTTGTGATAAGAATAACAACATACCTATGTCTTAAAGGCTAGGACAGGCTTTAGGATTAAATGAGGATGCACATGAAGAAGTACCTGGAACACATTAAGTTATTCATCCATTTTCCTGCTTCCACGCAGGACAGAACTTTGGTGGCAAGGAAAAGGCTGCTTCTTACCACAAACTAAACAGCATAAAAATACTTGGAAACAAGAAATTAGAAGATTTCCAAGAAATGGATTTGGAAATCTCAGTGGCTGAATTGTACCTTAAAAAGGGATTATGAAAATTCAGTGTCAGGGGGAAATACCAGAGTCCTAAGGAAAATACAACATGCAGAAGTGGAAAAAACATTGGACAGGGCACCAGAAGGCTCAGGCTCCAGACTGAGGGCTGCCAGAAACTACGTGATGTGACATGAGGCTGTCCTGACCTCTGTATAATGCAATTTCCTAGCCTATAAAAGAAGTCAACCAGATGGAATGACTTCAGATCTAGCTTCATATGTGGATTCCGTAAATGAAGAATGGAAGCAGATCTCCACTTAAGCTCTGTAGTGACCTTTTGACCAGCATCTATTTGATATTCATCAGCAAGTGAGCAAGCTGAAGTTCCTTCCTTCTTAGGATGATTGGATGTGGCAGAGAAAATACAAATAGCTCTGGAGCATTTTAGGATAAGGAAGAATATAATATATATGACTTTTGAGATTATTAAACATAATAACATGTGGAATTATTAAATATCCCTTCGATTTGCACATAATGACAAGAGGTCAAACATGACTCAAAATTTGATTAAAAGTTTCAAACTGTCTAGACAAGCCACTGCCCTTAATCCACCACAAAATGTCCTTGCACAAAACTGCATTGTACATACAAAGCTCCAGTAACTAGAGCCTTGCCTACTCCAGACCAAAAATTTTTTGAAGTTAAAAAATAATCCCAGGTCCTTACCTAGAACCAGAGCAATCCTGAAAAGCTGAAAAATCTAATGAATGAATTTATTACCTAAATTTTAGGAAAATGATTATGAAATCAGTCACTAACAATATAAGTGGAATCACTAACTATAAAATAAATTACTATAAGATATAAAACAAATCACTAACAAAGTTCTCAGTGTAAAAAATCAATTTACACATTGACTTATTAGAGAATAAAAACAACCCAGAGAAGGTGGCTTTAGTATCTTAAAGATGAAGAAATTGAGATTCCAAATCTCAAATCTCACTGAAAATAATAGGTTTGCTCCCCAAATCACACAGCTGGTGACAGACTTAGCACTAACACTCAAATTTTTGAACTGCATGTTATTTTCAGTACTACACAGAATTGTCTTTTTAACAGCCAAATATGCAAACCATCATGCTGGATTTCTCTAAATCATTGAAAATAAAGCCCTCCCTCCTCCAGGTGCCTCCATTTTGATAGGTTGGACATCCCAAAGCAAGTATATTAATCTTCCAGTTGGCATTTCCTGGTTCCTCTTTTTCACTCTGTTTTGTAGATAACTGGAGAGTGATTGGTTCTACACATCCAGTCCTGGCCAGGATTGGGGAAGATGCCCTACTAACCTGTCAGCTCCTCCCCAAGAGGACTACAATGCACACGAAGGTGACATGGTACCGCTCGGAGCCCAGCACACCTGTGTTTGTATACTGGGATGGAGCTGATGTGACTGAGATGCAGATGGAGGAGTACAGAGGCCGGGTAGAGTTGATAAAGGATGGCATTCATGAGGGAAATGTGACTCTGAAGATAAACAACATCCAACCATCTGATAATGGGCAATACTGGTGCCATTTCCAAGAGAATAACTATTGTGGAGAAACAAGCTTGCTGGTTAAAGTAGCAGGTGAATATTTTGGAAAAGACAAAGTGAAGGGAGAAGTGTATTAATTTGTGGTAAGCCTATTGCTAGTTGAAAAATTCCCTTTTAATCCTCAAGGCAATTCCTAATGGCCAGTCCTCTGTCCTGATTCATTTGAAGACAAGTAATCCTGAAGTTTTCAAAGCAAGCTCACTTAAACAACCTTCTCAAGTTTAACTTATGCAGTTTTGACTATTCTTGACCACTAATTGCAATCCATGACATCCGGTCATTAGCAATTTTACTGAGGCACAAATTTGTGCTGTATCAGGCTGATGTGTTAGGGCAAGTCAATCACTGAGTGAGTGAATCTAGCTGATTGCCCAGCAGCCATATCTCAATGGAATGCATTGTTCTCTACCCAAACTCCAATATGCAATAACCAAGTATACAAATTATGTTTCTTTCTGGAATGCCTCCTGTGAGAAAGCTAGTGCTGGGAACAAAGAGGTTAAGAACTGTGCTTTTATGGAGATTATTAAATATTAGTGTTCAATGAATTGGGGACTCCAGATGCATTTGGACATACCCACTGTGAATGACAGGATTTTGCCTGATGCTTTTGTAGTAGCAAAGTGGGAAACAGTTGAGAAAAAGGATCTGTTCTGGGGAAAAATGCATATCTGAAAAGTAAATAATCATCTAGTTCCCTGGCAAGAATAACTCTCCCATATGCTAAAGAGAAAATCAGGTAAATCCACTGACCTTCTCAGGGAAATAGTTCTCTGGAGATGTTACCATCTCTTACTCACACTAAGGCTCTTTCCTAACACCATTTTTTCTTAACACCTGTGACTATGATTATTATAGTTATGTTACAGGTGATCGAAGATGGATGAAAGAATCTATGTATTTCTGAGATATGGAGAGAGGAAGGCAGCTGTTCACTATCAGGAACATTTGAAAATAAGCCACACATTTTCTAAGGCTGTAGGTGAAGGGAGTGATTCTCTTTCCCCACCAAGTGATAGAGATTTATCATCTATGGGAAATATAGTCCCTTTGTTTGGGTTTGAGAGTAGTGTTGGATAAAGAAAGAATTTCATGACTACATAAAACTAGGATTTCTCAAAAACATTTTCCCATTGACTGTAAGGAGTATTTAGTAACTAGAGCTCCTCCTGGGGCATCCCATTCTATATACCCAGGTTATCTATTTGGTCCCCAAGATCACAACCACCACCAGAAAGAATGTAAAGAATAGTCCCTGGAGATGATTTCTGGCTTTATATTAAATGTTCTAATTAATCAGAGTCAAGATAGCATCTAAAATGTCAGACAGAGTTTGTGGCATGGGGAAGCTCAAGAATAAATCACAACACATCGTTGTTGGCAGTACTAGTGACATGAGCAAAATGTCATTATGTCCCTTTCTCTTATTCTTGTCCTGTCTGGATCTGAAGAAAAAGACAGCTCATATGCTAAAGTTTAAAGATCCAGAATGGGGAACAAGCAAAGTGTATATGAACTCCAATTTGAATGGGAAGAGGACTTGGGACCCATGAACTCCTGCCCTCTCCCTATGAGCAATGTCACCAGGATCTTGGTTTCTATGGTTTGTGCCTCCATGGGCTCCAGGCCTTAGGGCTGTATCTTCCCTCCACAGGTCTGGGGTCTGCCCCTTACATCCACGTGGAGGGACCTGTGGAAAGTGGAGTCCAGCTTGTGTGCACTGCAAAAGGCTGGTTCCCAGAGCCCCAGGTTTATTGGGCAGATATCACAGGAGAGAAGTTGCTGGCTGTCTCTGAGCATTCCATCCAAGATGATAATGGCCTGTTCTATGTGGAAACCACTCTTGTGGTCAGGAATGATTCTGTGGAGACCGTGTCCTGCTTCATCCACAACCCCATCCTCAATGAAGAGAAGAGCTCAGTCATCTCCATTCCAGGTCAGAGCTCTGCCTCTAGGACCAATGTGCTAATGTGCAAAGTGATTAACAGGAAAGGTTCAAAAGACTGTTCCATAGCACCTAGTATTTTTTTATTAAGGAAAATATCTAAAATTTAGTAATATGTATTAAAACATATAAACTATTTATGGCTGGAAATATATACTATATTTTGATTAAACAGCTATTGTTAATGGTATTCCAGTTATTTTCAAGTTCCACCTTTTCTTCTTTCTGAACTAATTTTCTTTACTAACAAGTATGCATCACATGATAAAGAAAATAAAACTATATTCTTTCAATTAAAATGTTTTCCTATACCACATTGTGCCAGTTGCTTCTGGAACCTGTCATGTGAAGATAATCAGAGATGGAGACAACTATTTACATAATAGCATCTTAATTATAGCCTCATTTATAAATAGCAACAAAAACAACAGTAAAAAAAAGGCACAATACAACAGTGGAGTGAATGTTAAGTATCTAATGTGACTATAAATTATAGCATTGATGAAAAATGGTATTTTCAAATGATTTTAATGGTTGAAAAAATCCTTATGATGGACTATTTATGTAAAGATTACATCTATCTATCTACCTACCTATGTATCTATCTATCTATAAACATTTCCAGTCATGTAAAAAATAATGGCTTTCCATAACTTAAAACTGCACTAAGATTTTTGGGACATCTTCTATATTTAGATATAAGGATATAGTTATTCTTACTCATATAAGTGGATATACGAAAGAATTTTAAGTAAATGTCACATGTGAATGTTAAAAGGAGCTGAATATATATTATATATTATATATATATATGAATACATTTTATAAATGCTTTATATATGTTTTATCTCTCAGTTTGGAATGATAGGTGATAATTGTCTATGTCTGTATATTTTTATACTTTCCATGCACTTACAAGAAGAATATGTATCATTTTTACAAGATATTAAATATCAATATGTTAAGTATCAGCATAAATAAACAATCATGAGGTAATAGAACTGAGAGGCTTTTTGTTATGCAAACAAAAGGAAAAACAGCTGGATCACTAGGTGTTCTACAGGAAAGAACATTTTTCTCTAATTTCTTTTTTATGAATTGAGCTGTTTATTTATATTTATTTATTCATTTATTTTTTTATTATGTTATGGTAGACACCATAAATTACATCATTAGTTTTGATGCAGTGTTCCATGATTCATTGTTTGCGTATAACACCCAGTGCTCCATGCAGAAGTTGCCTTCCTCAATACCCATAGCCCGGTGATGAACTGAGCTTTTTAATAAAATGTAGAGCTTTCTTTTCTTTTTAAATATTTTCTCTCCTTTCCCTCAGATCAAATTCCCTAATATATTATCCTTGTTCTTTTTCCAGAGAAACACCAGAATGAGCTAGGTGAGTAGACACTGGATGCACTGGTATAAAGGAGACCCTGCTTGCCCCAAAGGGAATTGATAGTCCCTGGACAAAGCCAGTGGGAGCTACCGTGACAACTCGTAATCCAGATGAGAAACAGAGGCATGACTTCAAGTCTCAAGTTCAGTTAGTACCAGAGGGGACGGGCAAAACACAGCCTCCTTCGGGCACCTTTGCACTGTGTAACCTATGACTTTAAGTGTTCACTGGGACCCACTGAGCCTCAGAAGGATGCCTGTAAGGGGCACAGACACGATCTCTGCTCTGCTTGTGTGTAAGGGATGGTATAGGACAGATGGTGGGCTTCTGGAGGCCCTTTTAAAATCTTTCTAATGTGAAGGCAGTGTCCTCGTGGTAACTGGAGATCATCACCCATCACCTCAACACTCTGGCCTTGCTGTGGTTTCTGCACCTTCTCCTCACCCCAGTGGATCCTAACCTCATCATACTGGGCAGGAGCCATTACTTTCCTAGATGTAGCCTGGGACACTGCCTGGGTCCTTCAATCATTTTCCTGTTTTTCTTCTTCTTTTTTTTTACTTAACAGTCGGACTGTAATTATTTTACTGTACCTAAGATAAAGATAAGTGGTTTAAAAAGTAACCAACTGATATCTGAGCCTCTTTTAGTTTCTCCTTTACCCCCTTACCATCTTCCTCCTTCCTGTGACCTTTTCTCCCAGGCCATGATATGGGCCCATGCAGCCTGCTCCCTGCCCAGATGCATATGACCTTGTATCACTCATTTTCCATCAATATCCTGCTCACCCTCAAGTCACTGGTTATAGGAATGTGTGCGTGCACATGTGCCTATTGCAAATTAGGTGAGGTTGAGCGTACAAACACACCCCAATCTCTGCCAGAGTCTAGTGTGACACTTTCGAGCCCATCAAGGCCATAAAGATAAAGGGAATGGCCTCAGGAAGGTCAAAGGTAACTCCACAATCTGAGGAAAGTTCCACCCCTGTAAGCCATACCGTCCAAGTCAGATCCCCTTCTGCCTGCGTAGCATCTGCTTATGATCAGACAGAAACCTTAACCAGCAGAACTTGTTAGTTACAGATCAGACCAGTGTTGGGGCAGGTTGACACATGTCTCTGTCCCTCAGGAAGACTTTATTTTTTAAATTTTATTTATTTATTTATTTTTACTTTTAAAATCCCTTTATTTTTTTTGTTTTGTTTTTCATGCAAAATGTCTACCCTAATTTTTTTAAATTATTAACATATGATGTATTATTTGTTTCAGGGGTACAGCTCTGTGATTCATCAGTCTTACACAATACACAGCACTCACAATAACACATACCCTCCCCAGTGTCCATCACCCAGCTACCCTATCCCTTCCACCCCCCTCCACTCCAGCAACCCTCAATTTGTTTCCTGAGATTAAGAGTCTCTTCTGGTTTGTCTCCCTCTCTGGTTTCGTCTTATTTCATTTTTTCCTTTCTTCCCCTATGATCTTCTGCCTTGTTTCTTAAATTCCACATGTCAGTGAGATCATATGATAATTGTCTTTCTCTGATTGACTTATTTCGCTTAGCATAATACCCTCTAGTTCCATCCACGTTGTTGCTATTGGCAAGATTTCAAATTTTTGATGGCTGCGTAATATTCCACTGTGGATGTGGTGGAATACACACACACACACACACACACCACATCTTCTTTATCCATTCATCTGTTGATGGACATCTAGGCTCTTTCCATAGTTTGGCTATTGCAGACATTGTTGCTATAAACATTGGGGTGCACGAGCCCCTTCAGATCACTACATTTGTATCTTTGGGGTAAATACCCAGTAGTGCAATTGTTGGGGTAGCTTTATTTTCAACTATTTGAGGAACTTGCATATTATTTTCCAGCATGGCTGCACCAGCTTGCATTCCCACCAACAGTGTAGGAGGGTTCCCTTTTCTCTGCATCCTCGCCAACATCTGTCGTTTCCTGATTTGTTAATTTTAGCCATTCTGACTGGTGTGAGGTGATATCTCATTGTGGTTTTGATTTGTATTTCCCTGGTGCTGAGTGATGTTGAGCACTTTTTCGTGTGTCTGTTGGCCATTTGGATGTCTTCTTTGCAGAAATGTCTGTTCATGTCTTCTGCACATTTCTTGATTGGATTATTTGTTCTTTGGGTGTTGAGTTTGAGAAGTTCTTTATAGATCTTGGATACCAGCCCTTTATCTGATATGTCCTTTGCAAATATCTTCTCCCATTCTGTTGATTGTCTTTTGGTTTTGTTGATTGTTTCCTTTGCTGTGCAAAAGCTCCCCACAAAAAAGGAGAATTACAGACCAATATCCGATGAATATGGATGCAAATATTCTCACCAAAATACGAGCCAATAGGATCGAACAGTACATTCAAAGGATTATTGACCATGAGAAAGTGGGATTTATTCCTGGGCTGCAAGGTTGGTTCAACATCTGCAAATCAATCAATGTGATACACTACATTAATAAAAGAAAGAACAAAAACTGTATGATCCTCCCAATAGACGCAGAAAAAGCATCTGACAAAGTACAGCATCCTTTCTTGATTAAAACTCTTCACAGTGTAGGGATAGAGAGTACATACCTCAATATCATAAAAGCCATCTATGAAAAACCCGCAGCGAGTGAAGAGTCACACCTCTGAGTTATTTGAACCACTCTGACATGTCCACTGGAGACCCAGTACACACAATACAATCAGGTGTTGTGTTGTTCCTAGTTGTGCTGACCTTCTGGGACCACAGTAAAACATGATGAAAATATGGGGCTCCCCTTGGCTCCCTGTTAGGTGGGGGTTACAGATCTATACCCTTAGGAACTTTGAGGGTTGTTGATTGAGGATACCAGGAGTTTCACATCTACCTCTGTATTATCCTCATGAATTAGAACTTGGAGACAAGGACCCACTGCAATTGGCTGCTGGCAAACTGAGCTTGCTATAGAAGTCCTAGGACTGGAATTCCAGTTCTCACTCTGGCAAATAATCTTTTTTTTTTTAATTTAAATTTTTGTTAGTTAACACACAGTGCAATATTGGTTTCTGGAGTCGAATTCAGTGATTCATCACTTACATACAACACCCAGTGCTCATCAGAGCAAGTGCCCTCTTTGATGCCCATCACTCATCTAGCCCACCCCCACCATTCCCCTTCATCAAATAATCTTATAAAAATAATGACTAGTTTTAAGAAATATTAATTATATGCCAGGTGGGATGCTAAATGCTTTACAGAGATTATTTCTTTTTCTTACAATAATTATAAAAGTTAATAGATTTATCCTCATTTTACAGCTGGCAAAATCTTATAGATCTGTGGTTTGTGGGAAACCATTGAGAAATTGTGATATTTGCCCTCTAATCTGGCTTAAGAGTGCAAGTTCTTAATCACTTATGTGTGATTTTTGTAAATCATTGGTCTCTATTTCCCTCATCTTCAAAATGAACATGTTGAATTTAATCTCTGATGTAGTATTAAGCTCTACACTGGATATGATATGATATTAATATAATATATGATATAAAAATATAGCATATTGAGGAAATGAGATAACCCACTTAATTGAATATGCTGATTGAAAGAGGATTATATGACATGATGATGGGATGATCATGTTTCAAGGAATTGATGTATATTCAGTGAACTGCACACCCCAGAGAGGATTTAATTTTCAGTGAATATTCAGAGGGCCTTTCAGTAACATACATACAATACCCCAATAATAGAACAAAACAATAAATGTGAGCACAAATTGTGTGGAAGGCCCACAATATATACAAAAGTATATAAAGAAATGAGATTATGCAGAGCTTCTCTCAAGGAGCTTGTATTCTAGAAGAATATCACTTATTAACAGATTGGGCTGCATGATTTTTTTCCCATACTTCCAACTTTATTTTTTACTTGGATTCTGGAATAACAGGTGTTTCATATATCTATCATGCGCCTACTCATATGGGTAATGGAGATAAAGAAATTGTCTGTTTTATTAAGTAATGTACTGTAAAATACGTGGAAGGAGAAATAACAACAGACTAATCCCTAGTTCATTATTTCTGACTCCTACTTTTGTCTCCAGATTTTAACAGATACATATGCAATGGAGATATTATTTTAGGTAAAATTGAAAGATGAAGCAAACAAAATGCTGGAAATAATTGGGAGTCAAATTCTAGCTAGAATAGAAGGGAATAATCTGAAGATTAGGCTTGTGTTGATTGACAGTAAATTTCCTTTCTAAAGAAGTACCTAGCAGATTTTAGCTAATTACATAATGAGGACATTTTGCCTTTTGTCATTGACTCTCATCCAACAATATACAAATTTATGCCTGTATTTCTATTATAAGTGACCATAACTTATGTGAAAGCATTTTTATCCTTTGATCGGAAAGGATGACTCTCAATTTAGAACAGAGAAAAACTAGCATGGCCAGAGCCTGATGAACTGGAAGTGTAACATAGCTTGTGTCCAGGAAAGCCATCAGAGAAAATCTCCAATTTTCACAATGGGAGGATTAGACTTTTTGTGTATTCATTGTTGTTTTGTGTTTTATATTTTGCCAACCTCCCCAATTCTTGGTTTTATAATGTTTCTCCAAAATAATCTGAGGACATTGAACCTGGTGTGTGTTTAGAGCTCCACATATGTGGGACCTCACAGAACCAAAACATGGAGGCTGGATCTGACTTATAAGGTGTTATAAAAATCAAACCAGGGGAAGGTTCCTTCACATTTAATTACTAAAAATCCACCTGAAACCCATTTTTATCCCTTATCATTAACAAGGCAGAAAGATTGGCTTCAGTGCCCTCAAGTTTCACGGTCTGCATGCCTCCACTCACACTGTATAGTCATCCAAGAGCTTTATATAGATGATTTTGCTTAACTCCAGAAGGGAGTGATATATTTATTTCACAGTTTAAGAAACTGAGGCATACACAGATTGAGAAGTAGTTTAAGGAGCTCATACCGATGTGAAGTGATAAAATATTATTTTTATTCTAGGAGTATTAATTGCAAAATTATTTTATTGGGCTGTAATCTGATTAAAATAGGTCAAGGCAGGTGTGGGTTCCATTAATGGTTCTTTTTTCCCAGGGACAAGCTCTATCCTGATTCCACCAAACCTCCCCCTCTCTAAAGGATGACCTTGTGCCTCACAGCTCCCCTGGGATGCCCCTGGCTTCTAAACCCCACTTGAGATTTTCTTACTGATGACACTATTTTCTCCATTTTGTGTCTTTCATTGTGTTTTGTCTGTTGTATTTCATAGCTTCCTTAGAAGTGATTGGACCTCCCCAGCCCATCCTTGTCAGAGTGGGAGAAGACATACAATTAACCTGTTACCTGTCCCCAAAGACTAATGCACAGAGCATGGAGGTGAGGTGGGTCCAATCACACCGTTATCCTGCTGTTTACGTGTATGCGGATGGGGGACATGTGACTGAAGAGCAGATGGAAGAATATAGAGGGAGGACAGTGTTGGTGAGTGATGCCATTGATGAGGGGATACTGACCCTGCAGATACACAATGCCACAATGTCAGATAATGGGCAGTACCGGTGCCTTTTTGAAAAAGATGGTGTCTATCAGGAGGCCAGTTTGGATCTGAAGATAGTAGGTAAGGATTCCAGATGTTTTTGATTCAACCTTTGTTCCTACTGCTTTAACATGCTAGTTCCTGGAAATTTTCCCTGGTACCTGAAATTTTTGGAATGTCCATTCACTTGTCAAATTTATATTGAACACTCTGATGCATAAGAACTGTAGTACATACTTAAAGTTCACAAACTCACATGGACCAGATTTAATTCTCTGGGTATAGAAATTGTACACTTCCCAAGATCTCTGTAAAATGACCACACATTTAATGAAATTTGAGAATTTTACTCCATAACTCTACATACGACTCATTATTTCAGAGTGTTCTTAAAATTCTGAACAATGTATAGTTACTAGGAAGTATAATTATGTAAAGACTAACCTATATCCACATAAAAGCAAAAATAGTATCGAAAGAACTGGCAGGATAGAAGAAGAAAGACAAAATCACTCCCTGCATCATAATTTCCCACTGTTTATATTTGTGAGTAAGAATTGAGTTTTCAAGGTTAGCAAATACCACTGAAGACATAGGCCAACATTTCGGATAATTGATTTGTTTCTCCCATTGATTTTGGGTCTCAATTCATAAACATATTCATGAAATATCCAGAGGGGTACATATTGAGAAGTTAAATGGACTCTGTTATTTTCTGCCACTGGATGTACATGTTTATAAAATCTTGATATTTGAGGATATTCTTTTACTCACTTTCTTTAATCCTGTCCATGTGATTCATGTCTTGGTCAAAGCTGTTTTGTTTTCAGATACAGAAGAGAAAAGATTGGATTTAAAATTTACTTTTCCTGTGACTCTATCTGAGGATGACTTTAGGAATACAAAAAATAAAAATAAACCAAACATAACAAAACTAGAAGCCATTCCAGCTAGTCTCATCCCTAAGTGGAGTATAATTCCACTATAAGCTTTGTTCTCTCAGCCAACCCTTTCCCCTCTTTCCTCTCAGTGAAGTTACTGACCATATAACCACTTGCAGACACTCTAGGTTTTGTTCCTTGATCTTTATTCCCCAGGTCTGGGTTCTTCCCCACTGATCACTGTAAAGGAACAGAAGGATGGAGAAATAGAGCTGATATGCAGTTCAGAAGGGTGGTTCCCAGAGCCCCATGTGCAATGGAAGGACATGGAAGGAAAGATAATACCATCATTTTCAGAGGTTCTGACTGAAGACAGCCACAGGCTGTTCCATGTGGAGACATCTCTATTGGTCACAAACAGCTCTTTCGTCAACGTAACTTGTTCCATTAGTAACCCCCTTCTTGATGAGGAGAAAATGGCTACTTTTTTTCTTTCAGGTTGGTGACTCCATGTGTTCCTCTCAACTTTGGGAAATACATATGAAGGCAAACCCAGACTTACATTTTATTGCTCTACTGTTTTTAAATTTTTATTTTCTTCTCTCTGATAAAATCACCTGCTATCTCTTACAAAAATGGTCTTCAGGATACCTGGAGATCCTACTGACGTCCCTTGACTAAAACCTTAAGGTTATATTGTTGCATATACACTAACTTCTAAGACTTGACTCTACCATCACTGTAAGGACAAACTCTCTTCTTCTGATGTGAAACCAATATCACTTTTTTTTCTTTATTGTGGATTGTCTTTGGGATTAAAAACCAGTTTTCCTTAACACCATCTTCACGCCTGTGGATTAGGTAATTTTATCCTTTTCCTACCCTTGTTATTCCAGTGATGGTGGTGATGTAATTGGAAAAGAGACAGGAAAGAAATTGTGTGTGTGTGTGTGTGTGTATTTCTGACAGGAGCAAACAGTAAAGCTAGCATAAACTTTGGGTCTCCCCTCAAGTTCTGCAGAATAGAGAGGAACAGATCAGCTTCCTCCATGAGAGACCCACTTCTCACCCTCCTCTCTAGCTCAGGAGCTGCTCATAAAAAGAATGATCTTGGAATTTTCCCAGTTTCGTGATTTAATGGGATTCTGGGTTTTCCATTTTAGAGCCCATGATGAATTTTTCATGGAAGATAGTGCTTATTTGGCTATTACTTCTTGCTGCAATTGTAGGCCTGGTCAAGAGGAGGAGCTGTAAAAAAGGTAAGTCAGGTAAATAGTCATGTATGGAGCATCCTTTGTAGGGGAGCCTTGCCGTGCACTTTCCCTAGCCTCTTTTTTCAGCAGTCACATAGGGGAAGCATTCAGTGAACATTCAGTAATTAATGAAACATGAGGGTCCATGGCTTACATTCATGTAGTGGAGGATCAGTGCTGAATGATATCAGAGTTTACAGTGATAATAGAAGCAAAGGGATTAAACAATAATTTGATCCCCCAGTGAACATTCCCAACTGATCTACTTAAGGGAGAAGACGAAAAAAGTAGCATAGCCATCCATGCTTTCAAGGGTGAGAGCTGAGACCTGACTGAGATGCTGTTGGCATGAACATTTCACTAAGATCTTTAAAAATATGGTGACTTGCTTATTGATGATTCTTGCCCTATGGATGAAGGACTTCTCTGTGTTGATAGGTTGTTCTGTGTGCCCTATAAAGTTCCTTCACTTCAAATCTCTTATGTCACTATAACTTTGGTTTGCCTGTTTGGATGTTGATATAATGGAATTTATATTTTAAAATACTCCACACATTGGTTATCATCAGAATGGATTTTCTTTCTCTACAGTGAATGTGACATTGGATCCAAATACAGCTCACCCAGGACTGATCCTTTCTGAGGGATACAAGCATGTGACCCATGAACATTCATACAGCCATACATCCGACAGAGCTTGCTCAATGGACCAGGCCAGGAGGGGCTCATGTCAGGGAGATGGCACTGAGAAATGGAGGTTGGGAACAAGAGAGTATAGGTCCCAGGTATTGCCAAGGGCAATATAGGGAGGAAGGGAGTCATCCCTCTGTCACCTGAGAATGTGTTCAGACAATGAGTTGCTATGAAAACCAGTACTGGGCCATTACCTTTCCTCCAAGGCTCCTCTCCCTAAAGATGGCTCCTGGAAGGGTCAAAATCTTCCTTGACTAGCCTCTGGACACCTCTCTTTATAACATGACCAACAAGTGCTCTATTTACACTTTTCTTCTCTGAAACTCTATACACCTTCTTCATTCTTCAATCCCTTAATGTGGGTTCTCCTGACATCTTTCCTACACCCAGGAGATTTTGCAACACCTCCAAGGGAATAAACAACCTTAGATTCTGGAAACAAGGATTATAGTCCAAGTCCCGGTCTTCTTCTTTCACCAGCTGCTTGAAGGGGCTCACACCATCCTCCAGCTACCAAATCAAGATGCTTTAATGTCACTCTGGCTTGAGATTTGATCTGGAGACTGATCCCTTCAGAGAACTATACTATCCCAGGCTCTCTGAAATCCTGCCACCAATCACAACCTGATATGTGATGATCAAAGATTCTTAGAAAATCCAATGAGAAATGCAATTAGGCCTAGAGAAGGAAATGCAAGGAAAGATTATTTATAGGTTTCTTTATGAAGGTGAGAATTTCCCAGTGGGGCTGAGGAAATAAGAAATACAGTTAAAAAAGAGTAAGAGAAAATACAGCTGAGTAGAAGGAGGAAATCTGATCACTGAGATATAATCTTGAATATCATATGAAATGTAGAATTCCTATTCCAGACTTTTTCAAGAAAGTGGAAATTTGGAGTGGAAAAAAATTTTAGAAATTCTATTCGAAGACAAATACCATATGATTTCTTTTATATGTGGAATCTAAAAGCAAAACAAATGAATAAACAAACAAAAAGCAGAATCAGACCTATAAATACTGAGAACAAACTGATGATTGCCAGAAGGGAGAGGGTAAGGGGATGGGTAAAATGGATGAAGGGGAGTGGGAAGTACAGACTTCCAGTTATGGAATGAATAAGTCATGAGAATAAAAGGTACAGCATAGGGAATATAGTCAATAATATTGTAATCGTGTTGTATGGTAACAGATGGTAGCTACTCTTGTGAGCACTACATAACCTATAGATGTGTCAAATCACTATTTTGTACACCCGAAATTAATGTAACATTGTGTGTCGACTTTACTCATATTAAAAAAAATGTAAAGAAGAAGAAATTCTAGTCCAAGGAGAAAATTAATTTCTTTTCATTGTATCTATATGAGATGATAGATGGTAACTAAATCTATTGTGGTAATCAATTCACAATATATACAAATTGAATCATCATGCTGTACACCCTAAACTTATATAGTGATATGTGTTAATTATTTCACAATAAAGCTGGAAAAAAGAGAAAAATTAATTTTATATTGTGTATACAAAGGTGTCAATTTTATTTTTAGAACAAAAAAATGCACAATTAACATCAATAATTACAAAATAAACAAAAGCAATAAATACAACACATGGTAGGAATATTTTAAAGCTATAATGAATTAAAGAAGAGAAACTATAAGTGGAAGAAGAAAGAATATGGGAAAAGAAAGACTTGGAAAAAGTCTTGAAATCTTCTGAAGTGAGAATGAGGAATACCTACTAGTGACACTCTGCTGTCTTTTAGGGTGGCAGCCATCGTAGTCATCACCCACCTGTCGCATCCTGGAGTGTCTCTTTTGGCTCATAGTATTTTTTCTCTGTTTTTTAAACTCATATGTTTATGTTTGAAACTATGTATTATTCTCCCACTAGTATTTACACATTTATTTTACTTAGTTTTTAAAATTTTCAATAGTGAAATACACATAACATAAAACTCATTTTAGCCATTTTAAAGTATACAATTCAGTGGTATTTATACCTTCACGATATTGTCCAACCATCATCAGCATCCAGTTCTAGATTACTACTCCAGAAGAAAACTCCATAATTATTACGCAGTCACTACCCATTTTCTCTTTTCCCCAGCCCCTGGCAACCACTAATCTATTTCCTCTCTATGAATTTGCCTATACTAGATATTTCATATAAATGGAATCACAAAATATATGGATTTTTTAGTGTCTGGCTTTCTTTCTTTTTTTTTTTTTTACTTAACATAGTATTTTTAGCATTCATCCATGTTGTAGCATGTACCAGTACTTCATTCTTTTTTTTTAATAAACAATTTTTATTTTTTAAGAGCTGTTTTAGGTTTATTGCAAAATTGCCTGAAAAATCCAGAGTATTTCCATATCCCTCCTCCCTCTCCCCATAATTTCCTATTAACACCTTGCATTGGTATGGTACATTTGTTACAACAGATGAACCAATAATGATGCATTATTTTCAACTACAGTCTCTAGGTAGGGTCCACATTAGGGTTCACTTTTTGTGTTATACATTCTGTGGGGTTTGACAAATGTTTTACTACTTTGGGTACATTAATATACCCTTTTTATTTTTGAAGTCAAATTTATTAGTAGATATGCTGGCTTTGCCTTAAAATATGTTTAATGTTACTCTATTTTGACTTAATGTAATTAAAGATATTTTATTTAGTAAAGTCTGAGGGTTAACTCTCCCCCCCTTTTTTTGTCTTCCTTCTTGATGAGTCTAACTTTTTGCTTGTTAGTTTTATGTGCTTGTGCAGGCCCAATATATAACATATAGGTTTTCCCTAGGAAGATCTCAAGAAAATGTGTTTTTTATCAGTCAAATTCTTTCACTATGTATTAAGAAACATGTTTTCTTTAGCTCACCAAATTGGGGATTAATTTACTTTCTCAGTTCCAGTGCCAGTTTGAAAAACCATGGGGAAAGAAAAAGATTGGTGGCTTAAGATGCTCCAATCACTGATGCAATCACTGTGGCTGATGGATGAGTGACTGGATTGGCCCATCAAGGATCCAGTTCCCTGTCACTTCTGATGCATAGGGAGCTGGTTGTAGTCATGCAAAGCATTGTGACTCTCAGAAGAGATGTATAGATTGGATAGATCTCAGTTTAAGGGAGAGGACTGGAGGAAATCAGAAACCAAATTTGTTAACCCCTCTGCAAGACTTTTTTCTCATTGTCAGTAGACTTTAAGTTCCATTAGGGCAGTGATATTTTTCTTTTTTGTGTATCCTCACAAAGTAGAAAAGTGGCATATATTAGCTGATCAATAAACATTTATGAAGTAGAGGAATAGATTCGTAAATAGGATATTTATTTAATATTTTACCTATAGAATACACTGTGCTGGGATGTAGAAATAAAATGCTTAGTAAGGCATGATTCCTGCCCTAAGATAGTTCTTTACTCTAAAAGTCTCTCTCTTTGTTTTTGAATGTCTTATCATTCCCTAATAGAGTCTACTCAGAATGGGATTGCCAGAGCAGTCCAGCAATAAATATTTGATGGAGTCAGATGGTGAATTCAAGGTCACTACTTTGTCATGAACTGTGGGCTACCTGGAGACCCTTCATTGCTTGTTGATTTGCCCATCCTTAGAGATGAGGATATGATGGATGATGTTATCCCTGACATTTCTACAACTGTGATTCCAATAGAACATCAACCTTCACATTTTCTTTCATTGCCCACCTCTAGCCTTTGACCCCCAATCTCTAAGTTTAGAAGGACAAAACCCATTAAAATGAGTAGAGAAGTAAGGGCACCTCGCTGGCTCAGTTGGTGGAGCATGTGACTCTTGATCTCTGAGTCCTGATTTCAGGCCCCACATTGGGCATTGAGCTTACTTAAAACAACAACAACTTTTGAGAGCCAGGGAGCCACCCCCAGGTCACCTGTTGGTCAGCCTGCCTGACCAGTGTGTGCCATGGTGGCTGCCATGGGAGTGTAGGGGAGACCATCTCCCTGGAGTCGGGTTCACTTTCCCCAAGCATGGTCAGACCTACGTGGTGCACTTCTGGAGATACTTGAAGATGGAAAGAAATTTGATTCTTCCAGGGACAGAAACAAGCTCTTTAGGTTTATGCTAAGTAGGTGATCTGAGGCTGAGAAGAAGGGGTTGCCCACATGAATGTGGGTCAGAGAGCCAAACTGACTATCTCTCTGGACTACATTTATGGTGTGGTGCCACTGGGCACCCAGTCATCATCCCGCCAAATGCCACTCTCCTTTTTGACATGGAGCTTCTGAAACTGGAGTGACAGCAATGGCCTCCTCCCTGAGCTCCCCATTATTAGATGTGTCATGGAGGGATCTGGTGTGTCCAGATGGACATGTGAATCTTATGGCACTTTTCCTGACTTTCCACTACACTCTGTATAAACATGACCCTGACTGAATGTGTTCTGGCACTCAGCTTTGCTCTTTCCCTCTCTCCTCCTATGTGTGTTGGCTTAAACTATATGACCTAAATCTCAAGTTACTCATTTTATTTCGTTTTTGTTTTGGGGTGAAGGTTCAGCTTTAGTCTTTTGGATCTAGGTTTCCACTTATGTATTAGTAAGATATAAATAGCACAAATAATGGGTTAACTTTATTTTTTAAATTTTTAAAAAAGATTTTATTTATTTACTTTAGAGAGAGAGAGCACACACAAACAGTGAGGAGGGGTAGAGGGAGAGGAAGACACAGACTCCCCACTGAGCAGGGAGCCTGATGTGGGCCTCGATTCCAGGACCCTGAGATCATGACCTCAGCCTAAGCAGACACGTTACCGACTGAGCCACCCAGGTGCCCCATGGGTTAACTTTAGGGTAGGAATTAGTGTGGGAGGGGATGCAAGAATCTTTATTTTGTTATTATTTTTTTGGATGAAATTTGTATCTATTATATATTAAACATTTTTGCTGCTGCTCTGCAAAGCCATAGCAGATTTGAGGTGCTGTTGAGGGTTGAATTGCTCTCCAAGTTGAGAGATGTTCTTGGGTCAAATTAAAAGCCCTACCTGAAACTGAAGTGGGGAGGGGAAGAACTTTTGCCTGCACTGCCCAGCCCCAGCCTCACCTTAAACTTTCTGCCTTATGAAAGCAGATCATGCTCACTGAGATGCTGGACACTACATGTATCTGTCCCCAGGCCAGCAGGGACCTCTGAAGCCTTCTTTGTGGCCTGGTTTTATTATTATTATTATTATTATTATTATTATTTTTGTTGTTGTTGTTATTATTATTATTTTCCACCCTGTGGTTTTTCTAATGGATAATCAGGACTTTTGTAATCTCAGAGTTATCCAAGCTCCACTTCCCAAATTTTAAGAACTTTAATCGAAACTTTAAATTGAAGGTGCTGTTCATAGACACCCAATGAAAGTCCAGCCATCATGACAAACCTTTGGGTGTTGTCTTGAGAAAATGATGCTGGTCATCACAGCTTCAGCATCTCCTGGCTTTGATGTTCAGCTCCCCCTGTTGAGCTCAGTTTCCTGGCTTTTCCTCCCCCTTTCACCCCTTTGCTGTCCTGTATGGTGATTTGGTGAGAGAAATTACTGCTGCCTACCCCACTCCTACCTCCCCACACGACATAAGCATTTCGAGTTTTATGATTGCAATAAAAGTACTTTATGCTGGCTTCTCTCAAAAAAAAAATGAGTGGAGGAGTGACAGGTGGAGGAATCCCATTATAGAACAAAATATGAATTTAGTTTCTTCAGGTGAGATACTTAAAAACTCATTTGGAAACCTTTGGAAATTGCTGATTGTTCTGAGTATATAACAAAAGTAAAATATCCAAAATGGAACCCATTATCCTTCTTGTTCTATATCATAGTTCCAATCCCATTTGTTCCTATTTTGTGGTTATCTCCATGTAAAGGGTTCTCAGGTCCAGAATCCCTTCTCATCCACCATGTCCATTTGATTATAGCTATTAACACTTGTCTATTCATTTACCTCTCTCCTGCCTTTATTTTTGCTTGCTTGTTATATAAGTATTCTCTTTCCTGTCAGTAAAGTTAATATTCTGGGCTCTGGCTTCATTCTTCCTGGGTTCCAATACTGGCTTTACCACTTAGTGTGTCAGTGAAATTTTGCTAAGAAGATACATCTTCCAAAAGAGGTTGATAATGGGACTTACGGTTTAAAGATCTGTTAATAGGGGCGCCTGGGTGGCTCAGTCAGTTAAGCGGCTGCCTTCGGCTCGGGTCATGATCCTGAGGTGCTGGGATCGAGCCCCACGTCCGGCTCCCTGCTCAGCAGAGAGCCTGCTTCTCCCTCTCCCTCTGCCTGCCACTCTGCCTACTTGTGCTCTATCTCTCTGTCAAAAAAAACAAAAACAAAAAACTGTTAATAGTGTAGAAAAATCTAAGTGGATTTTTCTATATCCAGGAAGAGGGGACCCATTTAACAGAAGAAGCTCATATTTTATATCCTTGAAGACATAAGCATAGTGAAGCCTTAGCTGCACTAAAGGCAAAGAAACCCTCAATAGTGGGAAGAAGATGGTCTGAAAGGAAAAAAAAATGTCAGTGTTAGCAGTGACTTTTTCCATGAAGCCTCCAGATGTTTCTTCATTCTTACTTGAATATTTTTCTCTGAAAGTATAAATTGCAACATCAATTTTTTTCTTCATTCACATATTCACATAGGACACATTCAGGACTTGCTAACCAGTGAGAATTTGTTTAAAAAAAAAGTGTGTGTGTGTGTGTGTGTGTGTGTGCGTGTGTGGCTTCCCTAACAGAAGCCTTGGGCTCCTGCTCAAATGGTATATAGTTCTACATCAGTCCTCCCCACTGCATGGCAAACTCCAGGTTTTGAGGTCGGTGGACATGAACCTGAAGAAAGGGCCAGCTGAACTATTAACTTTCACAAGACTTGAACACATTTGTGTATCTACAATAGTAGTAACATGCATTAAGAATTCACTCAACTGTGATTCTTCCTTTCAAACACCACCCCTCCTTCATATTTGATAACAAAAATAGTGGGAAGAGAGATTTTTCTTTTTAAATGTAGTTTTAAAAATATTTACTTCAATACACACTGAGTACCAGAACAGAAGAGAGACCAGGCATTTGTTTGGAATTTTCTTGTGACAAATTGTTGCTGCCCAAAAAGACACTGTATTTCCCCAAAAACAACACAAGAGGAAATTCCCCCAGACATTTTTCAGTTGTCCCATTTCTCTTTCTACCTTTGCCTCTTTGAAAGGGGCTGAAATCATACCTAGTGAAGCTGACCTACTCTCCGCACAGGGACAGCTTTCTTGGAGAACATACCAATAAGAAGCCTGAGCAGGAGCGGCGGAGGCGCTGACACTTCACTTCCTATGGAGGTAATAGACGCTTAGCTTCTTGAGGGATACCCATGTCACCACTCCTTAAATGAGTTACAGAGGTATTTGGAGAAGAATCAGGACAATTTTCAGTGCAATCTGAAGTTGAGTAGATGGTCACAGATGTGCCAGCACCCTGAAGCCTAAAATAAGGACAGAGGGTCCCATAGGAGGTGATTCCGGTAAAGGAAAAGATGTGCGACCCATCAACCATGTTGTAAAACGACACATCTCCATCTTCCTGGTCCAAGAAAACTCCTATCCTTTGAGGATGCTGCCTCAGTGACAGTGACTCTGAGAAGGTGAGAACCTTGACTTCTCCTTTCTCGTATGCTATCACCCAGAAATTCTTCTCTGGACATTCTACAAACCACTTATCTCTTTTTACTGTATTTAAGCAAACACCCACAGCCCATTTAGTTTCAGGTCCGGCTTCTGTCCCAATATTGACTTCCACCTCCCAGTAATGTCTCCCTGTGTTAAAGTAATTTTGGCCCAGAACACTGAAGACAGCTTCAGATTCCTCTTGTCCTTGGTATACTGAGGCATCACAGTTCTGAGGAACATTTTCCATTAAAGAAACTTGTTTTCTATTCTCAGAGATGATGAGATTGGGATGAGCACTGTCTGGATCCAGAGTAACAGCAACTGCAGGTAGAGGGGGAAAAATAGGTCATTCCGCAGTGGAAACTGGCTGGCCTTAGGAAAGATGCAAATACAGGGAAAGGAGAAAGAAGGAAAATAAGAGGGAGAGCTACAGAAGAGGAGGTAAAACAATTTATGGTTTGTCCTGTGTCCATACACAGGAGATATGTGTGTATATCATAGAAGGCCAAGGCTGGACGAGCTTGAGCAACCATTTGTTCCAGATGGGCTGAGACCATCTAGGCAAGAGCGCTGTCTGCCTGACCTGAAGATTCCCAGAGTCAGGCATTTCAGAATGGGGTCCCTCTAGCCTCCCTCTAATGTCTTCACTTTACTGCTTGCTCCTAATAATAAAGCTCCTAATAATAAACTGTCAGAGTCCAATCACAGTGTATCTACTTTCATTTAAGCTTCTTTGGTATCATTTTCATTTGGTATCATTTACTACATAATTATTAAGTCACGCACTTCTCATGTACTTTTATTAGATTTCTAATGGTTGAAATCCTAGGCTCTGTAGTCAGAAAGATAGGCATTTTGATAATCACTTTATCCTTAGTAAGTGCGATCTTGGTTACTTTGCTTCTCTCATCCTCAACTTTACCTTCATAATGATATATGCAATTATGATACCTCAGCATAGGACTATTGTGAGAAATAAACAAGATAATGTGTAGAGAACTTACAACTATGTCTTGCCCATGATGAACACTTGCCAATTTTTTTTAGCTTCCAATAGTTATAGTAACATTAATACCAGCAGTAATAGCAGCAGTAGTACTAATACCAGCAGTAATTAATCTGTTTCTTCTCAAATCAAACATCTTCAATAGTTAGAATTTCTCTCATAAGAATTTGTATGTGGGGATAGTAGAATGTGCTTTAATTTTTGGAGGATTAAATTAACTAGGAAATATTTGTGGATGCAGAGATATTCAGAGCAAAGCACCATGCACTAGAAACTGATAATCAACTAATAATTCTGGAAAGATTCTAAGATGGTTTTCCACTTACACTGAGATACAACAAGCTCTTCTCTGTCTCAGGCCAGTGTAACAGACTTCCTTCTGACCGAACTGCTCTTGTGATGTTATTCAAATGAATCCACCATATCAATTAAGTTTCAGATTAAAAATCAGTTCCTCAGGGAAATTCCCTCAATCCACCATTTTTTTTTCTCATGGAAATCTCTTATTCCTTCATAACCTTCATTAAAATCTGTACATGTACTTTTCCATGAAGTCAGAGATCAGATTGGCTTTATTTATTTGGCCTTGAATAAATAGTTCTATAAATTAATGCTGAATGAATGAATGATATCAGAAAAGTAAGAAATCTGTTCACATTTCAGCATGAGACTGAGACTGAACTGAAAGCCATGAATGGAAAACCAACCAGGTTTTATTGGGAGTTTATATAAATGTAAGAGTTTCTCATTTGTAGAAGAGAGATTATGTGGGACAAAATAATAAAGCCACTCACCTGCTTTGAATTGTTCCTTTCTCCAGTCTAAAAAAAAAAAATCACATGGGAAAATACATCAAGAACATGTCTTCTCAAGAAGAAGAAGGTAGCAGGAGGGGAAGAATGAAGCGGGGGAAATCGGAGGGGTAGAT
>NC_138376.1:23806568-23812094 GCF_054177405.1 Leptonychotes weddellii | reverse complement strand
AAAAAAAAAAGCTGACTCTTAAAAAAAAAAAAAAAAAACATGTCTTCTCAACTAGTGTGATGCTTTACCCTTATTCCCTTATTTGTTTGGACTCCCACAATCAAAATAAAATTTCCAGAATATAGCACATCTCTGAAAAATGCTCTGGAAGTGCCCCATGAAATCCTGGGGTGCCTGAAGTCCCAAGACAACATCAATTACTCACCAGCATATAAATTTGCTTTTTTCCAGTCTGAAATAAAACAAAGGAATTAGATTTTCCCATTCACAGGACCTTCACTCCAGAGTATTAAATTGCTGCAACCATGTGAAATATGAAGATTTATGATAGTGCTATATTTCTGTATTCATCACTTCAATGACAATTCTGGGGTATTTTTCTTCTTTAATCTATTCTATTTCTCACATTTTCCACATTCCACTAACATATCTGTGATAAAATATGAGGTTCTGATTCTTTTGGGAGAGAAGAAGATAAACTTTGTGAGAGTGTACTGTAAAGCCTAAGATTTCATATGCTACCTGACGTCTTTGAACTTCAAAGGGCTCTAAACGCCCGTAAGCTCCCCTGCTCTCACCAGATATGCCTCCACCCAGCAGGAGAAACTCCACACTCAACTAATTTTCCTATCAGTTGAGCCAGCTGAACCCCACCTGGTCCTCAACCTCCCTGTCAGCCTGCGAAATTACTCAAACAAGCCAATCACATACTTCCACAGAAACCAGTAGCACCTCATCTTGTGGTTACTAAAAAGCTTGCCTCCCTCAGCCCCTGCTGGTTCACTCTGTTCACAAGTGCAACATGTGGTCCTGCATGGCTTGTGGTGCCCTCCTCCCCCAGGATGTGAGTATAGGTGGTTAATAAACTGCTGCCAAGCTCATATATCCAGTGTTGGGTGCCAGGTGTCTAAACATCTTACCCTATTTAGGGTGGGGAAGCCCTCCTTCACTAGCAAGGTGAACAGGAGATGATCAAAACAGAGGGATGAGATGGTTGGTCCAACTATAACATCAATATTCTCACCTTGCTGATATAACTGCTTCCTTCTGACTGAAAAGGAATAACAACCTGTGAGATGCAAAGTACATAGCTTCTAGTACATCTACCAGAACAAAGAAAAATGGAACACTTACCAAGCTCTTTCTCAAGTGATTCTAAAAAGGAAAGAAAATAACAAAACATGTTATAGAAAACAAGTCCAAGGTTTATTTTCTAGACTATGTTACCTAAGCCCAGATCCTGAATGCTACTTCCATATACCTAGATCAAGAAATTCATCCTGAGAATTACTACAACCATTTTTTCCTAACTCCATGTTTATACCAATGAATTTTCTCTCTCCATTGGACTCTATTATTATAATATTTTTCTCATAAAGGCCCTTGACTCCATGTCTTACTGGAGGTCTTGAGGTTCTAACTAAGTACACTCATGTCTCTCTGTTCCAACAGATTCCATCCATATGCACAGCTAACAAACCCATAAGTTCACAGATCCCACCCAGTCTGATTCAGTTTTACCTCTGGCTTCACTTTCCTTCTCTTTTTCCTCCTGGACTTCCTGTACTCTTTTCTTCTCCTGTCGTTCTTTCCAAGCCAAAAACACAACAGCACCCAGGAAAATCCCAAGTATGAAGAAAGTCCCAGCAAATGCTACCTTCCAAGGAGAGGTCCTAGGGAAGAAGGATTCTGATACAGAGGCCCCCAAAACCTGATTAAAAACATTACCAACCAATCCTATCCCATCCCAATTCCTAAAATATCCCCTCCTCACACCTATCCTGTCCCCCAAATGAGCAACACTGACCTGGGATAGAAATGGTTTCCACCTGCTCTTGTCCAAAGAAGGGGTTCTTCATGGAGCAGGACACTTTTGTCTTTGAAGTGTCTCTCACAATGAGGGATGCCTCTATTTGAAACAATCCATCATCATCTTGGGTCTCATCCTCAGAGAGAGATGGTATCTTCTCTCCCCTTGCATCTGTCCATTTTACCTCAGGCTGGGGAAACCACCCCTTGCCTGTGCATGTCAGCCTTATTCCTTTATCTTCTGGACCCACAATGAAAACACGAGGACCAGAACCCAGACCTGGAAAGGAGAAAGTCATTCATTTGAGACCTGGACACCTTTGATCCAGAGTCCCTAATTTTACACAGTGTGGGGATATGGACAAAGCACCATCATTCTTGGCGGGAAGAGAGGGTTTCTTTTCTTCTCTCATGAGATAAATGGGTAACTGTGGCTAAATCTCAAGAGATTTGAAGCTGATACTAGACTCCATACTGATGCCTACCACATCTGCTCTACACATTTGCAGATCTGCATATCTGCAATTGGCCATAAAAGGAAAAGGGCAGAGTAAATTTTACCAATGTTAAGTTCTTTCAGGAAAACACCAATATTTATATATCTGTCCTATATCTATCTATTCCACATATTGAAGTTATAAGGAAGACTACCTTTCTGTGATTAAATTGAGTCTTCTTGTAGTCACTTCCTTAAACAATCTCATTTTGCATGTTTTCCAAATTTTCTTTCTTCCCCTGAGTAGAGAATAGCTAAAAGATGAAGGTAGCCAGGTGAAGTTATTCCATGAAGGAGTTGATCTATTTTTTTTTTTTAACTTTTCCACTCTCATTTATTTCTTTTCTCTCCACCACCTCTCCTCTTCAATTTTGCACAGGCTGGGTCTACTAGTGGATCCATGTCACCAGCACCCATATTAAAACATTACATTACTAGAATGCTAGAAGAATCCATTGTCTCTTTGAGAATAATGGCTATTCTGGCTTCTAAGGCTATATATTATTTTGTCCTTTTAAAACTTAATATCTCATGGTATGGATCCTCTTAGGTCCAGCTCAGTCCTACTCTGATTCCTCAGATATAGGAAATATATTAGAAATCTCAGAGATCTTGTCTTTTTTTGGCTAAAAATTATAATGCCGCTAATAATTTTTACTATCAGATCCTGACCTGCTTGGGAGGGACACACTTGTAAAAAACAGAAAGCAATCTGAAAGACAATCTTCAGAATTGCTGGAGGGAGCTCCCAACTCTCTTGAACAAAGGAAATTAATAGAAGTGAGTAAAACTGGTCAAAAGCAAAACAGACTCCTAATTATAGAGAACAAACTGATAGTTACCAAAGGGTTTTGTGTGCTGGGGGGGATGGGTGAAATAGATGAAGGAGATTACCATGATGCACACTGAATAATGTATAGAATTATTGAATCTATATTGTTGAATCACTATATATTGTACACCTGAAACTAATATAACACTGTATGTTAACTATCTTGAATTAAGATTAAAAAAACAATAAAAAAGGAAGTTAAGAGGAAATAGGAAAAAAAAAAAGATATCAAAGAGGAAAAAAAAAAGAAACTGGTCATGAGCAAAATGCAACAGTCAAGGCCTAGGAAGCAAATACTAATAGACAAAAATAGATCTTGTGTCTCCTGGAAGAATATAACAAATGAAGCTCCAAGGTGAAATAAGCAAAAACTATACCTATGTTGAGAAAGAGGAACAGGGCACCTGGGTGGCTCAGTCAGTATCTGCCTTCCGCTCAGGTCCTAATCCCAGGTTCCTGGGATCAAGTCTTGCATCATGCTCCTTACTCAGTGGGGAGTCTGCTTCTCCCTCTGCCTGCTGCTTCCCCTGCTTGTGCTCTCTCTCTCTCTGACAAATGAACAAATAATTATTTAAAAAAGAGAGAGAGAAGAACAGAAAGAGATGCTCCTGAGCATAGAAGCAGCTGTACTAGGCAAAGTTTAACTGAATGGTAGATAAGTGTAGATATATAGATTATATATCTATTATATATATATAGATATATAGATATATATCTATCACTATTATATATTCTAAAGGTTGGACTTTATATACATCAGTCAATGAATGGATATGGGAAAAGTACTGAAAAAAATGACGTGACTTATGTGAGGTTATGTCTGGAACTGTGAAAAACTATGACTTCCTACTAGGAAGATACTAGAGTGCGATCTCAGTAACATGGCTCAGGAGAGTTTGTCACTCTTTCCTTCAAGACCCAATCGATTTGGATTCTTTTTAATAAAGTTATACATAAAGAAGATGGATAAAGGTTGGGAGGGAGGAGCAAGATGGCAGAGGAGTAGGAGGCCTAAATTTCATCTGATCCCAGCAATTCAACTAGATAGGGATCAAACCTTTCTGAACACCTACGAGCTAAGGAGGTGATCAAAGAAAAGAATAGCAGCAACTCTCTGAACAGAAAAGTGACCACTTTCTGGAAGGTAAGACTGTGGAGAAGTGAATCCCAGGCGATATTCCGGAGGATAGACGGCAGGGGAGGGGGCCTTGGTTAGCCGCTTCTGGCAAGTGATAGAGCCGCGGAGCACAAAATCAGACTTTTAGAAGTCTGCTCCGCTGAGGGACGTCTCTCCAGTGGTTAAGCTGGGGGTGGAACCCTCGCAGGACAGTGTGGTCTCAGGACCCTCGGGGTCACAGAAAGACCGGGGGGTGCCTGAGTGTGGCAGAGTTCCAGGTATCAGAGCGGTGAAGCTGGCTGCAGAGACGGAGCTGAGGCACAAGCTCTCAGCTCCGGGTTGCCATAAACCGTGATCTGTGGCACAGTCAGGCCACTGCTCCTCCAGCAGGGACGCAACAAGAGGCAGATCTGGGGAGACTCCCCTTCCTCCAGAGGAGTAGTGTGGGAGCACACCGCAGGTATCTGCTGGGTTTGGAGACTCCACACGGGGTCGTGTACCAGAGATAGAAATAATCGGTCACAGGCCGGGTGAGCACGGAGTGCGGCTGGAGACTGGGGAGATGGGAGTGACTGCTTTTCTCTGGGGGATCACTGAGGAGTAGAGCCCCCAGTTCTCGGCTCCTCCCAGGAGGAGATTGGGAGGCCACCATTTCACTCTCATCCTCAAAGGCTGAATGGAAAACTTGCAGGGAACAAAAGCTAGGGAGAGCAAACCCGAGCAGATTAATTAGCCCGGATCGGCAAGGGTGGGGCAATTCTGCCTTCAGCAAAGATATTTGGGAACCACGGCAACAGGCCCCTCCTCCAGAAAGTCAGCAAGAACAGCCAGCCAAGAACAAGGTTACCCATCAATGAGAATGGCAGAACTCCAGCGCTAGGGGAATACAGCACATAGAATTCATGCCTTTTTTACCATGATTATTTAGTCTTTCAAAGTAAATTTTTTTTTACTTTCTTTTTTTAATTTTTCTTTTTGCCTTTTTCAACCAACATCTTATCAATCTCTTTTCTTTTTTTTTAATTTAATTTAATTTAATTAATTTATTTTTTATTCTTATGTTAATCCCCATACATTACATCATTAGTTCTAGATGAAGTGTTCCATGATTCATTGTTTGTGCATAACACCCAGTGCTCCATGCAGAATGTGCCCTCCTCAATACCCACCACCAGGCTAACCCATCCTCCCACCCCCCTCCCCTCTAGAAACCTCAGTTTGTTTTTCAGAGTCCATCGTCTCTCATGGTTTGTCCACCCCTCCGATTTCCCC
>NC_138376.1:23781786-23806068 GCF_054177405.1 Leptonychotes weddellii | reverse complement strand
GGTGGTGGGTATTAAGGAGGGCACGTTCTTCGTGGAGCACTGGGTGTTATGCACAAACAATGAATCATGGAACACTACATCAAAAACTAATGATGTAATGTATGGTGATTAACATAACATAATAATAAAAAAATTAATTAATTAAAAAAATAAATTAAAAATTAAAAAAGCAAAATCAGTTGAGAACTCAAAAAGAAATTTATAGTCATAGAAAAGAACAGAACCATTACAGAACATATAAATGAAGTCATAGTTTTAAATTATATAAACTATGCTATACCAAATCCTTATGACTTTGTGAGATCCACCAATTTCTCTCAATTTTTAATTAATATAAATCCACTGCAGGGAATTAAGATGGATTAGTAGAAATGACCCAGTGTGACACTTATCAAAGCTTTCCTCCACTGTGCCGGGATTTCAGATCTTTCCCAGGTGTTCTTATATAAACAAACACCAAAATATCTGCTTATTTCAAGGATTCTTTTTGAAACTTGCTTAAGTATCTAATCTCAGTAGAGATTTGGATTTACATTTTCTAAACAGTTAGGGATTTGACATGTGTGTGAATGACACTTGAATTTAAATTTATGAAATAATTAACTACCACAAGAAGCCCACTGTTTCCCTTGCAGGCACCTACTCCAGTAGAGGCTACCAGAAAAAGAAAAACACAGATAAAGTCAGCATGTGGCTCCTCCATTCCTAGGTAGCTAACTTCAACAGACATGTACCAAATCTCCTATCCTTCCACCTTACTCCAACTCAAATAACAGTGGCCACCCAAAGTGGAATAAACTGAACTTGGGATTTCCCTCTAAACCTTCCTGCTCCAAGCCCACGTTCAAAACCTGCAGTCTTCACTCTTTACATAAGAGAAGTTTTGTGAGGTAGAAACTTCTGATTCTTTGTCCAGAAATTTCTTCCTTTTGCCCCTACATTTAGATGTTCATTTTATTGCTTAGATAATTCTGATTTCTACTCAGGAATGTAAAGACTACATTTGTAGTAACGAATTCAATGTGACAGATATATGATGGAAGCGGATTCTTTTTCTTTTGTACATAACGGGTTTTCTGGACTGTAGAAGCTTTGAGGTTTTTGTTCGTTTGTCTGTAGTTCTAAAACTTTTAAAAAAAATTATGTATAAATGGCATTTTTTTTCCTCCAATAATTTAACTCTTTATGAAGTGCCTTTTCTTCTGATTCTGGCCCCTAATCTGCTTCCCAGTTTAGAAAACCTATTAAATGAATGTTGAAACCCTGGATCTACTGTGCTTAACTTAACGTATGTTTCTTAGGTTTTATCTCTTTGATTTAAAGTATCATATTCTGGAAGCATCCAGTGACCTTATTTTTCTAGCCCAATATATGTTTTTTTAAGTTTTAATTTACAGTCCACTTAGTTAACATACAGTGTAATATGAGTTTCAGGTGTACAATTTCATGATTCAACACTTTCATGGAACACACAGTGCTCTAGTCCGATATTTTGATCTGTAGAGGTTTCTACTCTGGTATCTGACCTTTCTAGTTGATTTCTATTTTAAGTCAGTTTTCCACTCCCAAGAATGTGAATTATTTTAGTCCTGAATTTCCTACAAATGAATCCTTCTTATTGTGCTTCATATTTGCATTAAAAAATCTTTACATACATATTATTCTTTACCTTTTCATGTGAGAGAAATCTGAAAATTTGAAATAAGCAAAAACAACAGTTAGAAACACCCCTATTTGTGTCACTCAGACATAAATATCCTATCATTTTTGTGTGTGTGATTTTGAAGTCTAACCTGTCATATTTCTTAAGCAAATAAGATCATACTGTTCATGCTGTTTTAAAACTGCTTTTTGAAGTCAGTAATATCTTGTAGTGCTCCTTTCTCCTCCCCCCTCAACTTTCTCCTTAAACACAAGAACACTCTTATGATGTAATTCCTTTAAAATACTCTCCACAGGTTAACAGACTTTCCTCAAACAACTCTTTATTATTGGGAAAAATGTCTAAGATATTTATGTGAATTTTTCACATTTATTTTTCTAGCTTTGTTGGAAATGTATATTAATCTGTTTACACTTTTGAATAGAATATACACACAAGCATATTCTCAAATTTCAAAGTAAACAAGAAGCAAGTAGTAACTTTAACCCTTACATTTCTCTTTCAGTGTTCCCCTCCCATTCCCAAATACTTCAGACCTAAACTATTAGGTGGATGTCACCAAGTGAGACAAAAGGGCCTCAGTGGGGAGGGCTACCCAGCATGGTGGGAGAGAGCTTGAGTGGGCCAGCAGGGCATGAGTGAGGTGGAGAGGCAGTCCTGAAGAGAACTGCAGAAGAATACATTGTACTATAGTCAAGCAATGCCATATTAGGCAACAGTAAGAATTTTTAAATGTATTGATAAACACAACATGGTTGAATCTCAAAAAACATTTTCTTTATCCAAAGAAGCCAAACACAGAAGTGGACATGCTGTATAATTTCTTTTTTATTGTTTTTGAAGTTTTAGAATACATAAGATTAAGCTATCATGATTTATATCAGAATACTGTTTGTTTTTTCCTGGAATGAATTGAACGGCAATGGAGATGAGGAAAATTTTCAAGAGACAGACATGGTCCATATTTTGAGGGAGGTGGTAGTTACATGAGTGAAAACAGTTGTAAACTTCATTGAAATGTACATTTCAAAACCATGCATTCCATTGTATGCAAATTATATCTTCATAAATTTGATTTCTAAAAAGTCAAATGTACCTCACTGTCTCTAGAGAATATTTATTTAGGATCTTGGTATCTCTTTGGCCAGACTGTTAGTGGCTTACATACTAATATTTATGCAATTGCTATTTGTGTCCTTAATTATCTGTAAACCTTGTGTGACATGAAAAAACATGACTTGGACTTGGAAAAAATGTGAATGGGAAAGAAACGCCTTTGGAGCACATTCTACCTCTGGGATTGTAGAATTGTGTTATTATTCCCATTTTACTCTTGGGAGCCCTAAGGTGTTGGAGATACAGCCCTAAGCTTATCAGAGCACAGAGCCCTCCATTTCTGACCTCCTATTTTCCCCTGCACAGTTTCCAGTGCCAGTTAGGGTGTGGTAAGAGGAAGCCTGTATCTCTTGTTCTCTAAATCAGTTAACTTTGTAAGTTAAACATTGGGATGACCAACATCCTTGAATACCACACAAGAAGAGGATTCTCCCTCCCTGAATAATGTGATTTCAGCCCTTTGCAGGTAGGAGGAGGAAGCTACACTGAGCATTTTTGACCACAGCACATTTTAGAGTTCTTATAATTCCAGAGCTGTGCCCAGTCCAAAGTCCCCTAGGATAGTCCCATTTATTACCTCCACTTTCAAAGTAACTGCAAGAGCTGCAGGCAGGCTGTGACTTTAATACTGGACCCATTCTAGGAGAAGCATTCACATGTCAGTGCCTTTTGGTAGCCCTGTTTGTCCCCCTTCCTAAGGATATGTTTCCAGTCCAGGGATGGGTTAGAAACCTACTATTCCCAGCCCCTGCAGCCACACCTTTGGACGCTGACCACAAGAACAACCAGGTACCAATTGTTTCTGGAGCTGGGCCTTATAGTTTAACTGAGGAGATCAGGAGCTTCCAGAAAGCCTCCTGGCTCAATCTGGATGGTCAGAAAGAAATGTGTGGTGATGTGGAGGTGTGTCTGTAGGACATGTGAGTCCTAAAAACAAAAGGGCCTGAGCTCTGGGTCACATAGTGAGAAAACTCCCTTCTCTTTCTGGAGTTAAACCACAAGAGTGTTTACAGTAAAAATAAATAAGTAAATATATGAATGAATCAATGAATGAAGGCAAGAAGGAGGAAGTTAGATTGGGCAATAGGAGTGGACTAATTTTGTGTCTGCCTGCATTTCTCAAAATGAACTCAGGGTTTTTCAATTTCACGAAAGCCCACAGGACACAAGAGAGTGGTTTATAGTTTTCTACACCCACTGGGGAAACAGTTGGGTTTCAGAAAGAAGAGAGGGAAGGAAAATCCACCGGGGAAGGGTTGGAGTTGGTGGCAATCTGTGAGGAAGAACAGCCAAAAAACTGTGTATAAAAGTAAATCTTTGAATAGGGCTTTTTTTTTTTTCCTGAAAGTTTTCACTCTGGTGGCTTTCTCACCACCTTCTCTTACAGAGTACTTCCTTGTCAGAGTGAACATTTCGTGCTTTCACTTTCTGCTCTGAAGAAGATGGTGTGTTCTCCTAACTCTTCTCCTGTTGGTTTCCTCCTCCTTCTTCTCCTTCTCCAGGTGCCTACATGGTACTCAGCAGGTCAGTGTTCTCTCTCCTTCTCTTTATTTATTGACTTGTTTTTAATGGCTCTTCTTAGATGATGAAAAATCTTGATCATCCATTGGTGGTCATTGTACCTCCTCTCAAAGGCAGTTATACTGGGGGGAGGCTGTAACTGTGTTTGTGACAACCAAAGACTGGAAGGTTCTGGCCAAGAATGGGAGTGATCTTTATATCAACACCCCTTATTACTTTGGGTAGATTTTATAAAACTCATAGTTGTAATGTTTAGCTAAATCTTTATTGAGTATGAGTGATTTTAGCCTGCTTAATTTCAGTGTAACAGTATCAGTGAAAATATACTTTATAATGTTCACATTGCCAAGAAAATCTAAGTCTGAGCACAAAGAATTTGGAATCCCTGGTTATGATCTTTGACAAATCATTTCTTTTTCCCCTCTGGGACTTGAGTCCTTCTTTCATAAAATAGAAAGGACCCTCAGGATAAAGTTTTCAGACTCCAGGTTTGGACAAAAACCAGCTATGAGATTACAATAATGACATTTTTTATTAAAATCTCTTTAATTTGATGTCCATTAGGCAGGGAATATTAAAATGTTTGATTTCCATGCATTTTGATTCAGCAATTCTATAAGAATTTATCATAAAGAAAAGTTCTCCCATGTGCATAGTATAATGTATTAAATGTTTATTGTGGGACTGTTTATAGTAATAATAAATTGGAAGCAATATAAATATTTACCCTGATACAGGAAAAGCTTAAACATGATGCTATAGGCCGTGTCAAAAACAATAAGTAGAGCTCAATTATATGTACTAAAATGGTTGGATGTTCCTTATTGCAGAAATTGATATGTAATGATTCCATTTATGTAAAATAGAATAACTTTTACACTACATTGTGGATATAAGTAATGTCAAATATCTTTTCTTAAATTAAATGACTTCTATAACATGTATAGCCAGTAGTCCTATATCAGTTAACTAATATCAGTTAACACATATCTGTTGAGTACTCTGGGTATTACACAGGAATAGAAAAGAAGGGAGACCACGGCCCGCATCCAGCCCAACGGCCAATGTCATGCTCCTTGATTAGGACTGCCTGATCCACATTCTCTGGGACAGTCTGTTCATGGGATTTTTCCTTTAAGCCCATGTGGCGTTGCCATTTGTGTTCAACACTCCTGGACCCCCTCACAGCCATACCTTTTTGAATTCTTCCCACTCCAGGGTCACTACATTTGTGGGCCCTTAAGCTCTGACCATTCAAAAGAACCACAATATCCTTGGCCTCTGCCAGTGCGCGTTTTGCCCAGGGGGCATCAGTCACCTTTTAGTTATCATTGATTTCTATACTAAAATAAGTTTCAAGCAGATGGCTTAAGTGACTTGACAAAGGAGCTTGTTTCATAATTAAGCAAAGTCCCCATTTTTGGCTTGCAGCATCCTCCTTCCCTGCCCCAGGGAATCCAACCATCCTCTCTGGTAAAGACTGCTCTGCCCTTGCCGCCTGGAACTGCTGGCTTCCAAGTCCTCTCAAGAAAATAATTTTTATGAAAAACTATTCTTTATGATTCTAAGCATTCAGTTATTAAAAAAAACAAAAACAAAAACAACGTAACCTTATAAATTCTACATTTCACTTTGATATAAAACACTGTTAATCCTTTCCTTCAACCTTCAACACAGAGTAACCTAAATCTTTAGATCAGAAATGGCTACTTATCCTCTTAGGAGCAGTGTGTTGGGAGAGAAAGGGATGAGTATGGAGAGAAGTACCTTCACTCCTCTCCTACCAAAAGAAGGGATAATTGCTTAATAAGTTACTTTGCCACATTTAATTCTAAATAAGTTTCCTTTATATAGGTTTCACATAACTTATACATAAATGCTATTTGTAAATGCATAGAAAAATTGTCCTTTCAAATGCCAAACTATCAGTAGTTGTTACCTCTGGAGACTATAGTTGAAGAAGTTAGATTATATAGATATATATTTGAAGACATATATGTAACTTTTTTGGAAAACAATGCAAATAAGAAAGAAATGCAGATGGGTCTTTTGTTTCATCCTCCCTCACTCGTTTCCCCAATCTGTCTTTGATTTTCATGCAGTGTCTGGGTTTTCTGTGAAGGGACCAGCTGAGCCCATCATGGTTCTGCTAGGGGCAGATGCCACTCTGCCCTGCCAGCTGTCCCCTGAGCAGAGTGCAGCCCACATGCACATTCGGTGGTACCGAACCCAACTGTCCCCCGCTGTGTTTGTGTACCAGAATGGACAGGAACAAGGTGGGGAGCAAATGCTGGAGTACCGCGGCAGGACAGAGTTGGTGAGGGACTCCATCAACAAAGGGGGAGTGGCCCTGCTGATCCAACACGTTCGTGCCTCTGATCATGGCCAGTACTGGTGTCATTTTAAGGATGGTCAGAGCTCCCAAGAGGCTATTGTGGAGCTGCATGTTGTAGGTATGTTAACCTGGCACAGAGGGTGTATGTCATGGTGTAAAGCAAGGAGAAAAATAAGGATGTCTGGATTCCTAACCTGGCATTTCTTATGATCTTCCGTATATTGATATGCTAATTTACCTTGCAGAATGTCAATTTCTTAAACTACACAGTGAGGCTAAGACTACATACTCTATTCACTTTTAAACACCAAAAAAGGCAATATTTCTGAATACGTTTTTGTATCCTAAAAGATCCCAGAAAATTGACTAGTATTAATTCAGACTAATATTGATACCCTCAGACATTAGTTTTCACCAATCAGTAGAGAAAGACAATTTATAGGATTAAACTCCTTTTTCTAACTTTAATTGTACCTATTTTTTCCTCTCCTTTAAATGACCCCAAAGTTCTCTTAGTCTAAGTATAGTGCAAAGGCATCAAGTTGATTTCAAAACTGAATCACAGGTTGGTCTAACATTCACTGTGAGAGGTTTATTGACCTCTGAGCTTTAGTTTACTTATCAGTCTGGTGAGGGCATTTCGGTCTTCAGCCTCAGGGACTTCTGAGCCCCAAGGACCCCAGGCCTTAAACACATGCCTTCTCTCCTCAGGGTTGGGCTCTGCACCTCATGTTCATATGATGGGACCTGAGGATGGTGGGATCCGAGTGCTGTGCTCTGCAGATGGCTGGTTCCCAAAACCCAGGGTGCAGTGGAGTGACATGATGGGAGTGAATCTACAGTCCCTCTCTGAGTTTCAGACCCAAGATGAAGATGGGCTCTTTCGTGTGGAAGCATCTCTTGTGGTCACAGACAGCTCTCTGGGCAATGTGACCTGTTCCATCCAGAATCCCCTCTCTGGACAGGAGAAAGCATCAGCCATCCTCCTCCCAGGTGAATGAAGCACAAACCTCAAAGCAGAGTTGGAAGTGTGGTGAGGGCAGGGAGGAGAGAAGGAGGGCTGAGGGAGCCTTGGAGAGAGGGCAGGATGGCCTCCAGGCTAGTCCTCACTATGTCTTCACATGCCTGTGTCAGAGCCCTTCTTCCCCAGGATGGACCCATGGAAGGCAGCCCTGGTTGGAACAGTCCCTGTGCTGATGCTCCTCCTCATTGGGATCAGCTACACTGGCTGGAGAGAACATCAAGCCAAAGAAAGAGAAGTAAAGAAAAAGAAAAGAGAATCTCATGAAAGAGATCAGATGAAAAATGAAAAGGAAATGGCACTTAAGGACAAAGGTAAATTGTGGCAGCAGGACAAATACGGTTTGTGGAAAAGCTGGGGGTACAGGTTGTATAAGGTGGGTGGGGAAATAAAAGATTGCCAAAGGACCTCAAGGAAAACACATAGTACCAAATTTCCATAAAGCTGGAGTGTTATGGAAAGGAGGAAACCATGTGGAGAGTTGTGGGCAGTGGTCTGTACCCAAACTGTGGTGGTGTTTCTCCTTGTGGAAATGTCTTCCCCCATCTTCTCCTCCTATTCTTCCTTCAAGAATTAGCTTCTGAAACACCTAAGAAACCTTGAATTCCCATGAACTGTGGGCACTCCTTCCTCAGTGGCCCTATGACATTTCCCATGTAACTTTTCCTAGCACTTGTCATTTTAGATTCCACATGTATGTTTGCTAATCCTTCTCACCTACTTAACTATGGGACCCCTAAGCGAGGGCCACATTGAATTCATTCAGCTATTCCATGAACTCAAGAGCAGTTAAAACCCAGTTTGATGGATTTTATATCTCTTCTTTCAGATAACCTCAAGGAAGAGCTTGGTGAGTCTTGCTTCTTCTCATGCCCTGTGTAGAATTTGCTCCCTTTTCCACATCTGTTGTAGGTCTCTCACTGAATTTTGTTTCTTTCAGAACAGCGAAAGAAATTATACCTTGCAGGTAAGAGACTAGGTTTCCCACACTCCTCAATGTTTTGATGTCCAACACTTTCTCAGGTCCCTCTCTTCAGAGGGAAAGACTGAAAGATATAATAGTGACTAGTAAAAAAAAAAAATAAGGGGAAGGGAGAAGAATGTGAGGCTCTGGATATCTTGCCTTGTCTTAACTGGATTTGTTCTGTTTTAGATTGGAGGAAGGCTCTGCTGTATCCTGGTAAGTAACTCTCTGGCTTAGATCTTGCCATGTGCCTCTGATATTCCAAAGAAAATGAGTAGAGACATAAACATACACACACGCACACACACATCCACTTGCAAGTTGTGATGATTTATTTGGTATGAATCTATAGTATTTTGTATTTGGAAGCTCAAATATTCAATTGTTTTTCACAGCTAAGGCTAAAGAAGAAATAACTGTTGACTGGTAAATTCCACATGGCTAGAGTAGGACTCGACATGAATTGTTAACCCAACCACTATGGAGAAGGAAGAAAAAGAACTCAGCGATTTTGATGAGATTTAGGAAGAATAAAGAATACCCTACATTATATCAGCATTTCTATACTGTTAATAAAGTTTAAAAGAGCAGATAACACATCATATCTTATATTTGGGAAAAAGATATTAATTATTATTTTATTTATTTTACCTATTTTAAATAAACAAAGTAAATTTCAAAACACAGGAACAAGGTTTATGTTTGAAAAAGCTTGAAAAACAATCTTTCAAAATATTTTAATATCATTGTAAAAATGTATTTATCTGGTAGTAGAGGGAACTGGCTATTTTATATCTTCTAATATCTGTGTCCATGTACTATGTGTGTTTAAGACTGTGTGCATGTGTAATAGAGTTAGACCTCAAAAGCATACTAGGTAATTCCTTAAATATATAGTTGTGTCATTTTTATATGCCTGATATTATGCTAGATGGTGGCATAAGCCATGATCTCTGACCCTGAAGTGCATTGGTGGAAGTAAGCTAAGAACCAGGCAACTGCACACAGCCTGATAAGTACTTTGATAAGACAGGGTCAAGGCGCCCCACATAAACAGTTTCTACTAGGAGTTTTCTTTTCTTTTCGTTTTTCTTTTCTTTCCTTTTCTCTTTTCTTTTCTTTCCTTTCCTTTTCTTTTCTAAGATTTTATTTATTTATTTGAGAGAGAGAGAGAGAGTACCAGCAGGGGGAGGGAGAGGAGAAGTAGACTTCCCATTGAGCAGGGAGCCCGAGTAGGGCTCAATACCAGGACCCTGAGATCATGATCTGAGCTGAAGGCAGGTGCCCCTCTACTAAGAGTTTTCTTTGAGGAACTGCTTTAAAAATGTTCCCATGATTCTAGAGGAGAGAGCAAAGTAAGTAAGGATTAGGACATGCAGGTTTTAGTTCCAACTCTACCAATTACACCTGAGGAATTCAGTCATTTTTGCTTTCTTAATCTCAGCCTTCTTATCTCTAAAAATGAAGAGATTACAGATGCCCTTTTTGACTCATATATTCATCAATTCTATATATAGAGTGCTACCTTTCTTAGAAGTAGGCAGCTCAGTGAAAGACCATCAGGAATTATGGATAAGTTCTTACCTGCCTATTGCCCCAAGACACTAAGAGAATATCCAATCTTTAAATAAAATCACAAGTTCTGTCATAAGAGAAGTGGCCCCAGGCAGAGGCAGATGTAGTTCTCTTCCTCGTGAAGAATCTATCTCTGGAGAAAAATATTAAAAAATGTGATTACAAGCATTAAAATTAAAAAGGGTCAGTTTAAAAGCCTTGGTCCGAAGATTGAACTCTACTTCGAGGTGGTCATAGGCTGGGAAACCCCTGAAATAAAATAATAAAATAAAATAAAGGATATTTTATAGCTTTCATCCTCAATGAGGAGTGCCACAAAGGCCTTAAAAGGACAGGTGCCTAGAACACTAGACGCTCCAGGTGTTCCCCAGACTTACTCCCCCAGCATTGGGCCAAATGAGGGGATTGTTTCTTTTTTTTTTTTTTTTTCCGAAAAGGCTTTATTACATGGCGGCGGGGGGGGGGGTTTAGTCCTTCTTGGCTGCCGCTCCCCTCATGGCGGCCAGGACGTTGCTCAGCTCCTCTCTCTTCCTCTTGGCGCGGATGTGTGTCCCCACCCTTTTCTTGATGAACTTGAGGGCGCGCTTGTCCTTGGAGACCTTGAGCAGCTCCATGGCCCGCCGCTTGTAGGGGGCGAAGCCGCACACCTCTTGGATCATGTCCCGCACGAACTTGGTGTGCTTGGTGAGGCGCCCGCGGCGGCGGCTGTGCCTCGGCTTGCTCACGTTCTTAGTCACCTTATGGCCCTTGTTGAGGCCCACGGCCATAGGGTAGCGCAGAGCCATGGCGGGGCCGCGGAGTCCGGATGGCAGCCGATCCTACACTCCCGGCGCCCCACTAACCTGCTGCTCCTCCGAGGGGATTGTTTCTAGTCTGAGACAGCATGTAGGAAGTACACCCTTTGTCTTGTAGTTTCTGGACACTGCTGCGTTCATGGGGCTCAGAGGAGGAGGGAAAGAGAGCTGAGAAGAGACAACAATGAGCCAGGAAAGGAAGTGTGTCCCTCCTCTTCATTCTGTGGGTATGCTTCCATCATAGTCTCAATTTGTATCGCTCTTTTTCAGACTGGAGGAGGGAACTGTTCCGGCCTGGTGAGTGGCTCTTTATCTTTTTGACTCCTTTCCAACCTGCCCTCTGATATCCCATTTTTCCCTCCTAACATCATCTCCTAGTTGAAAAGACAGAGGCACCATTATTCTGGTTAAGAGAGGGGAGAACATGATCATTAACTGTTGGTCTGAACTGAAAATTGCTGCTAGGATTAGCTACTCTGGTTGTATTTACACCTTCATATATTGGCCATGCTTTCTCACCTGTGGTGGGGGTTGGGGGAGTCCACTTGGTTCTGAACGAAATTATAGCCCCTCAGTTGAGGAAATCCCCAACTGAGCAAAAAGTGCTCAAAATGATGAGAGTAACTTAGCTGCTCTTTGTAAAGAAGTCAGCTGACATGGAGCCTATTAATACTAATTGAAGAGCATACTTCTAATTTGTAGATAATTTGGAAAGAACACTATTCTCAAGTAAACACTGCAAGTCCCAGCTCACTCTGGCACTCTGAGATAAGTAGCTTTGAACCCATGGGGAGAGCACCCCATAGCTCCACCTCCCCAATACACACACATTCAGAGGACAAGTGTTCTTTCACTATTCGATCCTGTTTCTCTAAAGTGTCACCTGCACAACAGCTTTCTGAAATATATACTGTTGGCCCTTCCCTTCCCTTTTCTTTCCCCACAGTGGATGTGACTATAAATCAGGAAATCCATCAGAATAATTCTGACCCAGAGAGAAAACAGAAGCTCAGAGAGGAAACACAGGATCTATCTCTTAGTGATAAGAAAGGAGATTGCAACCTTATCACACTTAATCAGGAAGGCTTCACCTCAGGAAGACATTACTGGGAAGTGGATATTAAGAACACTGATGAGTGGACTCTAGGCATTTATGAGATGCCCACAGGCAAGATTGGGTTATCCACAGATCTACAAAACAAGAAATTCAGAGTCTTAGAGAAGAAAGGATGTAAATACAGGGCTCTTACCTGTGGCCCTCAAGACATTTCCCTGGAAGAGCATCTCCTGATAGAAAAGTATCCACAAAAGATTGTGATTTTTTTGGATTATGAAGACAAGGACATTTCTTTCTATGACATGACTCAGGGCACCCACATCTTTTCCTTCACCCAGGCAAGATTCTATGGCTCACTCTATCCTTACTTCAGCTTTAAATCCATGCAGCATTCCCCATCTGAGCAATATTAAGTGACTTAGAGGAAGAACCTATACAGTGAAGACAATAGCCTATTCTTTGTAAACCCTAGAATGCCAGTTTTGATGGGTGACCTCAGGCTCACTGATTATAAGGCCTCTTGTCTTGAGGCTCCATGAGTCCTCATGACCAGCAGTGTTTCTTAATTGCAGAGAAGAAACTTTTTGTTGTAATTGTTATTGTTATAAATGCTGTTTCTTGCTTTATATATAATATATCACAGACTGATAATTTTCTAAAACAAATTACTGGAAAAATGAAGTCAATAAAAAAACCAATGCATACAATTACAAGTTGTAATAAGCTTATTGTTAGATTCGATATGCTTAAAATTACTCTGTCAATTTGCTCTGAAATGTTTATAATACTCTAGTTCTGTATTTGTCTCATAAAGAACTGGTAAGAAAGAGTCAATATAGTTCACTGGTCTGTGAACAACACTTGAGTGACACTGGTAAAGCAGTACTCAAAGGGGTAAAAATTAGATAAACTTCTTCACCTTTCTCATAGCAATGCTGAATAAAAGCAAAATAGTGTTATTTTCTAATGTTGAGGGAGAAAAGTTAAATTGTAATTTGAGGGATGAATGGGTGGCTCAGTCAGTTAAACGTCTACCTTTGACTCAGGTCATGATCCCAGGGTCCTGGGATCTAGTCCTACACTGGACTCCTTGCTCAGTAAGGAGCCTACTTCTTCCTCTACCTGCCACTCCCCTGGCTTGTGTGCTCTCTCTCACTCTCTCTCTGACAAATAAATAAATAAAATTTTAAAAATAAATAAATAAATTATGATTTAATGATGCTAATCTATATCTTAAATGCAAGGATAATTTGAGGAAAGAAAAAATAAGTGTCAATCACAATCTAATTCTAACAAATGTGATGATGTTAACATGATAGAGGTCTGGGAAAACCAACAAATAAGAGCATTTTGAGGTATTTATCTTATTAAAGAAAGAGAGAGACATTTTATTGCTTTGCCTAAGATATTAATAAGGGAAATGACTACTTTATATTTGGGGGAATTCTAAGTATATCCACCAGCAGAGGTAAGGAAAGGCCCTTCTTCTCCCTCTAATCAAACCTATCTGTTAGATTAAAATGAGATGACTAGAGGAAAGAGTACTCAGTGTTTAAACAGGGGTAAGAAGAGAATATGCTCCTATGAGCTAGACTGAAAAACCTGGTAAATTCTGTGGATATGGGGTAGAGTACCCAGAAGAATCTTGCCCCAGCAGCAGGGAGTAATTAGCACTAGACTAAAAACTGATCCAATACTGATAAATCTTAAAAGCAAGGCTCAAAAAGATCAAATTATTTACAAGCATCTAACTTCATTCCGGAGCAGAGCTCAACCAGGTAAAATGAACAGTGTCTGGCATCTGATCAAAAATTACCAAGCTTGGAAAGAAGCAAGAAAATCCAACTCATAATGAACAAAAAAAATCAATAAATTGAAATTAACATGGAACTGATACCGATGTTAGATTTAACAGATAAGACATTAAAATAGAAGTTGTAACTATAGTCCAGATATTCAAAAAGTTCACCAGAGATATGCATTTAAAAGAAAGACCCAAATTCAACTTCTTTAGATGGAAATGACAATGTGTTAGATAAAAATTGCCTTGGATATGGTTAGCAGCAGATTAACCATTGTAGAAATAAATGATCAGCGAACTTGAAGACATAGAAATGGAAACTATCCAAATAAAACACACAGAAAAAGAAAAAAATTTAAAAAATAAAGAGTATCAGTGAGTTGTGGGAAAACTTTAAAGAGCCCAGTACAAAGGCAATTGAAGTCCTTGAAAAGAAGAACAGGGTGAATGGAAAAAAAAATTGAGAAAATAAGAACCAAAAATATATTCTAAATTTGATCATTATAGACTCCAGATCAAAAAAGCTATCCTAGTCTGTTTGGGCTGCACTAAAAATACCATAGATTTAGTGGCATATAAACTACAGAAATTTACTTCTCATGATTCTGGAGGCTGAGAAGTCCAAGATCAAGGTGCCTTCAGATTTGATGTCTAGTGAGAGCTAGTTTCCTGGTTTGTAGATGGTTGTCTTTACACTGTGTCTTTACATGACTGAAGGGGTGATGGAGTTCTGTGGGGTCTCCTTTTTAAGGACACAATTTCATTTATAAGGGCTCCACCCTCATGTCTTAATTACCTCCCCAATGTGGAAATACCAAATACCATCACTTTGGGGATCAAGCTTCAACATATGTATTTTGGGAGCACACAAACATTCATTCTATAGCAAAGTTCAATGAACTCAAAGCACAAAAGTAAAGAAAACACATAGCACATGAAAATCGAATTACTTAAAACCAGAGATTTAAAGAAGTCAGAGTAAAAAATTAAAATATCTACTGAAGAACAAAGATAAAGATGACAGAATATTTCTCACTGTAAACAGTGCAAGTGAGAAAACAGTGGAGGAACATCATAAAGTACTGGAAAAAATATATCAGAATAGATTTAATACTCAGTGAAAATTTTTCAAAAGCAAATGTGAAATAAAGATGTTTTCATTTATAGACAAGCAGAAAAAAAAAACAACAATCATTACCAGGAGACCCACACTATAGGAAATGGTAAAAGAATCCCTTTAGAAAGAAGGAAAATGGTAACCAATGGAAATTTGTATCTATACAAAGGAACGAAGAGAATTGGGAATGGTATCTCTGTAAGGGGAATTATAGAATGATTTCTTTTTATTGTTTAAAATTTTTATTTTTTATTTTTTTTTTTTGAAAGATTTTATTTATCCATTCATGAGAGACAGAGAAAGAGATGCAGAGGCAGAGGGAGCCCAATGCGGGACTCGATCCCAGGATCTTGGGATCATGACCTGAGCCAAAGGCAGATGCTCAACCGACTGAGCAACCCAGGCGTCCCTGTCTAAAAATTTTAAAAGACAGAGACTCTTTAAACAAAAATAGTAACAGTGAAGAATGGGATTTACAACAGAAGAAAAAATGTAATGTATGACAACAACAGCACAAAGCCCCGGAGGGAAGACATGAAAATATACTGCTGTAAGTCTCCTAGTAGACATGAAGTAATATAACAGCAGTTGAGGTTAGAATGTTGTAAGTTAAATGTGAATGCTATAAACTGCAAACAACCACTAAAATAACAACAAAATTACAGCTATTAAGCCAGAAAAGGAAATAAAATGGATCATTGAAAAATAATCAACTAATTAAAACAGAAAAGGAAAAAGTTAACATGGTATAGATAGAATAAATAGAAAATAAATAGATGATAGACTTGAACCATATCAGCAATGACATCAAATGCAAAGGAAGATCATTGGATTGATTAAGAAAATAAATAGCTAGGGCGCCTGGGTGGCTCAGTTGGTTAAGCGACTGCCTTCGGCTCAGGTCATGATCCTGGAGTCCCGGGATCAAGTCCCACATCAGGCTCCCTGCTCGGCAGGGAGTCTGCTTCTCCCTCTGACCCTCCCCCCTCTCATGTGCTCTCTCTCATTCTCTCTCTCTCAAATAAATAAATAAAATCTTTAAAAAAAAAAAAAAAAAGAAAATAAATAGCTAAATATATGCTGCCCACAAGAAAAATATTTTAAATATAAAAACACAAATAGGTTAAAATTAAAATGATTGAAAAAGACATATTATACAAACATTAATGAAAAGATAGCTGGAATGGCTCTATTAACATCAAAGTAGATTACAAAACAAAGAGTGAATATTATCCAGGATAAAGAAGATCATTCTATAACACTAAAGGGATCAAATCATTAAGAGATTGTTGTAATACTAAAAGTTTAGATAACAATAAACATTTAAATAAACATAAACAATAAATGCTAAATATTATGTAAGAGACCTTCAAAATTCATAAATAAAAATCTGATACCCATCTGTAAATAATGGATGGAACAAGTAGATTATAAGGATATGGAAGGCTTGAATGAAACCATCAACCAACATGACCTAATTGACATTTATAGAACATACCACTGAGCAAGAGAAAACACATTTTATTCAAGCTCATGCAGAATATTTACAGAGAGAGACCATCTTCTGAGCCACGAACTATATCTCAATAAATTAAAAAAGATTCACATTATAGGAACTATATTCTCTGTTCACAATAAACTTAAACTAGAAAGCAACCCAGGAAGATATCTGCAAAAATCCCCACCTATTTGGAAACAAACCTTGGGTCAAACAAGAAATAAAAAAGGAAATTAGAATTAGACTTTAAAAAACAGTACATAGTGAAAATCCAAGGCCAAGAGGGGGGACAAAAATAAGAGCAGTAGAGGAAGTTAAAGCCTTTAGTGCCTATGCTACAGAAAACATTAAATACAGCTTAACTCCTATCAGATTAATACAAATCTTCCCACTAAAGGCCTAATTGCTTTAGTTTCTATTACCTCATCCAAGAAATATGACTTTCAGCAAAAAATTACAAGGCATGCCAAAGGCAAAAACAAAACGAAATACACACACAAAACAAAAAACAAACAAAATAGTTTGAAAAGGTAAATTCAGCATCAGAATAAGACTCAGATATGACACAGAAGTTGTAATTATCAGGCAGAAAATTTAAAATAATTATGAATAATATAGTAAGGGCTCCAGTGGAAATAAAAAAGGAAACATGCAAGACCACATCGGTAACATAAGCAGAGATACAAAAAATTCTAAGAACGAACCCAATGGGAATGCTAGAAATAAAAAAATATATATAGTAACAGAAATGAAGAATGCATTTGATGGCATTGTCAGTAAACCTAAAATGGCCAAGGAAAGAGTCAGTGAACCTGAAGAGAGGTGAATAGAAATTTCCCAAACTAAAATGCAAGAAAGAATGACAAAAAGAACAGAACATCCAATAACTGTGGGACATATCTAAAGATATAACATCTGTGCAATAGGAATACCGGGAGAAGAGAGAAAGCAGAAGAAATATTTGAAGTAATAATGGCTGAGAGCTTCCCAAACTATTTGACAGGGAAACACAGATCCAGGAAGCTCAGAGAAAACCAAAAAAGAAACACTAAAAACGTTACACCTAAGCACATTATACTCAAACTGTATAAAACCAAAGACAAATGGAAAATCTCAAAGAAAGTTACATATTGCCCATAGAGGAACAAGAGTAAGAATTACAGCTAATTTCTTGTCAGAAAGCATGTAAGCAGGAAGAGAGTAAATTGGAATCTTTCAGTGGAATGGAAGGAATTACATATCCAGCAAAAACAGTGTGCTAAGTAAAAAAGCCAGACACAAGAAGTCACATATGGTACAATGCAATTTATATGAAATATCTGGAATAGGTCAAACCATACAGACAAGAAGCAGATTACTGGTTTCCGAGGGAGGGGGAGAGGAAGTAATGAAGAGTGACTGCTTCATGGGCAGGAAGTCTCCTTCAGAAGTGATAAAAATGTTTTAGAACTAAATAGAACTAATAGTTTCACAGCACTGTGAACAAAATTTTGGGAGATTATAGTATATGGATAAATGAAATGAATGACAGCAATATCACAAGGTATAGGAAAATTATTTGGGAATACTCTATTACAAAGTATTCACATTACACATGAAGTGGTAATAGTGTTCTTTGAGGTGAGCCTAGATTATTTAAAAGTATATATTGTAAGCTTCAGGTAAATCATTAAGAGGTTTTAAAGGAGGTATAAATTATATGTAAAGGATACAGTAAAATGGAACCACATAAAAAGATCTGTTCAAACTAGAAAAGGCAAGCAGGGAGCGGCAGGCAGCGGCAGGGAGCGGCAGGGAGCCGCAGGCAGCCGCAGGCAGCCGCAGGGAGCCGCAGGGAGCGGCAGGCAGCGGCAGGGAGCGGCAGGGAGCCGCAGGGAGCCGCAGGCAGCGGCAGGCAGCGGCAGGGAGCGGCAGGCAGCCGCAGGCAGTGGCTCTTTCTGCCCAGGGGTCCTGTCCCTGTGCTTAATAAAATCACCATTTTGTACTGAAAAAAAAAAGAAAGAAAGAAAGAAAAAAAAAACCGGAAAAGGCAGAAAAGGGTGAAGGGAGATAAAGTAGAACAAATGCAATGAATAGAAAACAGTTACAAAGGTAATAGATGTTAATTTGACTATATACAGAAAAAAATCATCCTAACCATGAATGGTCTAAATACACCAATCAAATGACAGTGATTGTCAGCATAGATAAAAATAAAGGCAAAACCTAGGCAAACATTGTCAAGAAACTCACTTTAAATTATAAAGATTCAAATACTTAGAAGTAAAGGGATAGAGAAAGATATATCATACTAACATTAATTGAAAGCAAGCTAAAGTATTTATATTAATTTCAGATGAAAGGTACTACGTATGATAAAGGAGTTAATTCCCCAAGAAGACATAGCAATCCTTGTATGTAAGTGTTGAGTCGCTAAATTCTGCACCTGAAACTATTAATACATTTTATGTTAACTAACTAGAATTTAAATAAAAAACTTGAGAAAAACAACAACAATCCTAAATGTATATGTACCTACATCAGAATATCAGAGTACATGAGGCAAAAACTAATAGAACTAAATGGAGAAATATTGGTATATCAACCATTACAGTTTGAGTTTTAAACATCCTTATAATAGCCTTATATTGCTGTTCTAACAAATTACCACAAATTTAGTGGCTTAAAACCACACAAATTATCATATTAAAGTTCTGAAGTCTGACAGGTCATACTGGGCTAAAATCAAGGTGTTGGCAGGATTCCATTCTTCCCTTTTGGAAGCTCTAGGGGAATCTGTTTCCTTGGCTTTCCAGCTTCTAAAGCTACTCATATTTTTTGGCTCATGGTCTCCATCCTTCATCTTCAAACCAGAAATAGCAGGTTGAATTCATCCCATACTGCATCAATCTGACCTTTTGTTCTATCTCCCTCTTCCACTTTTATTTTTTTTATTTTTTTATTTTTTAAAGATTTTATTTATTTGTCAGAGAGAAAGAGACAGAGAGCACAAGCAGGGAGAGCAACAGAGGCAGAGGGAGAAGCAGGCTTCCCGCTGAGCGGGGAGCCCAATGTGGGACTCGATCCCAGGACCCTGGGATCATGACCTGAGCTGAAGGCAGACACTTAGCCGACTGAGCCACTCAGGCGTCCCTCTCTCTTCCACTTTTAAAGATCTTTGTTATAATAGGCCCATTCAGATAACCCTGGATAATCTTCCTATCCTACAATTAGCTTATTGACAACCTTAATTTTTTCTGCTATCTTAATCCCTATTTGCTATGTATAATATACTTTATATATAAATATGTTATTTATATATATAATATGTTATATATATAAATAATATGTTATGTATTTTACATATATAAATATAAAATATATAACATTTTACAGATTCTGGGGATGAGAATGTAGATATCTTAAGAAGCCATTATTCTGCCTATCATTCTCTGCTATCACTAATTGATAACTCAAGATTAAGATCAGATGATCAAGATTAACATCAAAAAGGGAGGCCTGGGTGGCTCAGTTGGTTAAGCATCTGCCTTTGGCTCAGGTCATGATCCCACGGTCCTGGGATCGAGTCCCCCTTCCAGCTCCCTGCTCAGCAGGGAGTCTGCTTCTCTCTGGGGCACTTGGGTGGCTCAGTCGGTTAAGCGTCTGCCTTCGGCTCAGGTCATGATCTCAGAGTTGACTGTATGTACCCTCGAAATGATGTGACAAGAATTGTCCACACTAATAGAGTGTGGGCTTCATCCCCAAACACATAACTCTTGTCTAACCATTTAAGAAAAATGAAGACAATCCCAAATTGAAGGGCATTCTATAAAATGCTTTGCTAGAACTCTTCAAACTGTCAAGGTCATTAAAAATAAAGAACATCTTAGAAACTGTCACAGCCAAGAGCAGCCTAGGTTGATATGACAAATTAATGTACTATGGTATTCTGGATAGAATCCTGGAACAGAAAAAGACAATTAGGTAAAAACTAAGGAAATCTGAATAAAGTATGAACTTCAGTTAATAATAATGCATCCACAATGGTTCATTAGTGTGACCATAGCACCACACAAATGTAAAAAATGCTAATAGGGGAAACTGGGATGGAGTACATGGCAACACCTGCACTAACCCTGGACTCTTCTATAAATCTAAACCATTCTAAAACTGGGTGGGGAAATAGGCAAAATAGGTGAAAGGGATTAAGAGGTACAAACTTCCAGCTATAAAATAGAGTCATCACAAGGATGAGAAGTACAGCATAGGGAATATAGTTAATACTATTGTAATAATATATGGTGACAGATAGCAACTACACTTATTGTGGTGAGCATAGCACAATGTATAGAATTGTCAAATCACTATGTTGTACACCTAAAACTTACATAATATTGTATGTCAACTATACTTCAATGAAAGTTATTGTAAAAATGTATATAAATAGTGGAATCTACAATTTTAAAAATTCATTAACTTATTTATAAATTAAGAATTGATTGAAAATGGCAACAATGAAAAGAAATATATATACACAATATATTACATAGACATAACAAATATATATATTCATAATTTACATATATATTTATAGAAATATGCAGCACCTGATAGAAGAGAATCTTCCAGAGATGAGGAAAGATCGGAGTCTTAATAGATGGTCAGAATCCTGGGACAGGGAGAAATCTTCACCAAGTAAATCTCTATGAAAAGATTACTTATAAGAGGACATGAATCAAACTGGCATCTTTGTTTCCCATCAGCAGCATTATATAATAGTAATCAGTAGAACGATGCCTTCTAATTTCTGAAGTGATCAGGAATTCAATAATTAGCTAAAGTATAAACAGTATTTTGGGAAAATAATATTTTCAGTGATGTGTGGTCTCAGAAATTTTACCTACTACATGTGCTCCTAGAAAGATCTTGAAGATAATACTCCAGAGAAATGAGGCCTAAACCAAGAAAGTGGATCCAACCCAGATGAATAGTGAACAGAATTCCAAAGTAACAAAGAGCAAGAGATTCAGAGGAAAATATTTCAAGGTTGGGGAAATTGATTCCATCAATATTACAAACTGGAAAGGAAAGATTCTACTTCTGGAAAGTTTTAGCTGAAAAGGTTTGTATTAAAGGATATTACAAAGCACACAAACTACTTAGTAATCAGAAAGCTAGACTGATGAACATGAGCAGTAATAAAACTCCTAGCCATCAAAGGAGTTGTTTAGGAAAACATCCCAAATTACCACTGTCTACATTCTACCTGGAGAGGAGAACCTCTAATGTGGGAAAATTACAATAAGCAAGGAGAGTGTTCAAAGAGGGTGGAAGACCACAAATGGCCACTGCCCAAGATGGAAGTGTGGAGCATTCAGAGAATAAATTATCCTGGAAAAAATAAATGCAGGAGTGGGGAGCTTGGCAGAAAAGATAGTTTGAGAAAAATTGAGGTATTTTAAAGAAGTATAAGGCATGATCTTAAGCAACTGCTGAAGTATAAGAACAGATACATCATTTGTTATGATACTAGGAATAGTCTTCTTCAGGTGACCCAGTAGTTATGATATTGAACCTGGAAAAAAAGCAACTTTTATATAATCATAAAGTAAATGTTTTCTGGCAGTACTCAGATTGGAGATAACTAATGAGAAAAAGGGAAAAGACTTGTGTGTACAAAGAATATCAATATTAATATCCTTACCAATATAGAAGCAAAAGTGTAACTGGTGTAACTGAGTTAGGACTGGTAATATACAGCCCATCTGGCTGGTTCAGTCAGTAGAACATGGGACTCTTGATCTTGGGGTCAAGATTTTGAGCCCCAAGTTGTGTATAGAAATTACTTAAAAATATATATTAATTAACTTATTTTAAAAAAAAGGACTGGACAAATACATTTGAGTGGGTGGTAGGGAGAATATGTGGAGGAAAGTCAGATGGAGTGAATAGTCTAATAAAATGTGTAATTCACAGGGCACCTGGGTGTCTCAGTCAACGCGTTAAGTGCTCAACTCTTATTTCAGCTCAGGTCATGATCTGAGATGGAGCCCTGCGTTGGGCTCTGCGCTCAGCTCAGAGTCTGTTTGAAATCTTGCTCTCTCTTTCCCTCTGCCCCCTCCCCTTGCCCGCATTCTCTCTCTCTCTTAATTAATTAATTAATTTAAAAAATCTTTATATATATATATGTAATTCACAGCAATTCTGTTTGAAGCTAGTAAGATTTCTATAGATGCTGCCCTCTCATGTTTGTAGACTGTACTGTAAGTAAGTAAGTTTGAGACCAGGCTGAGTACATTAAAAAAGTTTCTGAAAACACTATCTAAATCAAGAAACAATAAGGGAATTATTTCCAGTGTGTTTTAACCTGTTGCGAGACACTAGTAAAAAAAAACTACTGTAGTCATGTGAGGATATACTATACAATTAATTAATTAATTATGTTAGAGAGAAAAAGAAAGAGCACACAAGTCGGGGTGGGGGGAAGGGGCAGAGGGAGAGAGAGCATCTTAAGGAGGCTCCTTGCTCAGCTCGGAGCCTGATGCCAGGCTTTATCTCATGACCCTGAGATCATGACCTGAGCCAAAATCAAGAGTCAGACGCTTAACCAACCTGCCACCCAGGTGCCCCTACAATAATTTAAAATAAATGTGCTGTTTAAAATGTATCAATAAAATATGTGTTCCCATGAAGAAGGAAGCATGCTTCTGTGAAGAGTGGAGAACAGAAAGCAAGCTGTGAAACGAGTGCATGGGAAGGAAATGTCTTATGGGAAGAGCTGATCATTGTCTGTCTGGGGAAATGACGGGAAAGAGAGGAATAAGGGTGAAGAATAAGGGCTTCTTTAGAGGGAATTGGGAAGTAAACAGAGCATTCCCCCTTGGTAAGAGAATAAAGGGAGAATTCATTGGCAAGAAATATCCCCATAGGGGAAACAGGAGTTAAAGTAGTCCAATCTCACAGCCACATGATGAAGCATTGCTATTTTTTGTGTGAAAAATATTGGAACCTCAAGAAACTTCAGAGTCTAGATGATTCATATATTAAATATAATAATTCCTTAACTTCCTTAAATTGAAGTTGAATACACATCTTCAGTTGAATGCATTCAGTTGTGTCCTTTTACAATGACATATCATCTATGCCTTATACACTTGGCAGAACTACAGAGCAGTTGCTAACACCTGAAAAGACTTCCTAGAACCTACAGCATCTACAGACTTGGAGACTTTTTGGTTGGAAAAGAGGTGAAGAAGTTCCAGGGTGCTGGATATAGTCTCCAATTTATCTTATTATACTTATTATATTTTTATGATTAAAGAAATAAATTTTGCCTATGTTAAGAAATGAATGTGTATAATAATCATTTGCATGCAGCCTGAAGAACTATATCTATACACATCTCATATGGGCCTTTTACATTCAAGAACTTTCATAGAGTTTTGAATGCCAAACCTTTCTGAGGTCTGCCTATATAAATACATCCCCAAATGTGTATATTCCAGGATTCCTTTGAAACTTCCTTAAGTATCCAATAATCTCATTTGAGATTTAGGTTTGCATTTCCCAAAAAGGTAGGGATTTGACATGGATATGAATAATATTTTCATGCTTTTGAAAAAATTCTTGATGTTATTACTATTGGAGGGTGAACATATTGCACATCTCCAGTTCAGATGTTATATAGCAGGCTTGGTTTTTTTTTAATTTTTTTATTGTTATGTTAATCACCATACATTACATCATTAGTTTTAGATGTAGTGTTCCATGATTCATTGTTTGTGCATAACACCCAGTGCTCCATGCAGAATGTGCCCTTTAATACCCATCACCAGGCCAAC
>NC_138376.1:23763211-23781286 GCF_054177405.1 Leptonychotes weddellii | reverse complement strand
TAGCCCTGTGATGGGTATTAAGGAGGGCACGTACTGCATGGGAGCACTGGGTGTTATACGAAAACAGTGAATCATGGATCACTACATCAAAAACTAATTATGTACTGTATGGTGACTAACATAACATAATAAAATTAGATTAAATTAAAAAGAACAGAAGAAAAATTTGAACAAATATTTTTTTAAAGTTCCTAACCATTCAGTGAAGTAATATATATACATTAGAATCTGGTACAAAGTATACAGTCACGCAATTCAATTTAAGAGATTCAGATACAAAATCTGTGTAAGGACTAATTGCAAATATTTCATTGGAGACTATTTATAGAACAGGCAACCAGAAAGCTGCTGTTCTAATCTTGTAGGTGATAAAAGAGATGGACCGGTTTTTCTTTGTGTGACTCTCACATCTATAAATCATTATAATCTAATGGGGAATATTCAGACCTACAGAACTGTGAGTGTTCTGCATGGTCAGCCCCAGATGTGACACTCGGCTAGTTATATCCATGTGTTCTCATGTTAGTCCTCACAATGCTACACATGTACTGGATATGGAACCACTAAAATCCTGCAATGACATTATTCATGAAATGGATATGTGCAGGGCTGGCTTCATAAGTATGCAGTTTATGCATCTGCTCAGGGCCCAGTGCTGAGAATGTCCTCTTCTTGGTATAATGCTCTCCTTTCATTATGTTGAATTTTTAATAAGTTTATCTTTGAATATATGTTTTACAAGTGAAGTCCAGTGCATGCAAGCAGGTGTGTTCCAGCCGCAGTCCACACGCAGTGGGCTCAGGCCCCTGGGTCACACTGGCAGTGCACCATGATTGGCCCAAAGCATACCCAAATGCCTGTGGCAGGACAGAACACCATGGGGCCAAGGAAAAGACTGGGCTTTGACCTGGGCCCAGATATGTGCCAGTGGCGTTGGCAGCAGCAGCAGAAGTGGCATTAATGGCTATAGCTGTGGGAAAGAGAAGATTTTCATGTGTGTGGGGAGAGGGCCTGCCATGGGAGGCCAGTTTGCCCATCTGTCCCCAAAGCCTAACCCTAAGGCATCTGCACAGATATTAACTCTCTGTTCTGAGTGTTGGGAGAGAAACTGCTAGAGATTAGTCAGTACCCTTTGTCAGTAAATAATTTCAAAATAAAAGTGTACAAATGGACATTGCAGTGATTCATATGTGAAAGTCAGAATTCTTCAAATGGTCTAGGGTTTGGTTTTTGAAAAACTACTAAAGCAATGCACAGCAAATTCACAGGCTTGCAAATATTAATTAAAGTTAAAGATTGTCACATTCAATTTATAAAACAACACTATGTTTATACAAAGCTTTGGGTGAACCAGTTATTAATGAAGAAGACTATTTTTAAGTTAATTTACCTTGTAATCCAAGATCCAGCATTACAGTACATAAAAAGACATTTTGAGTTATAAACAAATACTGAAGCCACTTTCAGTTTCTTGTACAGCATATGCAAGTTACTGGAAATGTCAAAGAAACATCAAAATACCATTGTACAAATTTACCTTTAAGGGAAGAGCTTCCTGAATGGCAGGGTGAGAATCTCCATGAACACACTTCTCGAAAAAACCAATGAAAATACTGACCAGATTGTCAAAATCAGAACTCTGGAAATTAAACAGTGTTGTGCAACAATTCAGGGAATCCTTATTCAAGAAGAACTGCTGGATTTCATAACAGTACGAGTTTGTGCGTTGGAAGTTGGCCTGCTCCTGTGGAACCTTCTCTTTCCACAGCAGCCTTGCAACCATGGTAGTTGTGAAACGGAAGCCTTGCAGCAACCAGAGTATTGCCACGTTGACCTGTCTCACAGCTCCCTGGAAAAGCACCTTTCACAGGACGTTGCCATTATTTGATCTGGGTTAGAACTTCCTTAATGGAAAAAAACCCCTATCCTCAGGGAATTTGTCAAAAACAATCAATTGCACGTTTTTACATCTACCTGAAAATATGATATCAGTTAGGCAAATAAGAGTCAGAACAAAACTTTTAAAGGAAGATCTGGGCAATGAGATGTCCAAAGGGGACTTTGAGAAATTCTGACCTGGAAATCTAGAAAACTGCATGCACGTGCTGGGCTATGTGCATGCTTGGGAGAGCCTGAGAGGGCTCCAATCTCTCCCTTCCAGCTGACTGAAACTAGAAGCAGAAAGTGAAGGCTAAAGCAAAGTTGTAAACTTTCTGAGTACACAGGTTTATCCTAACACACACAGAACCCCTTAGCAAAAAGTGGGAAATGTTTTGGCTCAAGGCAGTAACAAAATCTCTGAGCAGTCATTAACTGACCAATAAGCTAAGTAATCAGAGACTACAGTGGCTACACGCTGCACGGAAGTCAGACTTCACAGAGTTAGGAGAACCAGTAGACGAATCAAGAGCAGCAACGGCAGTAACATGCCTTGGGGGAGGGAGAGGAATTGGATTTCCAGAGTTGACGCAGTATATTTTCTAAAACGTCTAGTTTTTATCCAAAACTTTGGAGACACACAAATAAACAGGAAAGTATGGCCCATACTCAGAAAAAAAGGCAGACACTGTCCCTGGGGTGCTGGGGGAGTCAAATGTTGGACTTATTAGACAAAGATTTTTAAATAAGTTATTATAAGTATATCAAAGCATGCAAAGAAACCAATTCTTTGAATTAAAGAATTAAAGACAAATACGATAGTGATGTCCATCAAACAGAAAATAAAGAGATAGACAGGAAAGAGAGATTACTGAAGATAACCCTATAGAAACTTTTTGTTGGAAGGTACAAAAAGAATACTCATTTTTCAAATGCACATGAACATTCTGAAAAATAGACTTTACGCTAGTCCATAAAACAAGTGCTAATACGTTTTAAAAGATGAAATCATATCAAATATGTTCTCTGACCACAATGAAGCTATTTTACAAATTAGTGACAGAAGGATTTGGGTACATATATTAGGCACATAGGTTTTTAAAATAACCAATGGGTAAAAGAAGACATTATAAGGAAAATAAAACATTTTCATTTGAATAAAAATAAAAAACATGTCTTCATTCAGTTTCATGACTGAATAATACTCCATCGTATGGGTATACAGTATTTGGTTTATCTATTCCTCTGTTGCTAGATTCTGGCGTTCTTCCTACATCTTTTGCCTACTATAAACAATGCTGTTATGAATATTTCTGCACAAGTATTTGTTTGAATACCTGTTTTTAATACTTCAGGGGCATATTCAAGGGCATATGATTTCAGTCATATGTGGAATTTAAGAAACAAAATAAATGAGCAAAGGAAAAAAAAGAGACAACCCAAAAAATGGACTTTAACCATAGAGAACAAATAGAGGGTTACCAGAGAGGAGCTGAGTGGGGGAATAGGTGATGGGGCTTAAAAGTACACTTATCATGATGAGCATTGAGTAGTGTGTAGAACTGTTGAATCACTATATTATACACCTGAAACTAATATAACACTGTGTGTTAACTATATTAGAATTAAAGTAGAAAACTTAATTAAAAAAAGAAAAGTTGAAATATTTTAGTGTGTATAAGTTTTCCAAATAAAGATAATTGGTAATTAAAAACAAGTTTTAGCACATAAATAAAAATTCCCAGAAAGAGAGGAGAAAGATCAGAGCATAAAATCTATTTGAAGGGGTGCCTGGGTGGCTCAGTCATTAAGCGGCTGCGTTCGGCTCAGGTCATAATCCCAGGATCCTGGGATCAAGCCCCACATTGGGCTCCCTGCTCAATGGAGAGCCTGCTTCTCCTTCTCCCTCTGCCTGCTACTCTGCCTGCTCTATCTCTCTGTCATAGAAATAAATAAAACCTAAAAAAAAAATTCTATTTGAAGAAGTCAAAATTTTCTCAACCTTGGTAAAAGATTTAAATTTAAGGATGCAAAATGCTTTGCAAAGTATAAGCAGAATAAACTCAAAAAATACCTACATGCTTAGAAATATTATGATCATAATTTTTGAAAGCCAAATATAAAGAAATAACTCTTGAAGGTATCTAAAGTAAAACAACAAAGGAGAAATGATTCAAAAGCAGGTGATTTCACACCAGAAATCATAGGTGCAAGAATATAATAAAGCAAAATCATTAAAATACTGAAAGAAAAGACTGTCAACCCACTAGTCTATATATTCAGTGAAAATAGACTTCAGCAAAAAGACAAAAGAAAAACTTTAATGCATGGAAGAAAGAAAAGTCAAGAAAAGAAAGAAATTAGTTACCAAATTTGTCTCATAAGAAATGCTAAAGAAACTTCTGTAGGCATAAGGGAAATAACAGAAGGAGCAAATGAGAAGGGAAAAACATGTGGATAGAAATAAGAGATTGTAAATTCTGAAAATCAAAAATTGCTTCTATTTTGTTTTGAAAATGTGAAAAAAAAGTGTTTTCTCTTCATTAAATGACCTAGTAAATTTTACCCTCTTTTAATTCATTTTTATGTTGTATCAATTATTTGAAATAAATTAGTTTAATGAATTTATTCAGAGAAAAGGGAGGAAGTCAAAGGAAATTTATCTCATCCAAAATCAAAAATATATTATTGAAGGAAACCCTGTCCTGGATTATATAAAAGCAATGCTCTTGGTACTTTGGCATTTTGTAAAAATAGAGTTTGCCCCTAAAAGAACTAATATTTGATCCTCTACACCTTCATTTATGAATCGCTTCAATTATTTTAATCAATATTTCTCATTTGATTTGCAGAGAAAATAAAAAATGATGAGTTTCAAATCTTAAATCACTTAGGAAGGATATCATTGCAGCAAACTCAGTTTCAGACAATAAAAAGATAAGGTGTTCAGTATTTTCACATTATACCAAATTAAACTTTCTTCCTAATACACCAATCTACTCACAACACTATTGCTACACTAACAATTTGTTTCAACTTAGTATGCAATAAGATTTTCCTGATTGTTTTTTCTAAACTGTCCAAATATTTGTCTCATTTCTTTTTCAGAGAGAAGGAAGGAAGAGCAAGGTAGGCATTTTATCTTCACATAAGTACAAATCACGTAATCTAAGCAATGTCAGCTCTTGACTGTATGAGAGCAACACTGGGCATCTTGGCATTGTGTTGAACCAAGGACTTTGTCTGTTAGTAAATGAATTGATTTGACCTTCTGTTATTTCATTTGTGGATCCCTTCTATTGCTTTAATCTCAGTTTACTCTTTTGCATAAGCATCATTGATTTCTGAAGCACTTTTGGTAATCAAATGTGATGCTGCTTGTGAAGCACGTATCACAGAGCTTAGTGCAGAGAAAGCACTTAATGAATGTCAGTGGGGATGCTGGTGATGATGGTGGGGGTGATGAGGATGATTATGACGACAATGATACCATGCTTAAAGAAGACTCTAGGAAATTATTTTGGGGGATGTTAAGTTCAGTCACAAGAAATTTAAAATTATTTTTCTGCTTTACCATTTGACATAAAGCAATGTGGAACCCCATAGTTTTTCAGTAAAACCCCTAGAAAATAAATATAATCTTTTTTTTTCTGAAGTGGCTAACCTATTATATACACAATAGGAGAAAAGATTTTTGCAAGATTTTTTGTTTGTTCTGTTTGTTTCATAATGATTTTTATATATTTTTTTAAATTTTTCAGATGAACTTCGGAAAGAAAATGGTAAAATTTAATGACTATTTACAAAATATGATATTCCTATTGTCTGTGTCATAGTGATTTTCATATTGCTCTTTTATTTTCAGGTGCACTTCGGAAAGAAAATGGTAAAATTTAATGACTATTTACAAAATATGATATTCCTATTGTCTGTGTCATAGTGATTTTCATGTTATTCTGTTCTATTTTCAGGTGAACTTTGGAAAGAAAATGGTAAAATTTAATGACTATTTATAAAATATGATATTCCTATTGTCTGTGTCATAGTGATTTTCATATTATTCTGTTTTATTTTCAGGTGAACTTCGGAAAGAAAATGGTAAAAATTTTTTTTATTGTTCTTTATTTTTATTTTAATAGGCGATGTGAAGACATGGTAACACAAATTCAAATAGTACAAAAGGAAATATATTGTAAAGTTATTCTCCCCACCAGCACTCTAGTTCTCTTCCCTGAGGCCACCTCTGATGCTCTTTTCTTGTGAATCCTTCCCGGAATGTTCTCTGCATATCGAAGTTGTGTGTGTGTGTGTGTGTGTGTGTATGCACATTGACAGAGCTCCCTCTCCCTTCATTTAACATGAATACTTGGATTGTGCACACACTCTCTTGCCCCCTTGCTTTTTTCACTTTCAAAGATGTCTTAGAGATTATTTCATCTCGGGTCAGAAAATGGTAAAATTTAATGACTATTTACAAAATATGATATTCCTATTGTCTGTGTCATAGTGATTTTCATATTATTCTGTTTTATTTTCAGGTGAACTTAGGAAAGAAAATGGTAAAATTTAATAATTTATTTACAAGATATGATCTTCCTATATGGATTTTTGCTTGCTTTTTCCTTTTCCATTCCTCCTACTTTCTCTGCATAATTTACTTTTATGATTTTCATTTGTGTTTATTTTATTACTATTTCCCTTACCTGTTTCTTTCTTTGTTCTTCTCCCATTAGTTAACTCACTTCTGTCATTCATCCCTATCTTAATCTAATGTATTATTTTTCAGCTGTCTCCTTGATGTTAGCAATAACTTCTTCTAGTAGCTCTGAGATAAGTGAAATCTAATCTGACAATGTATTTGAAAGAGCTCTCATGGTTCTTGCTGTGCCAACAATCTGATTCTAAGTAAAACTGAAACTCTTATAAGCAAGGCACTATTTTTTTCAAAAAATGTGCAATAGGTTGTTCCTTATACAGAACAAACACTACTACTCTCTCTACCTTTTAACTGAAGCCTCAGCTGGCTGAACCCAAAGTGAAGGATTATGGCATAGTGATTGAGTCTTTAATTTGCAGTTTAACATACCTGGGTTTAAGTCATTGATCTGCTCATTTACCAACAGAAACTTCATCATGTTATTGACCCCTTTGATTCTCAGATCTTTATTCTGTAAACAGAGGAGTACTACTTCACCATTATGTTGCTAGCATTCAATTGAGTAATTATATAAAGCCATTAAATAATACCTATCTCAGTGGAAGCATTGAATAAATTGTAGCTGTTACTACACAGATGATGGATAGTACGACAACATTACATTCATTAACATCAGCATTCTAAACTAGTTCAAAAACAATATATCACTGGGGATTTGGGCAATTTTCTCTTGAATTTCAACTGTAAAATAATCTATCCATGTGAGCATGTGATATATTTTTGCTTTGCTTTGTTTTCAATAAGTATTCTAGAAAAGTGAGGGCTTTTTTTTAACTTTAATAGAGTAACTTATTTCACATGTAATTCTTTTAAGGAACTTTAATTTTTCTTTTCTCTGTGACATTAAAATGGGGTTTTCACTTTTGTATATCAGGAGAATTGCAAAAGGAAATTGGTAATTGTATTCCAATAGTTAAAATATTTGCAAGATATTATATTGTGGAAATCCCATGCTTCACTTTATCCTGTTCCTTTACCTCTTTATTTTGGGTGTCTTTTACATTTTCCTATTGCCTCTTTATATTGCAGTTATCATGCTAGGAATGATTTACCTGTTTATTTTGATTAAGTCCTAAAAATCATGTGAGTCAGCTTTATTATATCCATAAGAAATAATTTATAAGGGAGCAATGGCTTGACTAATATGATAGTGATAATTAGAGTATCAAAAAATGCATGCCTTCGATAAAGTCCCAGTCTTCTGTGTACATTTCCTTTCAGATCAGAGAAGAACCCAATTTAGGAATGGTAAGTAGCTCAGAAGTTCTTTCATGGCAGTTTTTAAATTCCACAAATAGTAAGACTCCTAACTCTACTCTAAACCCTGTTCCCAGAAAAAGTCAGGCATACTATACCATTGCCTGTGTTCACAGTGTAGGAGCATAAATGGAAGAGAATCTGTAAAGTTAGTTAACTCATTTTTCCCTAATTTGGAATATCCTTTTCACTTCGTCTCACTTTCTTAATTCTTTATCCCTTCACTCTGTTCTTCCTAATTCCTCCTTTTCTTCTTTGCTTCCATTTTCCCATCCTTCTTTTCTATCTTTATCTCAAACTATCCACCTTCCTATCATCACTTCTTCATTTTCTATCTCCCTTATTTCCTTTCTTCTTTTTATTATTTTTAGTTTGCCTTTTTTTCTGAGTTTTTCTGAGTTTATATTTTTCCACACACATACACAACTCAACCATTTTCTAGTTCAGGTAAGGAATGCTTGTGAGGAAGGAAATGCTTGTGAGGAAGGAAAGCGACAGAGAGATAAATATGTAACTGAATACTTAGAGAATGCCAGTGATGAGAAGAGAGAAAAAGATATGAGAAGGACCAGGAAAGGGTAATAATATTTCATCATCTTGTCCCCTTGCAGGCTGGCAGAACACATCATTGTATCCTGGTGAGTACATTGCCTTGACCATGATAATTTTCCCTGATTCTAAGATATATAATTAAGCTCCTAAATTCTGCAAGATATCATGCTAACTACCACATGACAGAGAAAAATGTATTGTAGATAACTTCTGTTCTATAGAAAACTTACCAAGATATATAAATTGCTTTTCTTTCCATCTTTTTCTAACCTGTGTCTCACAGGACACTTACAAGTTAATTAAAGAAGATATTAAGAAATAAAAAGAGTATCTTAGTTTAATAGATTTACTTTTTCTTTTTTCACAATTCCAAGGAAGTTTTATATTTATGTGAATTAATTCTAGCTACTCTTTCAAATAAACGTCAAAATGTGAAAAGTTTAGCAAGCTAGATTGTATTTCTAATGTGTATACATATATTCCTGGTTAAGAAGACCTACTTGGAAGATGTCCTCTAAGCAATGACTTTGATCTGGACTCTTTCATTGTGTAACTTCCCAATATTCTCGATGTCCTTCAATGCCAGTAAAAATAATTTTCTTAAAGATTTTATTTATTTATTTGACAGAGAGAGACACAGTGAGAGAGGGAACACAAGCAGGGGGAGTGGGAGAAGGAGAAGCAAGCTTCCTGCAGAGCGGGGAGCCCGATGCAGGGCTTGATCCCAGGACACAGGGATCATGACCTGAGCTGAAGGCAGATGCTTAATGCCAGTCAAAACTTTTTGAGAAAAAGAAATGTGAAGATCACCAAAATATATAGTGTTTTGTGGCAGGGGTTGAAAAGGCATTGACCACTTATGCCTACATAGGCCAGTCTGTCATGTGGTTTCACCTAGACACAATGGAGCTGGGAAAGGTGGTTTACCTGTTTGCCCAGAAAAACAGAAAAGCAATGAGTATTGTTAGAGTTTTGCCATTTCTACAACAAGCTGTCTTTCAGGTAAAAAGGATCAATTTAATGTTTCTTTTCCTGTATCTATCTGACTTGGTCCTTTATCAAAAAGAGAAGCCAAGGGTCCATGGAGTCACTGCAACAAACTCTAAGGCCAAGATCTTTAGGAGATACCCACTCGTCTTCTGTCAGTGGATGTAACTCTTCTGGATTGTGAAATCTGTGTACTCAAAGACAAGAATTGTCTGTACCCTCCATTCCATATTTAAGACAATGCAATAAAACATGGAATAAAAATTTGTTTAGAGTAAGGAAGGAGAAAGCACCACAGGCATCATTTACCAACAGCAGTAAGAATTTCCACCAGGCCATGTTGTGAAGGCCCCCTATTCTGAGGGTGGAGGAATTTTCCTGATTATTGACTAATATGGTAGTGATAATTAGAGTTATCAAAAAATGCGTGCCTTCGATAAAGTCCCAGTCTTCTGGGACTTTTTTTGCTCTTAAGATGTAACTTGCTTCTTGTTTTCCTCAGTAGCCCTTAGCTCTCCCCCACTTCAAACACATAGTGGCATAGCAACTCTTCTGGCTTGTGCAAATTTACTGTTACAAAATATGCTTTGCAGCTTTCATGCTTACAGAATTTTTTTACTCCAAGCTCATTTTTTTTTTTTGGAAAAAAGTGTTATTGGATATAATTTACATACCATACATTTAATTATGTGTTCACTCCTTTTTTGAAAATCAATTCAATGATTTGTTAATACATTTACACAGTTGGGCAACAATCATCAAATCCAGTTTTTTTTGGAGATTTCTATCACCCCAAAGATCTTTTGTTTCCATTTTCTGCCAATCCTTTCCCAGGCTCAGGCAATCCCTAGTCTACTTTCTCTTATAGCTTTGCCTTTTGGATATGTATAATTGGAATCATGTAATATATGGCTTTTCTTGTCTGTTTTTTTTTTTAATTTAGCATGTTTTTGAGACTCTCCTTTTAGCATGTTTTAGTACTTTGTTCCTTTATATTGCCAGATAGTATTCCATTGTAAGGATATGACACATTATGCTTATTCATTCCCCAGATGATAGCTATTTAGAATACTCCCGATTTTTTATAGTTTTAATTTAAATTCTAGTTAGTTAACATATAGTGTAATATTAGTTTCAGGAATAGAATTTAGTGATTCATCCACATATAATGCCTTGTGCTCACCACAGCAATTGCCCTCTTTAATACCCATCACCCATTTAGCCCATTTGCCAAACCCACCTCCCCTCCAGCAACCCTCAGTTTGTTCTGTATAGTTAAGAAGCTGTTTTACGGTTTCTCTCTCTTTTTTCTCCCCCATTTCTTAAATTCCACATATGAGTGAGATCATATGATATTTGTCTTTCTCTGACTGACTTATTTCACTTAGCATAATACCCTCTAGCTCCATCCATGTTGTTGCAAAATGGCAAGATTTCATTCTTTCTTGTGGCTGAGTAATATTCCACACACACACACACACGCACGCACCACAATTTCTTTATCCATTCAACAGTCAATGAACATATGGGCTCTTTCCATAATTTGGCTATTGTAAATAATGCTGCTATAAACATTGGGATGCACGTGCCCCTTCAAACCAGTATTTTTGTATCTTTTGGGTAAATACTTAGCAGCACAATTGCTGGATATAGGGTAGTTCTCTTTCTAACTTTTTGAGGAAACTCCATACTGTTTTCCAGAGTGGCTCCACCAATTTCCACTTTTGAAGCCTTATGAAAAATTCTGCTAGGAACATTCACATACATATCTCTGAATGAAAATGTGTTTTATTTTTTCTTGATTATAGCCTTAGGAGTGGGAATTCTAAATCATATGATAAATTTATGTTTAAAATTTAATGAAATTATAAAATTGTTAACCAAGTGTCTGTACCATTTTACATTTTGGGCAGCAGTACATGACAGCATTTGTTATTATCTTATTATGGTCTCCCTAGTGGTTGTGAAGTAATCTCTTTGTGGTATTAATTTGAATTTCTCTAATGTAAAATGATGTTGAATATTATTTTATGTGGTTTATAGCCATTTGTATTCCTTCCTTGATGAAATATATATTTATTATTTTGCCATTTTTAATTTTTTATTTATTTTTAAAAGATTTTATTTATTTATTTGAGAGAGAGAGCGAGAGAGAGAGAGAGAGAGAGAGCACATGAGTGGGGGAGGGGAAGAGGAAGAGGGAGGGGGAGAAGCAGATTCCCCACTCAGCAGGGATCCCAACATGGGGCTCCATCCCAGGACCCTGGGATCATGACCTGAGCAGACGCTTAAACAACTACGCCACCCAGGAACCCCTATTTTGCCATTTTTCAATTGGAATGTTTGTCATCCCATTTTTGACTTTTAAGAAATCCTATATATTTGGATACAAATATCAGATAAATTGTTTGAACATATTTTCTTCTATGTGTGTATTGTCCTTTCATTTTCTTATTGGTATATTTTGAAATGCAGAAGTTTTTATTTTGATGAGGTCCAATTTATCAGTTTGTTTATCACAAGCTTTTGGCTTCATATTTCAGAAGACCTTGCATAATTCAAGTTTTCAAATATTTTTCTCCAATTTTTTTCTACTGAAAATCTTATAGTTTTAGCTCTTGCCTTTAGGTCTATGACACATTTGAGTTCATATGTTGTGTGGGGTGAGGGAAAGATCCCAATACATCTTTTTACATGTCGATATCTGATGTGCCAGCACCAACTCTTGAAAAGACTATATCTTTCCCCATTGAATTGCCTTGGCATCTTTTGAAAATATCAGTTGATCATGAGTTGATTTCTGGATTTAAAATTTTGTTCCACTGATCTATTTTTCTGTCTTCATGCCATTCTCTTCATATTCTCTTCATTACTATAGTTTTATAGTATGTTTTGAAATTTGAAAATGTAAGTCTTCTCATTTTGATCTTCTTTAAAAAAATTGTTTTGGCTATTCTGGTTCCCTTGCATTTCCATATGAATTCTAGAATCTACTTGAAAATTTCTCAAAAAAACAAAAACAAAAAAACCCTGGAATAATTCTGTTAGGAATTGTGTTGAATCAATAAACCTGGGGTGAATTGCCATTTTAAAGACTTATTTATTTATTTGTCAGAGAAAAAGAGAGCACGCACAAGCAAGGGGAGTGGAAGGCAGAGGGAGAAACAGAGAGCCGGACCCCTCTGAGCAGGGAGCCAGGTGCGGGATTCGATCCCAGGACCCTGGGAGGATGACCTGGGTCGAAGGCAGGCAGACACTTAACCATCTAAGCCACCCAGCCCCCCTGAATTGCCATTTTAATATTAGACTTTCTATTCATGAGCATAGACTGTTTCTCTTTTTACTTATATCATCTGTGTTGTCTCTGCAATGTTTTGTAGTTTTAGTGTACAAATCTTACACTTTTTCATTAAATTTCTTCCTATTTGACATTTTTTGAAATTGTGAATGGAATAGTTTAATTTCATTTTAGACATGATTAAATTTTGTATGTCAACTTTTTTATCCTGTAACCTTGTTGAATTTATTGATTTAGTTCTAGTAGACTTTAGTGGACATTTGTATGATTTTCTGCAGGAATGATGAGTCAACTGTTAATAAAAGAAGATCTCTTTTTTCAAATCTGAATTCTTTTTTTTTTTAACTAACTGCATAGAATCTCCATTATAATGTTGAAGAGAAATAGCAAAAGCAAGCATCCTTGCTTTGATCCCTACCATGAAGTGAAAAAAATCATTATTTTATTATTAAGTATTTCATCTGTTGTATATTTTTCATAGATACGCTTTATCAGGTTGAAAACTGCTTTTCTGTTTCTAGTTTATTGATTTTTTTTTATCATGGTGGGTACTGGATTTTATCAAATGCTTTTTTCTGTGCCTATTGAGATTATGGTTATGTCATTTTATTGATTATTTTATTAGTATGGCTTGTTACATTAGTTGATTTTCACACATTAAGCTGATCTTAAATTCTGGGCACAAACCCCACTTGATGGTGGTCTATAATCTTTTTTGTATGTGTTATATTCTGTTTGTTAATTTTTATTGGGAGTTTTTGCATTTGTATTCATGAAGAATATTTGTGATCTCTTTTCTGGCTTTGGTATCAGTGTGATACTAACCTCCTGGAATGAGCTGAGAAGTATCCCTCCCCCCTTTATTTTCTAGAGGATTTTGTTGAATATTGCTATTATTTATTTTTTAAATTTTTGGTAAAGTACACTAGTAAAGCCAACTGGGCCTGCGAATTTCTTTGTAGAAATTTTATAATTAATAATTCTTGGAATTATATAATTAATAATTAATATATTACTTGTTAGAGATCTATCTAGATTTTCTATTTCTTGAGTCATTTTCAGTAATTTGTATTTTAAAGAATTTATGCATTTCATCTAAGTCTAATTCAGTGGCATAGGGATTTTCATAGAATTCCCATTTTAGCCTTCTAATTTCTGAGAGTTTAATAGCGATGTCCTATCTTGCAAAATCCCCGTGTGTGTGTGTGTGTGTGTGTGTTGATTATTGTGGCTTTTTAAAAATTTTTTTCTTTTTTTTTAAGTTTTTATTTAAATTCCAGTTAGTTCACATACAGTGTAATATTAGTTTCAGGTGTACAGTTTAGTGATTCAACACTTCCATACAACACCTGGTGCTCAACATAACAAGTGCCTGTGCTTCTTATTACTGAACTTTGCTGACTTTTCTAAGAAGGAACATTTATTTATCTGACTGAGACAGTCAAATATTGAATTTAGGGTTTTCTTCATTGATTTCTTTTCTGTTTTTAAAAAGATTTTATTTATGGGACGCCTGGGTGGCTCATCGGTTAAGTGGCTGCCTTCGGCTCGGGTCATGATCCCGGGGTCCTGGGATCGAGCCCCACATCGGGCTCTCTGCTCAGCGGAGAGCCTGCTTCTCCCTCTCCCTCTGCCTGCCTTTCTGCCTACTTGTACTCTCTATCTCTCTGTCTAATAAATAAATAAAATCTTTTAAAAAAAAGAGAGAGAAAGAGCATGAAGGGGGGGAGGCACAGAGGAGAGGGAGAAGCAGACTCCCCACTGAGCAGAACGTCCACGGCATGGTTCCATCCCAGGACCCTGAGATCTTGACCTGAGCCAAAGGCAGATGCTTAACTAACTTAGCCACCCAGGCACCCCTTCTTCACTGATTTCTAATTTCATTATTGGCTTACTTTTGATTGCTTCAAGCTCAGTTTATTATTCAATTTTTAGTCTCTTTAGGAGAAGCTTAGTTTATTGGTTTAATTAGTAATTGGTTTAATTCTCCTTTTCTATATCAGACATTTAAAACTAAATTTCCCTTTAGGCACTGCTTTTAGCTACATCCAATAAATTTTGGTATGTAATGTTTTCACTTTCATTCAACTCAAAACATCTTCTAAATTCTCTTTTGATTTCCTTTTTGTTCCACAGATTATTTATAAATATATTGTTTAATACCAAATTTTTCTTTATTTCTAAAATTTGCTCCTGTTTTTTATTTTCAACTTAATTCCATTGTAATGAGAGAAAATCCTTTTATGGACATTTTTTTATTAATCATTTTAGTTTTTCCTAATGTTTCTCAGTTTGTGGTGTGCCCTTATCAATTCCCTTTGTGAATTTCTAGATCAACATTTCCAATTTGAGAACTTTTCCAGTTTTATTGTTGCTTTGGGAGAGAGAATTTACCAAGCCATTTATTCAGCCATTACAGAAGCCCTATGCTTCATGTTATTTTTGACATTTGCCTCGGAATTTTATAAGCTTCTCATATATTTCCTCCCAGTTAGTTTCATGTAGCAATAACTATATCCAAAGTAACTGTAGACATATTTGCCAATCTGATTTATTTTCTTATACATCTCCTTTTATGGTTGGTTTCTTGAAGCTACCTGAAGCAACTATGAAAAATCCATCATCTTAACTTGTTCCTTTCCTTAAGTCACTTTGTTCAATAAAGAAATTGCACTATGCCTTTGTGCTAAAAATACACTATTTAACTTCATCTCTTCTCTGGGGTAGTCTAGAAAAGTGATTGCCATACTTGTTCTGTAAGGATCCATATTGTAAATAGTTTAGGGTTTGTGGGCTATATGGTCTCCTCACAATTACTCAGTGGTGCCTTGTACACTAAGGAGCCATAGGCAATACAAAATGAGTTAGTTTGGCTGTCTTCCAATAAAACTGTATTTATAAAAACAGTTGGTGGGCTAATTCTTGGTCTAGAAAAGGTCACCTTTTTAAACTCTGATAAGTGCCCATTTTTTGGAGTTTTTCCATTTATTTTGATTTATGTCCAAAAAAAGGTAAATAATTATTTTGAAAATGAATAGTTTTTTTCAATAGGATGTTAATAACAGATTCAATGAATGCTCTCTTTTCAAATACATTCCTTCATATCAGCAGTCTGTTTAGGACACATGATATGCTTTCCAAATGATCATAGGCAACAGTTTTAGCAAATGTTTTCTCTACTTATTATGGATGTCTGTATTTGTAGTCAGTTTTATCTGTTCTGTCATGTCTCCATTTTGGGGGTCTTTAGTCTTAGGCTTGTACCTAGGGGAGGAGTGGGAAAGTGTTATAATGGGAATGAGAATAAAAAAATGTCATATGAACTATTTTATTGTCAAAAGTATAAATGTTATGATTCCTGCTGTGTACATTTTATTGACCATAACTCAGTCACATAAACTCACCTAAATGCAATGGGGTGGGGAATGGAGACATGTAATCACTGCCTATTTAAAAAGAAGATAACTACCTTGAGAACATGTCTAGTCTATACTGAAGAAAATACAAGTTAGAGGAATTAATTCTTATGGGAATATTTAACAAGAAAAGCAGTGAAAACTTTAGGTCAAGCAAACATTACTGAATAAATTTGGGACATTAACAAAAAAAGTATTAGAGGGAAGAGATTACCTCTTGTGCCAATAAATTCAAATATTAGGTCTGATAATGCATATTTATGTTCTTTTCAGACTGGAGGAAAGAATTTTTCCAGGCTGGTGAGTCATTCCTTGATGGTCTAAGAGGGCCTCTACTCCTTATGCTCCAGCTCAGTCTCAGGAGAAGTTGCTGGAGAGCAGATGAATAACTCTAGTGAGAATATGTATCCTCCCACAACCCCAAGGTATCTCAGGCTAACACAGCTATCTGCTTCCAGGATCACTCTAACCTTTTCAGAGAATATTATTCTGTCTTTCAGAGAATATTATTGTCTTTGCAGCAAATGTCATTCTAGATCCAGCCACAGCCCATCCTGCCCTCATCTTGTCTCAAGGGAACAAATGTGTAACATGTGGAGAGAAGTCTCAAGATCTGCCTAAGGACCCAAGGAGATTTAATTTCCTTCCCTGTGTTCTGGGTCACCCAGTCATCACCTCAGGGAGGATCTACTGGGAAGTAGACATCAGAGACAGTGGAGCCTGGGACCTGGGAATATGCAGGGATAATGTAATGAGGCAGGGGAGGATTTGTGTAAAACCTGAGGATGGTTTCTGGGCCATCAGGTTTTATAAAGATGAGTACTGGGCACTCACCTCTCCAGAAATGCAGCTTACTCTAAAAGAGACCCCTACCAGAGTGTGTATTTTCTTAGAATATGAGGATGGACGTATCTCATTCTATAATATGACAGATAAATCCCACATTCACACCTTCTTTCAAGGTTCCTTTAATGGGTCTCTAAGGCCTTTTTTCAGGCTTTGGCTCAGTGATTCAAAACATGTGACCATCTGTCCAGTGCCTGAAGCATAACCCTTACTGTGGTCCCTCCCCTGTATTAGGAGCACCTAAGACCTGCAGTGTGGATTGAAGCATGAGGACATGACATGAATTCTCCTATACCAGAAGCAAATTATTTTTCCTTTCCTTTTCTTTGGTTCTCCCTAACATTTTATCTCCTTCATAAATGACTCCCCAAAGGCATGGTGAAGTGTGGAAAAGTGTATGTTGCTTATGCTATGTTTAATGAAAATATATATACATATAAAACATATACACACTCATATAATAGAATCATTTTATTACTATAAATGTACACAAGGAACTAGTGTGTGTGATTGCTCATACAATGTTGAAACTTCTTTAATATCTGACAAAGGTAGGAATAAAGAGAATAACATTTTATTTTATACTCTTTTGTACCTTTGGGTTTTGTACTATGTTTATAAAGTGATATGCAGAAAAATAAACTTAGTTTCAAATACATGAATAATTGAAGTGTTTTCAGTTGTTTAATCAGTAAGACATTCACAGGGAAGCAAATGTTTTCTAGTTTATCCCTCAATTTATCCTTTCCTTTGCATGAAATTCATCCTTACACTTTTTACTCTCTTCATTCCCTTATGAGATATTGATTCATCCCTCTCTTTTCCTACCACCATTTATATTTTTAGAGGACATTTCTTAATTTACATGTAGTAAAATTGACTTTTTATAGTACAAGCCTATGAGTTTTAACATTTCTATAGACTCGGGGCGCCTGGGTGGCTCAGTCGTTAAGCGTCTGCCTTCGGCTCAGGTCATGATCGCAGGGTCCTGGGATCGAGCCCCACATTGGGCTCCCTGCTCCGTGGGAAGCCTGCTTCTCCCTCTCCCGCTCCCTCTGCTTGTGTTCCCCTCTCTTGCTATGTCTCTCTCTGTCAATTAAATAAATAAAATCTTTAAAAAAATT
>NC_138376.1:23739203-23762711 GCF_054177405.1 Leptonychotes weddellii | reverse complement strand
CTGTAGAAAGAGAAATTAAAGAAACGATTCCATTTACAATAGCGCCAAAAACCATAACATACCTCGGAATAAACCTAACCAAAGAGGTAAAGGATCTATACTCTAGGAACTACAGAACACTCATGAAAGAAATTGAAGACACAAAAAGATGGAAAAATATTCCATGCTCATGGATCAGAAGAACAAACATTGTTAAAATGTCCATGCTGCCCAGAGCAATCTATACCTTCAATGCCATCCTGATCAAAATTCCAATGACATTTTTAAAAGTGCTGAAACAAACAACCCTAAAATTTGTATGGAATCAGAAAAGACCCCGAATCGCCAAGGAAATGTGGAAAAAGAAAAACAAAGCTGGGGACATCACGTTGCCTGATTTCAAGCTATATTACAAATCTGTGATCACCAAGACAGCATGGTGTTGGCAAAAAACAGATATACAGACCAAAGGAACAGAACAGAGAGCCCAGATATGGACCCTCAACTGTATGGTCAACTAATCTTCGACAAAGCAGGAAAAAATATCCAATGGAAAAAAGACAGTCTCTTCAGTAAATGGTGCTGAGAAAATTGGACAGCTATATACAGAAGAATGAAACTCGATCATTCTCTAACACCATACACAAAGATAAACTCAAAATGGATGAAAGACCTCAATGTGAGACAGGAATCCATCCAAATCCTAGTGGAGAACATAAGTAGTAACCTCTTTGATACTGGCCACAACAACTTCTTTCAAGACACGTCCCCAAAGGCAAGGGAAACAAAAGCCAAAATGAACTTTTGGGACTTCATCAAGATAAGCTTCTGCACAGCAAAGGAAACAGTCAACAAAACAAAGAGGCAACCCATGGAAAGGGAGAAGATTTTTGCAAATGACACTACAAAGGGCTGATATCCAAGGTCTATAAAGAACTTCTCAAACTCAACACCCAAATAGCAAATAATCAAGTCAAAAAATGGGCAGAAGACATGAACAGACACTTCTCCAAAAAAGACATACAAATGGCTAACAGACATATGAAAAAATGTTCATCGTCATTAGCCATCAGGGAAATTCAAATCAAAACCACAATGAGATACCACCTTACACCAGTTAGAATGGCAAAAATGACAAGGGAAGAAACAACGAATGTTGGAGAGGTTGTGGAGAAAGGGGAACCCTCTTACACTGTTGGTGGGAATGCAAGTTGGTACAGCCACTTTGGAAAAAGTGTGGAGGTTCCTCAAAAAATTAAAAATAGAGCTATCCTATGACACACTGTGATTTTAAATTGCTCTGGTGACCAATAATGTGAAAAATCTCTTTCTGTGTTTTTTATCCACATATATTTTTTTTCTGAGCAGTTTCTCTTCAAATATGTCATTAAATTCTTATCGGTTATTTGGCTTCTTATTATTAAATTGTAAAAGTTGTATGTATATTTTGGACACCAGCCCTGCCAAATATTTTACAAATATTTTACAAATATCTTCCCTCCTGGGGTGCCTGGGTGGCTCAGTTGGTTAAACATCCAACTCTTGATTTTAGTTCAGGTCAAAATCTCAGGGTCCTGGGATCGAGCCCTGTGTCAGGCTCCACACTCAGCAAGCAGTCTGCTTGAGATTCTCTCTTTCCCTATCCCTTTGCCCCTCCCCACTCCTCTCTCTCTGAAATATAAATAAATCTTAAAAAAAACACAAATATTTTCCCTCCTTTTCTTTCCTTGTGTCTTTTGAAGAGCAAGATGTTAAACTCTGTTAAGGACCAATTTATAAATTTTTGAAGAGTCATGATTTTCCTGGCCTATCTAAGAAATATTTGCCTAATCCAGTCACGAATAGGTTTTCCTATGAACTTTTGTGACAATTTAGAACTTTTTATACTTATATTTGTGTCTCTGATTCATTTTGAGTTAATTTTCTTATGTTATCAATTGTCACTAATTATTTTTTCTATATAAATATCAAGATGTTCCAATGCCATTCATTGAAAACTGTCTTTTCTCCCCTTGAATGACTTTGGCACTTTTGTTACAAATAAATTTATAGGTGAATTTGTTTCTGTATTTTCCATTCTGTTCCATTGGTCTATATATCTATCCTAACTTTAACAATTAGTGTAATTACAAATAATAAAAAAATTAACTTCAAATTTTTCTTCATTAATATAGTTAATATAATTTTGATTAGGCTAGGTCTTTTGGTATCAATTTACTATTTTTTCTTTTAAAAATGTTTTTAATTGTATATATTTAATGTATGACTTAATGATTTGATAAATGTATACATTGTGAAATAATCACTGTAATTGAGCTATTTAATATACACGTCACTTCATATAGCTTTCATTTTTTATGGTAATAACACTTCAGATATACCCTCACCAAATCTCAAGTATATAGTACAATATTGTTACCTATAATTACCATAATGTACATTAGATTTCCAGAACTTACCTATCTTGCATAACCAAAATTTTGTTACCCTTTGACCAACATCTCCCATTTCTCTATCCTCCCAGATTCTGGTAACCACCATTTTATTCTATCCTTCTATGAGCTTGACTATTTTAGATTCCACATATAAGTGAGATCATGTAGTATTTACCTTTCAGTCTCTGGTTTATTTCAGCTACTATAATGTCTTTCAAGTCCATCAAAATTGCTTCAAGTGGCAGGATTTCTTTCTTTTTTTACACTGAGTAATATTCTATTTAATTTATATATTACATTCTCTTTATCCATTTATTGATCAATGGCCATTTTGGTTATTTCCATATCTTAGGTATTGTGATTGATGCTACAGTGAACACAGAAGTGCAGGTATCTTTTCAAGGTTCTGATTTTAATTCCCTTGGATAAATAAATTGAAGTGGAATTGCTTGGTTTTATAATAGTTCTATGTATAGTTTTTGAGAAGCCTTTATACTGTTTTTTATAATAGCTGTACCAATTTACATTACACCAACAATTTATAAGGGTTTTCTTTTTTTCACATCCTTGGCAACACTTCATATCTTTTTTTTTTTAAATAATAGCCATCTAAGAGTTTTAAGATGGTGTCTCCTTGTGGTTTCAATTTGTATTTCCCTAAAGATCAGTGATTTTCAGCACCTTTTTATGTACTTGTTGGCCATTTGTATGTCTTTTCATGTCCTTGCCCATTTTTAATCAAGTTGTTTGTTTTCTGCTATTGAGTTATATGAGTTTCTTATGTATTTTGTATATTAACCCCTGAAAACATATATGGTTTGGTTTGCAAATATTTTCTCTTATCCTGTAAGTTGACTTTACATTTTTTTGATTATATCCTTTGCTGTGCAGATACTTTTTGATTCTTTTCAGTCCTAGCCATTATTGCCTTAAATAAGCTTTTAGTCTTACTTATTCATATTAATTTTTGTTGCTTTATTTTTGTTGTCATATACAAAAAAAAAATATTGCCAACAACGTTGGTGGGCTTGTTCCTGTTTTCTTCTAGAAGATTTATGATTTCAGGTCTGATGTGTGTCTTTAACCCATTTTGAGTTGATTTTTTTCATAGTGTAAGATAAAGGTCCAATCCACTCTTTTGAGTGTAGATATCCACTTTCCTCAATGCCGTTGTTGAATAGATAATCTTTTCCCTATTGTGTATTTTTTATGCCTTTGTTGGATTAGTTGATGATATATGCAAGGATTTAATTCTGGGCTGTCTGTTTTTGGTGTCACATTTTATATCTTTATATCTGTGTATCCCTTAACTGATTATTGCAGTTACAGTTATTTTTACTACTTTTGTCTTTTAATCTTTATACTAGCTTTATAAGTATTAATCCACTACCTTTACTATATATTTACCTTTACCAATGAGATTTATATTTTCATTTGTTTGCTGGTAATTAACTAGCACCATTTCCTTAAAGTTAAAGAAGTCTTATTAAATTTTCTTTTAAGGCAGGTTTAGTCTTGATGAAGTTCTTTAGCTTTTGCTTGCTTGGAAAGCTCTTTAACTCTCCTTCAATTTTGAATGATAACTTTGCTGGATAAAGTACTCTTGGTTGAAAGTTTTTTTTTTTTCCTTTCAGCACCTTAAATATATCATGCCACTTTCTTCTGGCCTGCAAAGTTTCTGTTGAAAAATCTGCTGATAGAATTATGGGTATGCTCTTTTACATAAGTTGTTTTTCTCTTGGTGCTTTTAAGGTTATCTCCCTGACTTTAATTTTTGATATTTTAATTGTAGTGTCTTAGTGTGGATTTCTTTGTGTTTATTTTATTTGTCAGTATCTGGTCTTCCTGATTCTGGATGTCTGTTTCCTTCCCCAGGTTAAGGAAGTTTTCAGCCATTATTGCCTCAAATAAGTTTTCTGCCCTTTTCTCTCTCTCTTCTCCTCTGAGATACCTATAATGAAAATGTTAGTCTGCTTGATGTTGTCCCATAAGTCCCCTAACATACCTTTATTTATTTCATTCTTTTTTTCCTTCTGCTGCTCTGCTTGGGTGAGGTCTCCTGCCCTGTCTTTGAGTTCATTGATCCTCTCTTCTGCTTCATCTAGTCTGTTGTTCATTCCTTTTAGTGTATATTTCCATTCAGTTAATGTATTTTTTGGCTCTGAGACTTCTATTTGATACTTTCTTTTCTATCTTTGTTGAAGTTCTCAGTGTGTTACCCCATTCTTTTCCCAAGTCAGTGAGCATTGTGATGATCATTACTTTGAACTCATCAGGTAAATTACTTACCTTTGTTTAATTAAAGTTTTTTGTCCTGAGATTTTATCTTATTCTTTCATTTGGAACATATTCCTCTATTTCCTCCTTTTGCTTGACTTTTTGTGTCAGTTTTTACACATTAGATGAAACAATCACCTAGTCTTGAGGGAGTGGCCTCACATAGGTGATGAAACTTACTGTTAAGCTCTGCCTAGATCTTGGTTGTCTCTCAAACCTTTGTGATTATCTAGAAAGTTGATTTTATTTTTAATGGCTCCCAGTAGTTAAGGGTATGCCAAGACCTGTCAGTGTTTCAAAAGGGGTGAGTGCAGTTAGCACCTAGATTTAGTCTGATTGGAATCCAGAACCTTAAGCAGCAGCTTTTAAAGTAAATACATTCAGTCCTATGGGACCACAACCAATATGCTCCACTGGATACCAATGCTCAGGGATCTATAGGTACCTGCTCTGTGGGAGTCACAAAAATAATCCCAGTGACTGTATAACTGCTGTCTTAGAGCTACTGGTGTGCTGTAGCAAGGCAGAAGGAGAGCACAGAGGTAGTGTGCAGTGACCTATGTTCCCTCAGAGAACATCCAAAAGCCCCCAGATGTGTCTGAAACCAGTACTATCCCTCAGACCAAAGCTCTAGGACAAGAAAACAGGTCTCTTTCACAGAAAGACTGGGGATATGATTCAGTCTGTTGTCAGTGTAGTGCACTGGCAAGTCTGCCAAGAACTGTCTCTCCAATTGTTACAGTCCCTGGGCCCAGGAACACAAGCCATCCTGGCCTTCTGAGCCAGGTGATCAAGAGGCAACCCATGGGTGGCAGCCATAAAAACTAGGCCATCAGTTGAAAAAACTGGAGCAGTAGACATATTAGAAGCTTCCTTCTGGGAGACACTGGCTTTCTGAAGCCCACCAGCTGGAATGTGGCAGAGGGAGAGTGTAAAGATGGCATTCACCAAAAAATGAGGGGAAAGAAAAAGAAAAGAAAAAAAAATTAAGGTTGTACTTGGAAACCTTAGCAAGGCAGAGGAAGGGTGCAGAAGATTGTGTCTCTGGCTGGAGCATAAAGATGGCACTTGCCAGAATGGGAAAAAAAGAGAGAGAGAGAGAGAGGGAGAGAGAGAGAGGTAGTGACCATTGGTTTCAGCAAGGCAGAAAGAAAGCAGGAAGATGGTGCCCTCTAGCTCCCATCCCCAGAGAGTATCCAAAAAATCCCCTGCTCATCAGACTAATGCTTTAAAATTAGCAAATGACTCCTCTTTTTTTAAATTTTTTCTTTTTGCATTATTTACATAAAGTCTGGGTACTTTTCAAAAGGCTGCTTCTGCATTGGGTCCTGGGGCAGGTGAGTCTGCATGCTAACCCTTCAAGATCCATTTATCAGTTCACCCCAGACACGTGGGTCTCATAAGTATGAGCCATGCTGGTCTTCAAAGCCAGATGTTTTGGGAACTGAGCTCTCGGATGCAGGTGTTAAAAGCTGGGGTTCTCCAATGTGGGATGCAAACCCTGCACTTGTCAGAAAGAAGCTCCAGATTAGACTAACCTCCTAATTGTGAGTCATCAGTATGAGGCTTGTGTCAAGATTGTGTCTCAGCTTTTTCTACATGCTTCAGTGTGATTTCCCATTCAGTTGCCCAACGTGAAGGGGTCATTCCACCAGTTTTAGTTTTTTTTCCATAAGAAATTTTTTCATATATATCTACAGATTCAGTGTGTCCATGGGAGGAGATGAGTTTAGGGTCTTCCTACATGACATCTTGAACAGGAACCTGCATTCCAATTATCCCAATTTCTATTGAGAGAGAGAGAGAGAAAGAGAGAGTGAGAAAGAGAGAGACACTACTGGGATTTTGATAGGTACTGAGTTGAAACCATAAACCAGTTTGGAGAGAGGGAACACAAGCAGGGGGAGTGGGAGAGGGAGAAGCAGGCTTCCCACTGAGCAGGGAGCCTGACATGGGGCTCGATCCCAGGACCAAAGGATCATGACCTGAGCCAAAAGCAGACGCTTAACAGACTGAGCCACTCAGGTGCCCCAACTATCTAGAATTTAAATAAAAATTTGAAAATAAAAATAAAAAAACAAACAAAAACCCCCAAATTGAGTTTTATGTATATTTATTAAATAAAAATAAATAAAAGATAAAATTACACAATATGGAAAATCACTATGCCAGTTTTTTTGAAGCCTTACTTCTAGATGTGTGTATTTCATTGCAAATTGATGACTTGAAAAAGATTACAAATTCATTGACTGCTTTGCAGTGAAAAGTAGATGTAAGAAAAGAAAAGCAAAGACAAAAAAGAAAAAAGGTGTGGTTCCTGGATGGGGATTAAAGGTCACCATGAAAGACAATCTGGCAGATTATGGTGGTTATGATGGAGGATATATACAAAAATATGAAGACTTCATGTGACATTTTATCTTCTCCTGTTGTCTTCTTTCTGTTGCCCACAATCCCTTCACCATGTAGCACAACTTCCTTTCCTTTCAGTTTTGCCAAATGCTACAATCAGAAGTACAGTACCTTTTGTGCTGGTTATTTAACCCTTTGACACTTAGTAGCAAATGTTAGAATTAGGGAACTTGGATCTTGCTACCAAGGGGTTAAAACTGGGAACCTCAGTTGATACTAAATCATTCATCTGTTTAGATTTTCTTTCTTCATGACTCAGTCTTGTATGTTTCTAGGAACTTATTTCCTCTAAACCTAAACAGACCTATTATTAGTAAGGAGACTGAATAAGCAAACAAAAAACAAAAAACAAACAAACCCCACAAAGTCCTAACAAACAAAAGCCCAGGACTAGATGGCTTTATTGGTGAATTCTAGCAAATATTCAAAGAAGAATTAATATCAGTCTTCCTCAAACCCTTCTAAAAAGTAAAAGAGTAGAGAATATTTCCAAACTCATTTTATAAGACCAACGTTAGCCTGATCTTAAAAAACCAGGCAAAGGACACCACAAGAAAAGTAAATTACAGGTCAATATCCCTGAACATAAATGCAAAAATCCTCAACAAAATATTAACAAACATAATTCAATAATACATTAGAAAGATCATTCACCATGACCAAGTGGGATTTATTCCAGGCATGCAGAAATGGTTTAACATCCACAAATTAATCAACATGATATACCACATTAATAAAATGAAGGAGGAAAATCATATAATTTTGTCACCAGATGCAGAAAGAGCATTTGACAAAATCCAACATCTATTTATGATGAAAAAAAAAAAACCTTTCAACAAAATCGGTAGAGGAAATGTAACTTAATATAATAAAGATCATATACAACAAGCCATGGCTAACATCATACTCAATGGTCAAAAGCTGAAAGCTTTTCCTCTAAAATCAGATACAAGACAACGATGTTTGTTCTCATTACTTTTTTTCAACATAGTTTTAGAAGGCTTACCAAGAGCCACTGGACAGGAAAGATAAGTAAATTTTATCCCAGTTGGAAAGAAAGGAATAAAATGGTCACTATGTGCAGATGACATCATATCTAGAAAACCCTAAAGACTCTACTAAAAAAAACAAAAACAAAAACAAAAAAAAACCTGTTAGAACCAATTAACTAATTCAGTAATGTTGTAGGATACAAAATCAACATGCAAAAATCTGTTGTACAAATAATTTACTATCAGAAAGAAATTAAGAAGACAATCCCATTTACAATTGCATTGAAAAACATACCAGGAATAAATTTAACCAAGGAAGTGAAAGACCTTTAAACTGAAAACTATAAGACACTGGTAAAAGAAATTGTAGAAGATGCAAATACATGGAAAGATATTTTGTGCTCATAGACTGGAAGAATCAATATTTTAAAAATATTTATACTGCCCAAGTATCTATAGATGTAATGCAATCCCTATTAAAATTCTAATAGCATTTGCCTCAGAAATAAAAGAAACATTCCTGAAATTGTATGGAACCAGAAAAGGCCTTAAACAGTCAAAGCAGTATTGAGAAAGAAGAAAGCTAAAAGCAATGCACTCCCTGATTTCAAATATAAAACAGTACAGTATTTGCATAAAAACAGCCACACAGATCAATGGAATAGAATAGAGAACCAAGAAATAAATCCATCTATATGGTAAATTACTTTGAGGCAAATGAGCCAAGAATATACTATGGAGAAAGAACAGTCTCTTCAAAAAAATAGTGCTGAGAAAACTGGACAACCATATGCAAAAGAATGAAACAGGAACACTATCTTACACCATACACACAAATTAATTCAAAATGTATTAAAGACTTTAATATAAGACTTGAAACCATAAAACTCCCAGAAGAAAACATAAGCAGTAAGTTCTCTCACATCCATCTTGGTTTTGCTGTTGTTGTTGTTGTTTGTTTGTTTGTTTAGTTTTTACCCAAAAGTAAAGGCAAAAAAAAAAAAGTAAACAGGTGGGATTACATCAAGTTAAAAAGCTTCTGCATGGCAAAGCAAACAATTGAGAAAATGAAAAGATAACCTGCTGAATAAGATTAAATATTTGCAAATGGTATATCTGATAAGGAGTTAATATCCAAATTATGTAAAGAACTCATGCAACAGAAGAGCAAAAGAAAAATTGAATAAAAAATGAGCAGAGGATCTGAATAGATGCATGTGTGGTAAGAATGTAAAATGATACGGCTACTTTGGAACATAGTTTGGCAGTTTCTTACAAAGCTAAACATAGTCTTCCATACAATCCAGCAATTGTGTTCTTAGGTATTACCCAAATGAGTTGAAAAGTTATGTCTACACAAAACCTGCACATGAATGCTTGTAGCAGCTTGAAACATAACGGCCAAACACTGGAAGCAACCAACTTGCTTCAATGGGTGAATGAATAGACAGACTATGGTACATTCATACAATGAAACATTATAAAACAATACAAAGAATCTATTAGCCTTTTGCACCAATGTTCATCAGAGTTATAGACCTTAGGTTTTCCCTTCTCATGATGTCATTGTCTAGCTTTGGTATCAGGATGATGCTGACCTCATAAAATTAATTTGGAAGTGTTCCCATTCTGGTTTTTGGAAGAATTTAAGAATAATTGGCATTAATTCTTCTTTGAATGTTTGGTAGAATTCACCTGTGAAACCATATGGTTCTAGACCTTTCTTGGGTCGTTGTTAATTACTGCTTCAAACTCTTTATTAGTTTTTTAAAACAATCTATTTCTTCTTGACTTGGTCTTGAGAGGTTAATGTTTTGGGAATTTATTAATTTCTTCTGCATTATCCAATTTGTTGGCATTTAATTGTTTATAATAATTTCTTATGATTATTTCTGAGGCATCTGTTTTAATGTCTCAATTTGCATTTCTGATTTTATTTGTCTTCTCTCTTTTTCCTTCATTGATCTAGTCTAACTGTTTATAAATTTTGTTTATCTTTTCAAAAAACCAACTCATTCTTTTGTTCATTTTTTTCTGTTGTTTTTGTATTATCAATGTGATTTATTTTTGCTCTGATCTTTACTATTTCCTTCCTTCTGCTAAGTTTAGGTTTAGTTTGTTCTTCTTCTATTTCCTTGAGATGTAACATTAAACTGTTGGAAATCTTTTTTAGTGTAGGTGTTTATCTCCATAAATATCCTGCTTAGTATTTCCTGAGCAGAAATGTAAAAAAAAAAAAATCCTCAATAAAATGTTAGCAAATTGAATATAATTGAACATCAAAAGCATTATTCACCATTACCAAGTGGGATTTATCCTTGGCACTCAAAGTTGGTTCAAAATACAAGAATCAGTCTATGTAATACAACACATTAATCAAATGAAATATTAAAAATAACATGATCATCTCAATAGATGAAGAAAAAAACATTTGACCAAGTTCAACATCCATTCATGATAAAAATAAAACTCCAAACAAAACAGATGTAAAAGGAATGTACCTCAACACAACAAAAGGCCGTATCTGAACAGCCCACAGCTAACATCATAAATAACTTGGGAAAACAGAAGCCCTTTTTTTAAGACACAGTACAAGGCAAGGATATCCACTTTTACCCTTATATTTAACTTAATAATGGAAGTAATAGAAAGAGCAATTACACACGAAAAATAAATAAAAGGCATGCAGATCAGAAAGGAATAAGTAAAATTTTTTTCTGCAGATGGCACGTTCCTCCATGTAGGAAACCATAAAGACCCCACTGTGTTGTCATGAGCAGTAAGATTTCATTATTTTTTATGGCTGAGTGATATTCTATTGTGTATATATACTACATCTTTATCCATTCATTTATTCATGGACCTTTAGGTTGCTTCCATATATTGGTTATTGTAAATAACATAGCTATAAATGTAGGGGTGCATATATTTTTTTTGAATTAGTATTTTTGTTTTCTTTGGGTAAGTACCCAGGATTGTAATTACTGGATTGGAACAACATGGATGGAGTTACAGGGTATTACTCATTCATGACAACATGGATGGAATTAGAGGGTTTACACTAAGTGAAATAAGTCAGACAGAGAAAGACAAATAACATGATTTCAATTATATATGGGCTCTAAAACAAACAAAGAAACAAAACCAAAAATAAATAGGGGAAAACAAACTAACAGTTGCCAGAGAAGAAAGGGATCAGGGGGCAGGGTTGGCAAAGTACATGAAGGACATCAAGAAGTACAAATTTTCAGTTATAAAATAACTAAGTCATGGGGATAAAAAACTAAAGCACAGGGAATACAGTAAATAATATTGTAATAACTTTCTATGGTGACAGATGGTAACTACACTTATTGTGGTGTTGTACTATGTTGCATACTTGAAACTAATATGTTATATGTCAACTATACTTTCATTAATTTTTTTAAAAGTCTCCATCAAAAACTTTTAGAACTAATAAACAAATTCATCAAATTTGTGGGATATAAAATCAACACAAAATCAGTAGTATTTATTTACACCAACAATGAAATATCCAAAAAGGAAATCAAGGGAACAATCTCATTTACAAAATCATGAAAAAGAATAAAATAATTAGGAATAAATTTAACCAGGAAGGTGAAAGATCTGTACACTGAAAACTATAAAATACTGATGAAGGAAATTTAGAAAGACATAAATAAATAGAAAGATATCCCATGTTCATAGATTGGAAGAGTTATCAGTGCTAAAATGGCCACATCACCCACAATAATGTACAATTTCAATGCAATCCCTATCAAAGTATCAATGGAATTTTCATGGAAATAGAAAAAAACAATGCTAAAAATCTGATGAAACCATAAGAGATACCAAATAGCCAAAGCAATCTTGAGAAGAATAAAGTTGCAGGTATCACACTTCTTTGTTTCAAATTATGTTAATCCAAAAAGTGTGGCAATGGAATACAAGCAGACATATAGATTTATAGAATGAAATAGCCCAGAAATAAACTCATGCATATAGGGTCAGCTAATTTTCAGGAAGGATGTCAAGAATACACAATAAAGAAAGGAGAATGTCTTAACGGTGTTGGGAAAAATATATATTCACATGAAAAATAATGAAGTTGGACCTTTATCTTACACAATACACAAAAATGAATGCAAAATGCACTAAGGAATTAAATAGAAGTCCTGAAACTATGAAAGTCATAGAAAAAAACATAGGGTAAAATCTCCTCAACAATGATCTTGCCAATAAATTTTGGATATGACACCAAAAACACAGGCAACAAAAGCAAACATAAACAAGTGGAGATATATAAAACTAAAAGGCTTCTACACAGTAAAGAAAACAATCAACAGAGTGAAGAGACAATCTATAGAATGAGGAAAAATATTTGTAAACCATGTTAAGTGGTTAATATCTGAAATATATAAGGGACCCAAATAATTCACACCTGTTAGAATGACTATTATCAAAAAGACAAACTGAGGGTTGCTGGAGTGGGGGGTGGGGAGTGGGAGGGATGGGGTGGCTGGGTGATAGACATTGGGGAGGGTATGTGCTATGGTGAGTTCTGTGAACTGTGCAAGACTGCTGAATCACAAATCTGTACCTCTGAAACAAATAATGCAATATATGTTAAGAAGAAAGAAAAGAAGAAGATAGCAGGAGGGGAAGAATGAAGGGGGGGAAATCGGAGGGAGAAGTGAACCATGAGAGACTATGAAATCTGAAAAACAAACTGAGGGTTCTAGAGGGGAGGGGAGTGGGGGGATGGGTTAGCCTGGTGGTGGGTATTAAGGAGGGCACGTTCTGCGTGGAGCACTGGGTGTTATGCACAAACCGTGAATCATGGAACACTACATCAAAAACTAATGATGTAAAATATGGTGATTAACATAACAATAAAATTTTTTTTAAAGACAATAGGTAAGTTGGTGAGGGCGTACAGAAAAGGGAACTTCTGTACACTGTTGGTAGGAATATAATTAGTACAGTCATAAAACAAAGGTTTCTTAAAAAATGAAAAATCAAACCACCCTATGATTAAGCAATCCCACTCTTCTGGGTTATATCCAAAGGAAATAAAATCAGTATGTTGATGAGGTAACTGCATTTCCATATTTATTACAGCATTATCCACATTAGCCAGGTTATGGAATGTCCATCAAAGGATAAGTGAATAAAGAAAATATTATATATACATATATGCACATATATACACACACACATACACATGCACAATGGAATAGTATTAAGCCTTAACAAAAGAAAGAAAATCCTGCCATTTGCAACATGTTTAAACCTGAAGGGCATTATACTGAATGAAATAAGCAAGAAAGAGAAAGACTAACGCTATATGGTATCACTCACATATTGAATCTGAAAAAAAAAAAAAGTGAATTTATAGAAATACAACAGAATGACAGTTGCCAGGGGCTGGAAAGTGAGGGAAATGGGGAGATGTGAGCCAAAGAATATGAGTTATCAGATATAAGATAAGTAAGTTCTGAAGATCTAATGTACACTGTGGGAAACTATGGTAAATAATACTATATCGTATACTTGAAATTTGCTAACAGAGCAAATCATAAGCATTCTCACTAATAAATAAATAAATACCAATAACTATATGAAATGATGGATGTATTAATTTAACTTTATCATGATAATTATTTCACAATGTATACATTTGTCAAATCAACATATTTTACACTTCAAATACATACAATTTTATTTGTCAATTATACCTCAATAAAGCTGAAAAAGGGGGAAAAACAAAAAATAAAAATTGGATACAATTACACACCTGTTGGATTGTCTAAAACAATATCTTTAAAAGCTGGAAATAACAAATGCTGGTAAGGATGTGGAACAAGAATTCCTGTTCATTGATTGTGGGAATGAAAAATAGTATAGTATCTTTGGAAATCAGAATTACCAATGAATGATTCAATTATACAAAATGAAATAGTGAAGAAAGGAGCTGACATAAATTTATTTATTGGCATAAATATCTTCATAACATACATTTATTATGACTTTAATATGTATAGAATTTATAGTGATATCAAATTCTGGTATTTGCAATTTCTGATCTTTTTTTTCTGATCTTTTAAACTAGAGATCTGTTGGTATTATTGAAATAATATTGATTTAGTCAAAAAACAAACCGTGGATCCTTTTACTTTTTCTATGATATATCTGTTTTCAATTTAATTGCTTTCTGCTCTGATCTTCATTATTTACTTTCTTTTACTTTTGAAGAGTTTAACTCTTAAGTTTTAGTTTCTTAAATGTAGAAGATAAGGTCTTCAACTTGAGACTTTCCTGCTCTCTCTTTTTTTTTTTAAGATTTTATTTATTTGACAGAGAGAGACACAGTGAGAGAGGGAACACAAGCAAGGGGAGTGGGAGAGGGAGAAGCAGGCCTCCTGCTGAGCAGGGAGCCCGATTCAGGGCTTGATCCCAGGACTCTGGGATCATGACCTGGGCTGCAGGCAGACACTTAACGACTGAACCACCCAGGCGCCCCCCTGCCCTTTTAATATAGGTATTTTAGTGCTATAATTTTGCCTCTGAATACTACATTAGCTATATACCATAAATTTTAATATGCTGTATTTTCATTTTCATTCATTAAAATTATGTTTTTTGTTTTTGTTTTGAGAGAGAGTGCGTGTAAGTAGCAGGGAGGGGTGAAGGGAGAGGGAGAAAGAGAATCTTAAGCAGACTCCATACCCAGCACAGAGCCCAAGGTGGGACTCGATCTCATGATCCTGAGATCATGACCTGAGCTGAAATCCAGAGTTTGTAGCTTAATTGACTGAGCCATCCAGGTGCCCCTATAATTATGTTTGATGTCACTTTTGATCTCTTCTTTGGGTCATGGGTTTTTAAAAATGTAGCATTTCATTTTCACATATAGAGAGATAATAAAAAAAAGTTACTGACCTCAAATTTGATTAGGTTGTGGTCAGAGAACACACTAATTCTGCTATTTAAAACTTATTTGAACTCTGTTATGTACATGTTTATGATTCATCTTAATGTTCTAAGTACACTCTTTGGTTTTGTTATTTTATTGTTGTTGCTGTTGCATACAGTGTTTTATAGATGTCTATTATTTCAAATTTGTTGATAATGTTAAGATCTTTTAAATTCTTACTACTTTTCTTTTTACTTGCCACATCAGTTGAAGAGAGAAAAGTATTGAACTATTTGGCTATAATTGAGGATTTGTCTAATTCTCTTATTTGGTCAGTTTCTTCTAGTATTTTGAAAGTGTGTTATTAGGTATAAATAGATTTAGAATTGTTATATCTTCTGCAGATATTGATCCTTTATCACCATGAAATCTCTCTTTTTTCTCTTGTAATATTTCTTCTTCTGAAAACAGTTTTGTCTAATATTAATATAGCAATGTTAATATTCATAACAATGCCATGTAAAAATCCATCACATTTACTATTGTCTTCATAATGTTTTTGCCTCATTTCTTTTTATTTAAATGTATTCCTTGTAGAAAGCATACAGTTGCTTACTTCTATATAAAATATGATAAATTCTACCTTTTCACTGATGTGTTTAGACAATTTACAGTTAATATAATTAGTGATATAATTAGACTTCAATTTATAATCTAATAATTTGTTAACTCTTTGTTCTGTATGTCTTGGTTAATTGTTCCATTTTTTCTTCCTCTTTTTGGATTGAATATTTTTACTATTAAATTTTATCTTTATATTGAATTTTTAGTTCTACTTCTTTAATTTTGTAGTAGTTGCTCTAGAGTTTGCAAATACATCTTTAACGTTTCACTGTCTACCTTCAAACAATATATTCCACCTCACATACAATGTAAGAAACTTAGAGCAGTACAATCTCAATTTTCCTCATCTCCTTTGTGCTATTGTATGCATACATTTCATCTGTATATATGTTCTAGACCCCACAATACGTTTTTTAAGCAAATTTATTTTTGGGGGGTGCATGGGTGGTTCAGTTGGTTGAGCATCTGCCTTTGGCTCAGGTCATGATCTCAGGATCCTGGGATCAAGCCCCACATCAGTCTCCCTGCTTGGTAGAGAGCCTGCTTCTCCCTCTCCCTCTGCTGCTTGCCCTGTTTGTGCTCTCTCTCTCTCTGTCAAATAAATAAATAAAATCTTAAAAAATATAAAAGTAATAAAAATAAATAAATATATTTTTTAAGAAATTGAATAATGGGAAATTGTCTATTATTCACATATTTATGACTTCTAGTGCTCTTTGTTGCTTTCTGTAGATTTAGTTTTCTACCTGGTATAATTTTCCTTCCACCTGAAAATATTCCTGTAACATTTATTATTTTTATTCTTTTTTATTTTTTACAGGTCTTTATGTAGATGGGTGTTTTCATTTCTCTTCAGAAATATCTAAGTAGAGTGTATAGATTATATGGCTAACTTTATTTATTTATTTTTATTTTTTTATTAAGTTCAATTAGCCAACATACAGTACATCATTAGTTTTTGATGTAGTGTTCAATGATTCATTAGTTGCATATACCACACATTGCTCATCACCACACATGCCCTCCTTAATACCCATCACCCAGTTGCCCCATCCACCCCCCACCTTCTGTAACCCTCAGTTTGGTTCCCAGATTCCAAAGTCTCTCATGGTTTGTCTCCCTCTCTGATTTCTTCCCATTCAGTTTTCCCTCCCTTCCCTTCTGGTCCTCTGCACTATTCCTATGTTCCACATAAGAGTGAAACCATATGATAATTGTCTTTCTCTGCTTGACTTATTTCACTTAGCATAATCCCCTCCAGTTCCATCCATGTCAATGCAAATGGTAGGTATTCATCCTTTCTGTTGGCTGAGTAATATTCCACTGTATATATGAACCACATTTTCTTAATCCATTCATCTGTTGAAGGACATCTCAGCTCCTTCCACAGTTTGGCTATCGTGGACATTGCTGCTATGAACATTGGGGTGCAGGTGTCCCTTCTTTTCACTACATCTGTATCTTTGGGATAAATACCTAGTAGTGCAATTGCTGGGTCATAGGGTAGCTCTATTTTTAACTTTTTGAGGAAACTCTATACTGTTTTCCAGAGTGGCTGTACCAGCTTGCATTCCCACCAACAGTGTAAGAGGGTTCCCCTTTCTTCACAACCTCGTCAAAACTTGTTGTTTCCTGTCTTAATTTGGGCCATTCTAACTGGTGTAAGGTGGTATCTCATTGTGGTTTTGATTTGTATTTCCCTGATGGCTAGTGATGTGGAGCATTTTTTCATGTGTTCGTTAGCCTTTTGTATGTCTTTTTTGGAGAAGTGTCTGTTCATGTCTTCTGCCCATTTCTTGACTGGATTATTTCTTTTTAGGTGTGAGTTTGATAAGTTCTTCATAGATCTTGGATACCAGCCCTTTATCTGTAATGTCATTTGCAAATATCTTCTCCCATTCTGTGGGTTGCCTCTTAGTTTTGTTGACTGTTTCCTTTGCTGTGCAGAAGCTTTTTATCTTGATGAAGTCCCAAAAGTTCATTTTTGCTTTTGTTTCCCTTACCTTTAGAGACACGTCACTGTGGCCAATGTCAAAGAGGTTACTGCCTATGTTCTCCTCTAAGATTTTGATGGGTTCCTGTCTCACATTGAGGTCTTTCATCCATTTTGAGTTTATCTTTGTGTATGGTGTAAGAGAATGGTCCAATTTCATCCTTCTGCATTTGGCTGTCCAATTTTCCCAGTTCCACTTATTGAAGAAACTGTCTTTTTTCCACTGGATATTCTTTCCTGATATGTCAAAGATTAGTTGACCATAGAGTTGAAGGTCCATTTCTGGAGTCTCTATTCTGTTACATTGATCTATGTGTCTCTTTTTGTGCCAATACACAATGTCTGATTGCTGAGGATAGGACTTCTAGTACTATGTTCAACAAAAGTGGTGAGAGTGGGCATCCCTGTCGTGTTCCTGACCTTAAGGGAAAAGCTCTCAGCTTTTCCCCATTGAGAATGATATTTGCTGTCGGCTTTTCATAGATGGTTTTTATGAAATTGAGAAATGTTCCCTCTATCCCTACACTCTGAAGAGTTTTAATCAGGAAAGGATGCTGTATTTTGGCAAATGCTTTTTCTGCATCAATTGAGAGGATCCTATGGTTCTTGTCTCTTCTTTTGTTAATGTGATCTATCACACTGATTGATTTGCGAATGTTGAACCACCCTTGCATCCCAAGAATAAACCACACCCGGTCGTGGTGAATAATCCTTTTAATGTACTGTTGGATCCTTTTGGCTAGGATCTTGTTTGGTATTTTGGCATCCATGTTCATCAGGGATATTGGGCTGTAATTCTCCTTTTTGATGAGGTCTTTGGTTTTAGGATCAGGGTAATGCTGGCCTCATAGAACGAGTTTGGAAGTTTTCCTTCCATTCTATTTTTTGGAATAGCTTCAAGTAGAATAGGTATGATTTCTTCTTTAAATGTTTGGTAGAATTCCCCTGGGACTCCATCTGGCCCTGGATCTTGGTTTTGGGAGGTTTTGATTACTGTTTCAACTTCCTTGCTGACTACTGGTCTGTTCAGATTGTCTATTTCTTCCTGCTTCAGTCTTGGTAGTTTATAAGTGTCCCGGAATGCATCCATTTCTTCCAGATTGCCTAGTTTGTTGGCATATAGCTGCTGATAATAAGTTCTAATAATTGTCTCTATTTCCTTGTCATGATTTATCCCATTTCATTCATGATTTAATTAATTTGGGTCCTCTCTCTTTTCTTTTGGATAAGTCTGGCCAGAGCTTTATCGATCTTATTAATTCTTTCAAAGAACCAGCTTCTAGTTTCGTTGATCTGCTCTACAGTTCTTCTAGTTTCTAGTTCATTGATATCTGTTCTAATCTTTATTTTTTCTCTTCTCCTGCTTGGTTTAGGCTTTATTTGCTGTTCTTTCTCCAGATCCTTTAGGTGTAAGGTTAGCTTGTGCATTTGAGATTTTTCTACATTTTTGAGAGAGGCTTGAATGCCTATGTACTTCCCTCTAAGGACTGCCTTTGCAGTATTGCATAGGTTGTGAATCAATGCGTTTTAATTTTCATGGTTCTTTGATTTCCTGGTTGACCCATTCATTCTTTAACAGGATGCTTTTTAATCTCCAAATGTTTGCATTCCTTCCAAATTTTTCCTTGGGGTTGAGTTCCAGTTTCAATGCATTATGGTCTGAAAATATGCAGGGAATAATCTCAATCTTTTGGTATTGGTTGAGACCTGATTTGTGACCCTCTATGTGATCTATTCTGGAGAAAGTTCTGTGTGTGTTCGAGAAGAATGAGTATTCTGTTGTTTTTAGGATGGAATATTCTGTTTTTATCTACGAAGTCCATCTGGTTTGATGTGTCCGTCAAAGCTCTTGTTTCTTTGTTGATCTCTCCTTAGATGATCTCTATTGCTGTGAGTGGAGTGTTGAAGTCTCTTACTATTAATGTATTATTATCAATATGATTCTTTATTTTGGTTAATAGTTGGTTTATGTAGTTGGCTGCTCCCATCTATGCCTATAGGGGCATAGATATTTACAATTGTTAGATCTTCTTGTTGGATAGACCCTTTAAGTTTGATATAGTGTCCCTCTATATCTCTTACTACAGACTTTGGTTTAAAATCTAATTTGTCTGATATGAGAATTGCTACCCCAGCTTTCTTTTGAGGTCTGTTGGCATGATAAATTGTTCTCCATCCCTTCACTTTCAATCTGGAGGTGTCTTTAGGTTCAAAATGAGTCTGTTGTAGACAGCATATGGAAGGGTCCTGTTTTTTTATCCAATATGAAGCCCTATGTCTCTTGATGGGTGCATTCAACCTGTTCACATTGAGAGTGACTTGAAAGATATGAATTTAGTGCCATTGTATAGCCTGTAAAGTCCCTGTTTCTATAGATTGTCTCTGTTAATTTCTGGTCTATATTACTCTTGGGATCTTTCTTTTATAGAATCCCCCTTAATATTTCTTGCAGGGCTGGCTTGGTGGTAACATAGTCTTTCAGTTTCTGTTGGTCCTGGAAGCTCTTTATCTCTCTGTCCTGAATGACAGCCTTGCTGGATAATGTATTCTTGGCTGCATGTTCTTCTTATTTAGTATACCCTGAATATGTCTTGCCAGCCCTTTCTGGCTTGCCAGGTCTCTGTGGATAGGTCTGACATTGTTTGATGTTCCTCCCTCCATATGTAAGGAATCTCTTCCCCCTAGTTGCTCTCAGGATAGTTTCTTTGGCTCTAAGATTTGCAAGCTTCACTATTCTATGCCAGAGTGTTTGTCTATTTTTATCGATTTTGGGAGGGGTCTTCTCTGCCTCTTGGACACGAATGCTTCTTTCCTTCCCCAGTTTAGGGAAGTTCTCAGCTATGTTTGCTCAAATATACCTTCTAGTCCTCTCTCTCTCTCTCCACCCCTTCGGGGACCCCAATAATTCTGACATTGGAACGTTTCATGGCATCATTGATCTCACTAAGTCTGTTCTCATGGGCTACTAGCTGCCTATCCCTATCTTCCCCAGCTTCAGTCCTTTCTATCAACTTATCTTCTAGATCACTAATTCACTCTTCTGCCTCATCTGCCCTGGCTGTTAGAGGATCCAGTTTAGATTGAATCTTATTCATAGCATTTTTAAATTCGGCCTGATTAGATTTCATTTCTGCCCTTAGAGAGTCTATATTGTCACTAATGTTTTTCTGAAGGCTAGCTATTGACTTCATGATTTCCACCCTGAAGTCTATCTCTGACATCTTGCTTATATCCATATCCATTAGATCTGTGGCAGAGGCCATTGTCTCTGGTTCTTTTCTTTGTTGGGAGTTCCTCCTCCTAGTCATTCTGTTGAGGGATGGTTGAGGGAATGTACAGAGTCCAAAATATCAACCAGTACCCAAGCAAAATGCACCTTAGAAAAAATCTGAAGTGGTCGAAAACTACCATAGATATGCCACCAAAGCCAAGATGATCCAAAACAATAAAAAAGAGAGAAAAAAGAAAAGAAGAAGAAAAGGTGGGGGAGATTATAATCTCTTAAAGTGGACACAGCAGGGTGATCTGCCTATTCCTGCTTGATTTTTGGTCTGTGTGTTAGAAGACACTACATCCCAAAATTGCAAAGAAATCAGAACTTACATATATATCTCAAGATAAAATTGAATAGAGTGAAAAATGGGCTAGTATGGGACATAAATCTATAAAATATATTTGTGAAAAAAAAAAACAAAAGTTAAGAAGCGACTTAAAAACATAGGTTGGGAAATACGAATCTATTTGAAATGGGAGCAGGGTTAAAAAAAAAAAAAGGATTAGAAAAGAAACTAAAAAAGAAATGTAAAATTTTAGCCTGAAGTATAAAGCAGTCATGAGGGAACACCTGGAGCTCTCTATATTATTTTCCCCTGGCACTGGAGTTTTACAGTCCTATGGGAAATAAGCTTATCATTCACCTGTTCTTCCAGTCTGTCTTTAGGGAGAGGGGCCTGCTGCTCAGCTTCTTAGGCATCTTTGACTGGGTGGAGCTGCCCCACCCCTTTTCAGGGGGATGGGCTTGGTTGGCTGTGGCTTTTGTTCCTTGGAGTCTTTCCGCTTCTCTTTAGAGGGTCAGAGGAAACATGGCCATGTGGGAATCACCAGTGCAGAGCCGCAAACTTGAGATCTCCCCCACTTCAACAAATCTTCTGGGTCAATCTGTTTCCACCTCTGCCCCTACCAAACTCTACAGACTCATGCAATTGTACCCACCACACCTCTCCTGGGGGAGTCATAGGGACCTGTGAGTGTCTCTGCACTTTGTGACTTTGCAATTGCTGGCAGCTGTGGGCTTGCACATGCACACTCTTCTTCAGCTCCTAGGTCATGCTGAGTGCTGCTCCAGTGTCCCTTGGGGGTCACACCACCCTGAGAACTGTTGCCCAGTTATGGGTGCAGGCTCTTTGTGTGCCAAACTGCCAAATCTCATGGCTCCTGCAGGCTGCACTTCTCCCAGGGGAATTGCAGAGACCTGAAAGTGTCTCTGCACCTTGTGACTCCGCAACTGCCAGCGGCTGTGGGCTTGTGTGTACACCCTCTTCCACAGCTCCTAGGTCATGCTGGGTGTTGCCTCAGAGTCCCTTCGTGGACCACACCACCCTGAGAGTTGTCCCTGTGATAGGCGCAAGCAGTTCTATATCTCCCCGAGGATGTTAGACAGCCCTCACCTTCTAGTCCTTTTCAGTGTGGTCAGGCAGAGGACGGTCTCCCTACTGGCTTGCCTTGTGGTTTCTGTAATGTGTTTGGTTAAAAATACCTGCTGTGACAAGATTTGAGGGTTTTGTTTCTTTTGGAACAGTTTTAATTTTAATTAAACTTTAATTTTTAAATAATGTTTCTAATGTATTTAAAGTTAAAGTTGACTTTCTTTTCCTCTCAGAATAATTAAAGCTGCCATTTTATTTTCTTTTAGGTTGCATATTTTTTGATGAAAAGCCTAAAGATATCTTAGTCCTTTTCTGTCTCATGTGGTTGAAAAAAGAATCCTATAGCTTTTTTTAATTCAAAATATGATTTTTATTTTTTATTTTTTTATTATGTTATGTTAATCACCATATATTACATCATTACTTTTTGATGTAGTGTTCCATGATTCATTGTTTGCGTATAACACCCAGTGCTCCATTCAGTATGTGCCCTCTTTAATACCCATCATCAGGCCATCCCCCCACCCCCTCCCCTCTAGAACCCTCAGTTTGTTTCTCAGAATCCATAGTCTCTCATAGTTTGTCTCCCCTCCGATTCCCCCCCTTCATTTTTCCACTCCTGCTATCTTCTTTTTTTTTTTTAACATAAAATGTATTATTTGTTTCAGAGATACAGGTCTGTGATTCAACAGTCTTACAAAATTCACAGTGCTCACCATAGTATATACCCTCCCCAATGTCTATCACCCAGCCACCCATCCCTCCCACCCCCACCACTCCAGCAACCCTCCGTTTGTTTCCTGAAATTAAGAATTCCCCATATCAGTGAGGTCATATGATATGTCTTTCTCTGATTGACTTATTTCGCTCAGCATAATACCCTCCAGTTCCATCCACGTCATTGCAAATGGCAAGATCTCATTCCTTTTGATGGCTGCATAATATTCCATTATATATATATATATATATATATATATATATATATATATATACCACAACTTCTTTATCCATTCATCTGTCAATGGACATCTTGGCTCTTCCCATAGTTTGGCTCTTGTGGACATTGCTGCTATAAACATCGGGGTGCACATACCCCTTCAGATCCCCACATTTGTATCTTTGGGGTAAATACCCAGTAGTGCAATTGCTGGGTCGTAGGGTAGCTCTATTTCTACCTTTTTGAGGAACCTCCGTACTGTTTTCCAGAGTGGCTGCACCAGCTTGCATTCCCACC
>NC_138376.1:23719699-23738703 GCF_054177405.1 Leptonychotes weddellii | reverse complement strand
CACCAGCTTTGCTTTTCTTTTTCAACATTCCTCTGGCTATTCATGGTCTTTTCTGGTTCCATACAAATTTTAAGATTATTTGTTCCATTTCTTTGAAAAAAGTTGATGGTCTTTTGATAGGGATTGCATTAAATGTGTTAGAAGTCCTAGCCACAGCAATCAGATAACAAAAAGAAATAAAAGGCATCCAAATCGGCAAAGAAGAAGTGAAACTCTCACTCTTTGCAGATGATATGATACTTTATGTGGAAAACCTGAAAGACTCCACCCCAAAACTGCTAGAACTCATACAGGAATTCAGTAAGTAGCAGGATATACAATCAATGCACAAAAATCAGTGGCATTCCTATACACCAACAACAAGACAGAAGAAAGAGAAATTAAGGTGTCAATCCCATTTACAATTGTACCCCAAACCGTAAGATACCTAGGAATAAATCTAACCAAAGAGGCAAAGAATCTGTACTCAGAAAACTATAAAATACTCATGAAAGAAATTGAGGAAGACACAAAGAAATGGAAAAACGTTCCATGCTCATGGATTGGAAGAACAAATATTGTGAAGATGTCAATGCTACCTAAGCAATCTATGCAATTAATGCAATCTTATAGTTTTTTTTTTAAGGGTTTCTATCTGTAGTTTATAGCAATTTGATTAAAAGATGCCTTGGTCAGATGTTCTGTTTTTTGTTTTGTTAAAGATTCTGCACCTCGTTGTACTTAGCTGGATATTCTGTGCTCAGGATGAAGATGTGGCCTCTAAATACAATAGGTCCTTATTGTTGTTATCTTGGCAGAAGGCATGAATACATGAGAGCCTGAATCAGAAACTTAATCACATAAAGCTTCTTCCCAAATATGACAGATAATATTCTGCTCTATTGGAAGAAAAATATCACATACCTAAGGCCAAAAACAATTTGACACTGATATTTACTCCTCCAACAAGGTGCACTGGAAAATCATTTGACGATGGGCATCTATGTGTAAGTTTATTTCAGGGAGGAAGTGAAAAATAATATAATCTAAATGTCAATGATAACAGAGTGGTGGAAGTTTGTTCATATAAGTCATGTAGTCATTCAGGGGCAGAAATAAAAACTCTGACATACCCTATGAGATTCACAAATTGAGAATTAGCTTACCAACCTCTCTAGAACACAAACACAAAGTTTCTTAATTATTCTGACATTTAGATAAATACAATATATTTTTCCAGTGATCAGTACAGAAAAGTCTTTTTTTTTTTTCTTTATGATTATTCTAGTGCTTGTCCTCTTTGTGGGGTGTTTGTCAGTACATTTTTTTTTAAAGATTTTTTATTTATTTATTTGAGAGAGAGAGAATGAGAGAGAGCACATGAGAGTGGGGAGGGTCAGAGGGAGAAGCAGACTCCCTGCCGAGCAGGGAGCCCGATGCGGGACTTGATCCCAGGACTCCAGGATCATGACCTGAGCCGAAGGCAGTCGCTTAACCAACTGAGCCACCCAGGTGCCCTGTCAGTACATTTTTATTCCTTTGTCCCCCATTGGCATTTACATGTGTATTTTAAAATTTCATCTTTTCTATCTATGCCTATAAAACATGGTAATTTTATATAACTCTGTTGCTAAGTAACAGAGATTATCTTGTTTTCTTCTAACCTCTATCCTTCCACTTCCACCTAACCCCATTCCTATTTTCTCCTTACTTTCTCTGCTTACCATCCACAATTTTTCTCTACTTTTGTATTTTCTGAGCACCAATGTTTACCAGATTTACTATTAAGATATTGAGGTGAGAGATATTGGGGTATAGACCCTGAAGTTACTGCTATTTATAGGATTATAGATTTTGATTACCCATTACAATTTCCAAGTTGTCATTCCCTTGATGTGATCGTTTTAATTTTTCCTAATCTTCTAGGAGTCTAGTTCTCTCTAGAGTGGCTGATAAATTCCTTTTTGATGGCTATTACTTTAGAGGAGTCTTTTATTTTTTTTTTTAACTGACATTCTCTAAGAAATCCTTATTGTTAATATCTCAAATATTAAGATCATAAGTTTCTCTTTAGAATACTGTCTTTGCTGAACGTTCCCATGTGTAGTTTGTCAGACAATGTTGCTTTGGGAACATGTTACAACAAACTGAATATTACTTCCTTTCCAAATTTACTGATTCAATTCAATTTTTCTTTTATAGATTTGTCAAAAAAATCCTCAGAAGAAAGAGGTGAGTTCTCTTTTTACCTCTTTTTTACCTCTTACTCTTTTTATCTCTAGTTATTCACTACTGTTATTTTTTTAACGTCTTAATTTTTCCTTTGGGTTTTAATCTTCAATTACATTTCTTTATGTTCCTTGGCATATAAATATGATTATGAACATTTGTCTCTCCAACTGCGGCCTACATAATTTTTAAATGTACCTTTATTTCCATACATTGTCTTCTTTTGTCATGACATCTCTGACTGGTTCTCCCACTTCCCTCTTTCACTTATAAGGAACCTTATGATTGCATTGGACCCACTCAGATAATGAAAGATAATCCCCCATCTCAAGGCCCTTAACTTAATCACATATGCAAAGTCCCTTTTGCCATGTAAGATAACCGTACTCACAGACTCCAAGGATTAGTGTGTGGACATGTTTAGGAGCCATTATTCTGTCCATCACAATATGTATTTCTGTATCCTTCACAGTATAGAGATGTTTTGTAGTTTTTATGCCTTAAGGATTTATTTGTTAAATGTTATATATGCTCAAAGTAGAAATTTCGGTGCCACAAGATGTACTCTGAAGATAAGAAATCCTCAATATATCTATATGGAATTTTTAGAAAATTTGAGGAAACCAGAGCAGAGCCTTTATTCCCCTTTCATGAGCTTTATATAAAAGGGTTTTTTGGATTTTTGGATATATGTAATCATATACTATGTATTTTATCCTCTGGCTTCTTTTATTTAATATGACTATTTTGATTCATCCATGAGGAAATTGTTTACTCTTATTTTTTACTGAATAGAATACTATTATATGGATATACCATAATTGATTCATTGATTAACCTGCTCTTAAGCATTTAGTTTGTTTCCATTTTTTTTGGAACATAGATATGATAGATAGATACATGTAGCTATATTGTTATATAATGACCCTTTTGTCTCTTGTTACCAGTTTTGACTTAAATCTATTTGTTTTATATAATTATAGCAACTTCAACTTTTGGTTTCCATTAGCATGGAATATGTTTTCCTTCTCTTTACTTTGAGTCTATGTATATCCTAAAGCTGAAGTAAGTCTCTTATAGGGAGCATATTGTGGGTCTTGTTTTTTCAATCCATCCAGACACTCTGTGCCTTTTGATTGGTGAATTTGATTGATTTACATCAAGAGTAATAATTGATATGTAAAGACTTACTAACATCAACCATTTTAATAACTTTCTGATTGTTTTATTTTTCCATATCTTTTCTTTTTCCCTGTTTTTGCCTACCTTTGTAAATTGGTCATTTTTTGCTGTTATATGCTCTGTTTCCCTTTCCTTTGTCTTTTGTCATTTGGATCTACTCTAGGTTTTTGCTTTGTTTGCCATAGGGCTTTCATAAAATGTCTCATAGGTAAAACAGTTTATTTTAGACTAATAGCGACTTATCTTTGATAACTTACAAAGGCTCAACCTTTTGATATTATTGATTTAACTTTTTATTTGTGTTTTCACTAATAATTTATAGTTTCTATAGTTATTTTTACCACTCTTTTTCCTTTAACCTTTATATTATAGTTGAGTGGCTAATATACCATCCTATTACAGAATTGTAATTTTCTAAATCTGACTGTGTGTTTTTTATCTTTGCCAAAGTGTTGTTTACTTTCATATGTTTCATGCTAATCACTGACTAGCATCTTTTCATTTCAGCTTGGAGAACTCATTTCAGCATTTCTTGTAAGACAGGTCTAGTGGTGGTGAACTTCCTCAACTTTTAATTGTCTGGAAAAGCCTTTATGTCTCCTTCATATCTGAAGGATAATGTTGCTAGGTAGAGCATTATTTGTTGGTATTTTTTATATTTCAACACTCTGAAATATGTCATTCTATTCTCTTATGGCCTGTGGAGTATCTGGTGAGAAATCTGCTTATAGTCTAATGGGGATTCCTTTGTAGGTTAAATCCTTTTTCTTCCCCCCCCCAGCTGCCTTTAATATTCTATCTTTATCATTGATTTTTGTTTGTTTGTTTCCATTGTGTTTATTACTAATATAAAAAAAATGTTGAAAAGAAAAAAAAATCATTCTCAGTTCTCCAACAGCTCTCATCCTTCCCTCTTGCCCACACAACTCCCGACCCATTTCCTCAGGGCCAGTTCAAAATGGAACCTGTTCACTGCCATTTTCACAGAAAACAACCAGTGCTAGGAAGAAGGTTAGATGAAGGGGACAGTACTGTCCAGGTTCCACCTGAAGGTAGGCCAGGCAGAGATTAACAGAATTCAGAAGAAAGGGCTGGTGGCCTTACAATGATGTACTCTAAATAAAGTGGGCTAGAGAGGAGACAGGGAAGCCCATCAGAGGCTTTAGAGGACATCTCATAGGCTTGTGTCAAATCCAGGAAAAAATGACACCAGGAGAAGAATGGGGAGAACAGGGAGGCAGTCTTGCAGAAAGTTTCACAATTCCTTCATGTTGGCAGGTGCAGAAAGTCTAGAGGGCACCAAGAACCTCACTCATTTTGGCAGAAAAACTTACTCCAGTGTTGGGAAGTCAAAAAGATTCCATGAACACTGAGAAAGGCTACATCTGAGGGATGCACAATTTCACAAAGGAGAGTGATCACAGATCAGAGTGGTGGGGATCATGCTACTGATGCAGAAAGTATAAAATCCAAAGGCAGGGAGATTGGTCTTTCAGGGAGTAACTCTGCACCAGTCATCCATACTTGACCCAAGGTCAACTTGGTGAGTTTCACAAAGAACTGGCAACTTTGGGAGTAGGGGTTGTCACACAAATAGAACTTAACAAGCAGCTAGAAGGGAATGGTAGGAAACTGCTCCAGGGTTCTCAGGAGCTGAGGGCAGTACTGCAGGCTAGGTGGACAGATGCACAAGAAACAGCACCAAAGAGGTTCCCTGTTCAGCAGTCAGTTGGCTAGAGGGAAGACAATTCAGGAGGCAGCTGCAAGGAGAAAAGATGGGGTCCTGAAGGTGAGTCTCTGGAGGCTGAATCAGAAGAAAGACCACACATTGGGCACCAGTGATGAAACACAATTCGGGGCCCCAAATGGGGGAGGTGGCAGATGGGGGTGGGTGTCACTGCTGAGGGTGGTGGGTGGAACAGCCTCACAGTAGCCATCACAGGGCCACAGGGATATATATGGCTGCTAGGTCACAAAGGGCTCCTTCTGGCCTGGATGGGAAGGCACAGTTTCACAGAAGAGGTCCATCGATGCCTGGGTGGTAGAAAGCACAGAGGTCCTCATATCAACAGTGATCTTTTTGGAAAAGTGTCAGCAGAAAGGGTGGTTGGATTTGTCTTCCAATCAAAAGATATAGAGTATCCTAATGGAAAAAAAAAAAAAGACCCATCTATATGCTGCCTACAAGAAACTCACTTTAGGCCAAAAGATACCTGTAAATTGAAAGTGAGGGGATGAAGAACCATCTAGCATGCTTATGGATATCAAAAGAAAGCCAGAGTGACCATACTTATATGAGACAAACTAGATTTTAAATCAAAGGCTGTAACAAGAGTTGAAGAAGGGCACTATATCATAATTAAGGGGTCTATCCATCAAGAACACATAACAATTGTAAATATTTTTAAAAATATTTTTATTTATTCATTAGAGAGAAATAGAGAACAAGTGAGATCATGAAGGGGGGGAAGGGCTCAGAGGGAGAGGGAGAAGTAGACTTCCTGCTGAGCAAGGAACCCAACAAAGGGCCCTAATCAAGGACCCCAGGAACATGACCTGAGCCAAAGGCGGATACTTCACCAATTGAGATACCCAAATGCCCCCAAAATTGTAAATATTTCTGTCCCCAATGTGGGAGAACCCAAGTATATGAATCAATTAATAACAAAAAAAGAAAAAGAAAAAGAAAGAAACTCATTGATAATAATGCAATAATAGTGGGAGATTTTAACACCCCACATACAGCAATGGACAGATCATCTAAGCAGAACATCAATAAGGAAACAATGACATTGAATGACACACTGAACCAGGTGGATATAACAGATATATTTAGAACATTTAATCCTAAAAAGAATATACATTCTTTTCAAATGCACAATGAACATTCTCCAGAATAGATCACATACTGGGTCACAAATCAGTCCTCAACAAGTACAAAAAGACTGAGATTATACCATGCATATTTTCAGACCACAATACTATGAAATTTGAAGACAACCACAAGAAAAAAATTTGGAAAGACCACAGATACTTGGAAGCTAGAGAACATCCTACTAAAGAATGAATGGGTTAACCAGGAAATCAAAGAAAAAATTAAAAACTACATGAAAACAAATGAAAATGAAAACATGACAGTCCAATACCTTTATGATGCAGTAAAGGTAGACCTAAGAGGAAAGTATATAGCAATACAGGCCTTTCTCAAGAAGCAAGAAAAGTCTCAAATACACAACATAACATTAGACCTAAAGGAGCTAGAATACAAACAGCAAATGGAGACTAAATCCAGCAGAACAAGGGAAATAATAAAGATTGGAGCAGAAAACAACAATACAGAAACAAACAAACACACACAGCAGAATGGATAAATGAAACTAAGAGCTGCTTCTTCAAAAGAATTAATAAAATTGTTAAACCCCTAGCCAGACTTGTCAAAAAGAAAAGAGAAAGGACCCAATAAATCACTAACAGAGGAGGGATCACAACCAATGTCACAGAAATACAATATAAGAGAATATTATGAAAAATTAGATGCTAAAAAACTGGACAATCTGAAAGAAATGGGCAAATTCCTAGAAACTTACTACCAAAGGTTAAACAGGAAAAAGTAGAGAATTTGAACAGACTTATAACCAGAAAAGAAATGAAATCAGTATCAAAATGTCCCAGCAAACAAAAGTTCAGGGCCAGATGGCTTCCCAGGGGAATTCTACCAGACTTTTAAAGAAGAATTTATACTTATTCTTCTCAAACTGTAACAAAAAATAGAAATGGAAGGAAAACTTCCAAATTCTTTCTATGAATGAAGAAATTCTTCCTATGAATTTCTTTGTACCTTGATGCCCAAACCAGCAAAAACCCTACTGAAAAGGAAAATTACAGGCCAATATCCCTGATGAACATGGATGCAAAAATTCTTAACAAGGTACTTGCAAATCAATTCCAAGAGTACATGAAAAGAATTATTCACCACAATCAAGTGGGATTTATTCCTGGGCTGCAGGGGTGGTTCAACACTCCCAAATCCATCAACATGATACTTCATATTAATAAAAGAAAGGATAAGAACCATATGATCCTCTCAATAGATACAGAAAAAGCATTTGACAAAATACAAGATCCATTCTTGATAAAAACCCTCAGCAAAGTAGAGATAGATGGAACATATTTCAATATCATAAAGGCAATATATGAGGGGTGCTTGGGTGGCTCAGTCATTAAGCGTCTGCCTTCAGCTCAGGTCATGATCCCAGGGTCCTGGGATTGAGTCCTGCATTGGGCTCCCTGCTCAGCAGGGAGTCTGCTTCTCCTTTTACCCCTCCCTCCTGCTTGTGATCTCTCTCTCTCACTCTCTCTCGAATAAATAAATTAAATCTTAAAAAAAATAAAAAGAAAATGGTTGTGAGGGGATTAATCAGAGAAATTACCCTGTGGAATACATTAGCTAGATGGTATGTCACCTCTTGCAGATGACAATAATAATGACATTCTTCACTGCATTTTCATGCATGGAGTACCATGAAAGGAATGGAAAGAAAATTTAAAAATGGATATCGAGCTTTTGTCATTCAAAATAAGATTTTGTAGCAAAACAATAAACTTGAAATTCAGATGTTTATGAGAGAAAGGATTTCCTTGATTCTTTTCTATCCCACTGGGATATCAAGAGCCACCCATGGAGGACTAAACCATAGAGTTTTATATATAAAGACTCCACTAAAAAAATAAGGTCACAGAATATAAAATCAGTGTACAAAATCCACCACATTTCTGTTTTTTCTCATTTTTATTAAATTCCAGTTAGTTATGGTACACTGTAATTTTAGGTTCAGGTTTAGAATTTAGTGATTCAACAATCACATACAATACAAGGTGTTCTTTGAAAGTGCCCTGCTTTATCCCCATCACCTATTTAACCCATCTTCCTGCCTACTTCCTCTCTGGTAACCATCAGTTTGTCCTCAATAGTTGAGTGTATTTCTTGGTTTTCTTCTCTTTTTTTTCCTTCCCATGTTAATTTTTTTGTTTCTTAAACTCAATATATGAGTGAAATAATATGGTATTCGTCTCTCTTACTTATTTTGCTTAGCATAATCCTCTTGCTCCATCCCTGTCATTGCAAATGGTAAGATTCTTTTTTATGGCTGAGTAATATTTCATTGTGTATATATCCTATCTTCTCTTTCTGTAGTTTGGCTGTTGTTGATAATGCTGCTATAAACATTGAGTGCATGTATCCCTTCAAATCTGTATTTTTTTAACCTTTGGCTAAATGACTGGTAGTGCAATTGCTGGATCCTTGGGTAGTTCTATTTTTAATATTTTGAGGAAACTCCATACTGTTTTCCAGCCTGTCTGCATCAGTTTGCACTCTCACCAACAGTGCAAGTAGGTTCCCCTCTTTCTGCATCCTTGCCAGCACCTGTTTCCTGTGTGATAATTTAACCATTTTGACTAGTGTGAGGTGATATCTCATTGTAGTTTTTATTTGTATTTCCCTGATGATAAGTGACGTTGAGCATCTTTGCATGTGTCTGTTGGCCATCTGGATGTCTTCTTCAGGAAAATGTCTATTCATGTGTTCTGCCCAATTTTTAACTGGATTCTTTGTTCTTTGAGTGTTGAGTTTTATATATTTTGGATAATAACCTTTAACAGATAATGCCATTTCCAAACATCTTCTCCCATTCTGAAGGTTGTCTTTTAGTTTTGTTGATTGTTTCCTTCATTGTGCTAAGTGCATTGAAGTTGTTGTGTGTGTTTTTTGTTTGTTTTGATTTGTTTGTTTGTTTTCTTGATGAAGTCCCAGTTGTTTCCTTTTCCTATTGTTTCCCTTGCCTCAGGAGACATTTCTAGTAAGTAGTTGTTACACCTGATATTTACTGCCTGTGTTCTCCTCTAGGATTTTAATGGTTTCCTGTCTCATATTTAGGTCTTTCATCCATTGTGAATTTATTTTTGTGTATGGTGTAAGAAAATGGTCCAGTTTTACTCTTTTGCCTGTTGCTCACCAGGCTTCATAACACCATTTGTTGAAGATACTCTCTTTTTTTCTATTAGATATTCTTTCCTGGTTTGTCAAAAATTAATTGACCATATAGTTGTGGGTTCATTTCTGGATTTCCAGTTCTGTTCCATTGATCTATGTGTCTATTTTTGTGTCAGTACCATACTGTCTTGTTCATATCAGCTTTGTTATATAACTTGAAGTCCAGAACTGTGATGCCCCCAGCTTTTCTTTTTTCAAGATTGCTTTGGTTATTTGGCATCTTTTGTGGTTCCACACAAGCTTTAGTGTTGTTTGTTCTAAGTGTGTGAAATATGCTGGTGGTTTTTTGATATGGCTTGTATTCTATGTGTAGATTGCTTTGGGTAATATAGACATTTTAACAATATTTGTTCTTCCAATCCATGACATGGAATGTTTTTCCAATTCTTTGTGTCCTTTTAAATTTCTTTCATCAGTGTTTTATAGTTTTCAGAGTACAACTCTATCTTCTTTTTGGTTAGGTTTATTCCTAGGTATCTTATTTTTTTGGTGTAATTGTAAATGGGATTATTCCTTAATTTCTCTGTCTGCTGCTTCATTATTTGCATATGGAAATGCATCGGATTTCCATATATTGATTTTGTATCCTGCAAATTTACTGGATTCATTCATCAGTTCTAGCAATTTTTTGATGGTTTCTTTCAGTTTTTCTATGTAGAGAGTATCATGTCATCTGCAAAGAGTGAAAGTTTGACTTCTTTGCTGTTTTGGATGCCTTTTATTTCTTCTTTTTGTCTGTTTGCTGGGGCTAGGACTTCTAGTAATATGTTAAATAACAATGGTGAAAGTGGACATCCCTGTCTTGTTCATGACCATAAAGGAAAAGCTCTCAGTTTTGCCCCACTGAAGATGATATCATTGGTTTTTCATAGATGGCCTTTATTATGTTCAGGTATGTTCCTTCTAACCCTACTTTGTTGGGGGTTTTATCATGAATGGATGTTGTACTTCATCAAATGCTTTTTCCACATCTATTGAAAGGATCATTTGGATCTACCCTTTGTTTTATTAACGTCATGTATCACATTGATTGTTTTGGGAAAATATAACTACACTTGCAACCCAGGAATAATTCCCACTTGATTGTGGTGAATTATTCTGTTAAGGTACTGTTGGATTTGATTTGCTAGCATTTTTTAAAAAGATTTTTTTTATTTATTTGAGAGAGAGAGAGCAGGGGAGGGGCAGAGGGAGAGAGAGAATCTCAAGCAGACTCTCCACTGAGCAGAGAACCAGACACAGGACTTGATCCCAGGACTCTGACATCATGACCTGAGCCAAAACCGAGTCTGATGCTTCACTGACTGAGCCACCCAGGTGCCTGTCAATTTGCTAGTATTTTATTGAGAATTTTTGCATCCACTTTCACCAAGGATATTAGCCTATAGTTCTCTATTTTATTGGAGTCTTTATCTGGTTTTGGTATCAGGTTGATGCTGGTCCTATAGAGTGCATTTGGAAGTTTTCCATCCATTTCTATTTTTTTGGAACAGTTTCAGTAGAAGAGATATTAACTCTTCTTTAAATGTTTGGTAGAATCCACCTGTGGAGCCATCTGGCCCTGGACTTTTGTGCATTGGGAGATTTTTTTTTTATTACTGAATCAATTTCTTTTCTGTTTGTCTATTCATGTTTCCTATTTCTTCCTCTTTTAGTTTTGATCATTTATATGTTTCTAGGAAAGTATCCATTTGTTCCAGGTTGTCCAATTTGTTGACATATAGTTTTTCATAATATTCTCTCTCTCTTTTTTAAGATTTTATTTATTTATTTGTCAGACACAAAGGGGGGAAGAACATAAGCAGGGGGAGTGGCAGGCAGAAAGAGAAGCATGCTCCCTGCTGAGCAAGGAGCCTGATGTGGGACTTGATCCCAGGGCCCTGGGGTCATGACCTGAGCCGAAAGCAGACGCTTAACTGACAGCCTCTCCGGCATCCCCATGATATTCTCTTATATGTGTTTGTATTTCTGTGGTGTTGCTTCTTAATTTCTCCTCTTTTATTTGTGATTTTATTTATTTAGGTCATTTTCTTTTTGATAAGTCTGGCTATTCATTTATCAATTTTACAATTTTTTTCAACAAGTCAACTCCTGGTTTCATTGATCTGTACTATTTTCTTTTTAAGTTTCTATATCATTTATTACTACTCTAATTTTATTATTTCCCTTTTCCACTGGTGTGAGGCTCTGATTTTTGTTCTTTTTCTAGCTCCTTTATGGGTAAGTTTAGGTTGTTTATTTCAGATTTTTCTTGCTGCTTTAAGTACACCTGTATTGCTATATACTTTCCTCTTAGGAACGCTTTTGCTGCATACTAAAGGATTTGGACCTTTGTGCTTTCATTTTCATTTGTTTCCAATATTTTTCTATTTCTTCTTTAATTTCATGGTTGACCCATTCATTGTTCAGTAGTATGTTGTTTATCCTCCATGTATTTGTGGTCTTTCCAATTTTTTTCTTGTGGTTGACTTCAAGTTTCATAGTGTTGTGGTCAGAAAATGTGCATGGTATGATACCAATCTTTTTGTACCTATTAAGGCATGATTTGTGACCTAGTCACAAATTCTGTAGAGTGTCCCATGTGCACTTGAAAATGTGTATTCTGCTGCTTTAGGATGAAATGTTCTGAATATATCTTTTAAGTCCATCTGGCCCAGTGTGTCATTCAAAGCCATTGTTTCCTTGTTGATTTTCTGCTGAGATGATCTGTCCATTGATGTAAGTGGGGTGTTAAATTCCCCTACTATTTTTGTATTATCAATGAATTCCTTTGTGTTTTTTAATTGTTTTGTATATTTGGATGTTCCCTTGTTGAAGTTATAAATATTTGCAGTTGTCAGATCTTCTTGTTGGATAGTCCTCTTTGTATGATATAGTGCCCATCTTCATCTCTTGTTATAGTCTTTAGTTTAAAATCTAGTTTGCCTGATAGAAGTATTGCTACTCCAGCTTTCTTTTGACATCTATTTGCATGACACATTTCTCCATCCCCTCACTTTCAATCTGCAGGTGACTTTAGGCTAAAATGAGTCTTTTGTAGGTGGCATAAAGGTGGGTCTTTATTTTGAATTCATCCTGACAGCTTATGTCTTTTGATTGGAATTCTTAATCCATTTACATTCATAGTAATTCTTGATAGATATGTATTTAGTGCATTTTTATTACTTGTTTTGTCATTGTTTTTGGAGATTTTCTTTGATCATTTCTTGTCTTTGTCACTTTTGGTCTTTCCTTTCCACTGAGAGATTCCCCTTTAATATTTCTTGCATGGTGGCTTAGTGGTCACAAAACCCTTTAGTTTTTGTTTGTATGGGAAACTCGTTATCTTTCATTCTATTCTGAATAAATAGCCTTGCTGGATAAAGTATTCTGGGCTGCATATTTTTCCCATTCAGCATGTTGAATATTTCATTACATTTTCTTTGGGCTTGCCAAGTTTCTGTTAAGAGATCTGCAGCTACCCTTATGGACTTTCCCTAGTTAGTTAAGGACATCTTTTGTCTTGCTGCTTTTACAATATATTCTTTATCACCATACTTTGTGAATTTAATTATAGTATGTCTTGGTGTTGGCCTGCTTTTGTTGACTTTGACAGGACTTCTCTGTGCCTATTGAAGTTGGATGTCTTTTTCCTTCCCCTAATGAGAGTTATTTTCAGGTATTTCCTCAAATAAATTTTCTGTTCCCTTTTCACTCTATTTTTCTTGTGAGACTCCTATAATACCAATGTTATGTTTGATGGAGTCACTAAATTCCCCAAGTCTTTTACTGTGTTGCATAATTCTTCTTTCTCTTTTGTTCAGTTTCATTGTTTTCCATTATTTTGTCTTCTATAACACTTATTCATTCTTTGATTCTTCCAAACTTACAGTCATTTCATCAAGCATGCTTCAAATTTCAGTTATTGCATTTTTTAATTTCTGATTACTTTTTAACTCTTTTATCTCTCCAGTAAGGGCTGCCCTGAAGTCTTCCATTCTTTTCTCAAGCCCAGAAATTATTCTTATGATTGTTGGTTCAAATTCTCCATCAGGCATATTATTTATATTTGTTTCACTTAGATCTCTGACCATGGTCTTATCTTGTTTCATTTGGGATGAATTGCTCCATCTTGGCATTCTGTCTAAGTCTCTGTATTCTTCTGTATATTAGAAAAGCCTGTTATGTTTCCTGCTCCTGAGAGTAATGGCTTTATGAAGAAAAAGTCATATAGTGTCCAGGGCTTGGAAATTCAGGAAGTGTCTCTGGTGTGTACTATATGCACTCTGCTCCTGTTTTGTTGCTCTATCTTACAGGCCAGTCATCTGCAGAGGTTCTCCTTGCCTGCAGTGGGCAGTTTAATCCTTGGCCAGAGTGTGGCAAGCTTTAACTAGGTATGCTCTGGTCTGCTTCTTAAATGAGACCTGATGCTACTTCCACTAGAAATGAAGCCTTGCAGAAGTCTCTGGCTGAGATGTCTTGTGGGTAGGGTTTCTGCTGGTCTTCTGGGTAAGGGAACTGCTGCACTGGGAGTGATGCAAACTTGACCAAGAAGGGCAGTACTGGCAGAGCCCAGGTGTGTGGGATCCGGTGTAAGCAGGTTAGGCAGCCAGTGTCTGCACTGTGCTGTTTATGGAAGGTGGTTCTGTGTTTATGCTGAGGGGCAAGGGAGGAAAATGGTGCCAGCCAGCTCATTTGTCCCTGGAGAGAGGTCTCCATGTTTGTTGCTCTCAGGGAATCAATCTGAGAAGAGTGAATAATCTCCCCCCATATGTCTTAGGCATTTTTCAGATCACTGTTTTTATGCTTTCTGCATCCAGATTTTTTTGCCTGCCTCCTCTCCAAGGGCAGAACTGTGCCCTCCAGGCTCTATCCCAGCCAAGTCTGATGACTTTTGCAACTCCAGGCTTTAGGGAGGAGATGTGGGCAAGGGTCTGCTCTAGTCTCCTGGGGGAGGGTCTTGCCATGCTGGGATTGAGGCAGGTTTAACCATGAAAGATTTTGTGCCAGAGTGCAGTGGTGTAGGACTTAGAGCAAGCAGGCTGGACAACCAGTGTCAGGGCCCAGTTGCCCTCAGCAGATGGCTCTGCATTTATGCTGAGGTGCAGGGGGAAAGAATTAGCACCTGCTGGCTCCTTTGTCCTTAAAGAAGTGTCTCTGTGAATGCTACCTCTCCTGGACAAGCTCCAAGAAGAGTGAATAATCTCCTCAATGTGTGCCTTAGGTGATCCTCAGATCGCACCCTTTGCCGCCAGGGTTGTTAGCCTGCCTTCTCTCAAGGGGTAGGGCAGGGGGAGGGAAATGGCACCAACCAGCTCCTTTGTTACTGGAGAGGGGTGTCCTTGCATGCTGCTCTTAGGTGAACACTCTCAAGAAGAGGGAATATCTCCAACCTGTGCATCCCAGGCATTTCTCAGATCCCTGTTTTCATGGTGTCCCCAGGTTGTTTGCCTTCCTTCTCTCCAGGAGCAGTGCAGTGCCCTATGGGCTCTATCCCAACCAAGCCAGCTGACTGTTACAACTCCAAACTTTAAGGTGCAGTGTGGGTGGGAGTCTGTGCTGGTCTTTTGGGGAGGATCTCTCTGAGCTGGGACCGAAGGAGGTTTGATCAAGGAGGTCATTTGTGCCAGAGTACAGAGGCATGCAACTTGGAGCAAGCAAGCTGCTTGGCAGGCAGCTCTGCAACTATACTGAAGGTAGGGGAATGGAAATGCTGTCCAGTGGCTCTTTTGTCTCTGGAGAGGGTATCTATGAATGCCACCTCTCACAGATGTACTCCAAGAGGAGTGAATAATCTCCCCACAGTGTGCCTTTGGCATTCCTCAAAAGTGCACTCTGCCCCCGGGTTGTTTGCCTGCCATCTTTCCAGGATTAGGGCAGTGCCCTCAGGGCTCTATCCCAGCCAAGCTTGCTGACCTTCAAAACTCCAGTCTTCAAGTCCTGCTGGTTGCAAAAATTTTTTTAAATTAACCCTTCTCATTGTCCCCTGCTGATGGCTTTAGGGTAGTATTCTCCTTGCTTTTTCCCCTGTGTGTTCCTTTCTTGCAACAAGGGCTCCTTCCCCTCTACAGCTCCCATGATCCTTTTTTCCCCAAAACAACATCTCCAAACTTCCTACATTCCTTGATGTGGCCTCTTCTCTCCTTCTAGGTGTGGAGTTTGTTCTGTCAGTCCTCAGGTTGATTCTTGGGCATTCAGAATGATTTCAGAGTTATCTAGTTGTGTTCAAGATATGAGGTGAGCCTAGGGTCTTCCTACTACACCTCCCTCTTAACTCCCGTCATCACATTTTTATACACTAGTAATGAAGCAGCATAAAGAGAAATTAAGAAAACCTTCCTATTTAGAATTGCACCAAAAATAATAAAATGCTTAAGAAGAAACTTACCAAGGAAGTGGAAGACCTGTACTCTGAAAAGTATAGAACGTTGATGAAAGAAATTGAAGACAACACAAATAGAAAGATATTCCATACTCATAGACTGAGACAACAAACATTGTTAAAATGTCCATAGAACAAAATTAGCTTACACATTGAATGCAATCCCTATCAAAATCCCTGTAGCATTTTTCACAGAACTAGGAAAAACAATTCTATGGAACCACCCTGAATAGCCAAAGCAATCTTGAAAAAGGCAAACAAAGCTGGAGGCATCACTATTCCAGATTTCAATTTAGACTACAAAGCTGTAGTAATCAAAGCAATATGGTACTGGAACAAAAAAATAGATGCATAGATCTGTGCAACAGAATAGAAAATGCAGAACTAACCCACATTATATGGTAAATTAATTTTTGACAAATAAGGAAGGAATATCCAATAGGAAAAAGAAAGTCTCTTCAAAAAATAATATTGGGACAATTGGTCAGCTACATGCAAAAGAATGGAACATGACCACTCTCTTGCACCATATACAAAAATAAACTCAAAATGGATTAAGGACCTAAATATAAGACTTGAAACCATAAAAATCCAAGAAGAAAGCACAGGCAGTAATGTCTCTGACATTAGCCATAGCAACATTTTCTTAGATATGTCTTTTTAGGTAAGGGAAATAAAAGCAAAAATAAGTTATTGGAACTACATCAAAATAAAAATCTCCTGCCCAGCAAAGGAAACAACCAACAAAACTAATGAAAAATCTACTGAATGGGAGAAGACATTGGAAATGACATATCCAGTAATGGGTTAGTATCCAAAATATATAAAGAACTTATGCAAGTCAATGCCAAAAAATCCAAATAATCCAATATAAAAAAATGGACGGAAGACATGAACAGACATTTCTCCAAAGACATTTATCCAGATGGTCAACATCATTCATCATCAGGGAAATGCACATCAAATCCCCAGTGAGATAACACTTCATACCTGTCAGAATGCATAAAATAAAAAACAGAAGAAACAACCAGTGTTGACAAGGATGTGGAGAAAGAGAAACCCTAGCGCATTATTGATGGGAATGCAAACTGGTACAGACACTGTGGAAAACAGTTTGGAGGTTACTAAGAAATGAAAAATAGAACTACCCTGTGATCCAGTGATCACATTACTGGGTATTTACTAAAATAATTTGAAAACATTAATTCAAAATTGATATATGAACCCCTATGTTTATAGCAACATTATTTACAATAGCTGAAATATGGAAGCAGTCCAAGAGTACACCAACAGATGAATGGATAAAGAGGAAGTGTGGTGATATATACAATGGAATATTATTCAGCTATAAAAAGAATGATTTCTTGCCATTTGCAACAAAATTAATGGAGCTAGAGAGTATAATGTTAAGTGAAATAAGTCAAAGAAAGACAAATACCATAAGACTCACTCATATGTGGAATTTAAGAAACAAAACAAAAGAGCAAAGGAAAAAACAGAGAGAAAAATTTTAAAAAAGACTTGACTATAGAGTACAAACAGTGGGTTACCAGGGGAGGTGGGTGAGTGGGGGTGGATGAAATAGGTAAACGGTATTATTAGTGCACTCATCTTGATGAATACTGAGGAATAAGTTGTTGAATCACAATATTCTACATCTGAAACTAATATAACACTCTATATTAACTATACTGGAATTAAAAGAAAAATAAAAATGAAACAGTAAAATAAAATAATAAAATTCATAATCCTTTTGTTGAAGTTTATCTTACAGAATAAAGTGGACAATAAGCTTGTTAAAAGTGACATAATATGAGGGGGGCGGAGCAAGATGGCGGAGGAGTAGGAGACCTGGATTTCGACTCCTCTCAGGAATTCAGCTGGATAGGGATCAAACCATTCTGAACACCTACAAACTCAACAGGAGATTGAAGAAAAGAAGAGCAACAACTCTCTGAACAGAAAAGCGACTACTTTCTGGAAGGTAGGATGTGCGGAGAAGTGAATCCGAGGCGATATTCAGGAGGATAGACGGCGGGGGAGGGGCCTCCGTCAGCTGCTTCTGGCAAGTGATAGAACCACAGAGCATAAAACTGTAACTCTTAGAAGTCTGCTCTGCTGAGGGATGTCACTCCGGTGGCTAAGCGGGGAGTGGAACCCTCGTGGGACAGTGTGGTCTCAGGACCCTCGGGGTTACAGAAAGACCAGGGGTGCCTGAGTGCGGCAGAGCTCCCAGGTATTGGAGCGGGGAAGCCGACTGCAGAGACAGAGCCCAGGCGCGGGCTCTCAGCTCAGGGTTGCCATAAACCATGATCCGCGGCACAGTCGGGCCCCTGCTCCTCCAGCAGGGACCCAACAAGTGGCAAATCCAGGGAGACTCACCTTCTTCCCCCTGGGAGGAAAGGTGCGGGAGCGCGCTGCAGGAATCTGCTGGGTTTGAAGACTCCACACGGGGTTGGATGCCAGAAATAGAAACGCGTGGTCACAGGCTGGGTGAACACGGAGTGTGGCCAGAGACCGGGGAGACGGGAGTGACTGGCAGCTTTTCTCTAAGGGCTCACTGAGGAGCGGGGCCCGAGTTCTCGGCTCCTCCAAGGCAGAGATTGGGAGGCTGCCATTTTCACTCTTGACCTCCAAAGCTGTACGGAAAGCTTGAAGGGAACAAAAGCTCCGGAGAGCAAACCTGAGCAGATTACTTAGTCCGGACAAGGCAAGGGTGGGGCAATTCCACCTCCGGCAAAGACTTTTGGAAACCATGGCAACAGGCCCCTCCCCCACAAAATCAGGGAGAAGAGCCAGCCAAGACCAAGTTTACCGATCAATGGGAACGGCAGAACTCCAGCGCTAGGGGAATAATGCACATAGAATTCATGGCTTTTTTACCATGATTCTTTAGTCTATCAAAGTTAATTTTTTTTTAACTGTCTTTTTTTTTTAATTTTTCTTTTTCCCTTTTTCAACCAACATCTTATCAATCCCTTTTTTAAAAAGCATTTTTATTTTTCATTTTTATTTTTCATTTTTAGTGTCATATTCTATCCCTTCATAGTAGTTACCCGTATTTTTGGCATATATATGTAAGTTGTTCTCTTTTTAAAATTTTGAGATAGTTTTTTCTAACAGATCAAAATATACCCTAAATCTCTATTATATGGTTTTTTTCTACTCCCCTGCCTGATCATATTCTCTCCCTTTTTTTTT